>NW_011495030.1:5653833-5686484 GCF_000754665.1 Bison bison bison
AGTTGAACTTCCTTTAACTCAGCATTTCCCGCCCCCTGTCCAGGGAACACTGTTAATGATCCATTAAGCTCCTCTTCCATAGGGCACACTTATTGGGAAATGAGGGCTCAGAAGTTGCATTTAGTCCTGAGAGAGTCAGCTCCGGGAAATGTGGATACCAGGACTTAATTTTGCCCTCCTTAAACAGTACTGATACTCTCAGATGTGTACTGGGATATGCCGCTCTTTGCCTCCTGGTGACTTGACACTTATTAATGATGCTCAGCCAATTTTAACCATGTACAGCAGGTGGGCAGCCCACAAATAAACTTGGCCCATCCGCTTTCTGAGGCACAGAAGGCCTCCCCGGGGCTCCAAGCTTCAGCCTAGCCCAGGAGCCCAGGGTCTCTGCCTTTCAAAGCTTCAGGACAACCAGCACAAGCAACCTCTCTCTGAGGCAGGGGAAAAAGCCCCAGCTAGAAACAAGGAAACTGACTTTCTTACAGGGCTGATAAGCTGTCTTCAAAACCACTCTCTGTCTTTTGATTTTAAAATGGATCATTCTGAAAGAGGACAGTTATTAGGCATAAATGTTCTTATACACCCATAGGAAAAATATCTGCCTCGTTTCTTTAGAATCACACCTCACGTGTCTTCCTTAAGAATTTCCTAAAACGGCCATTAGAGGAAAAAGCACGCTTGGGGTGCTCGCTGCAACACACGGGCACACCACTTTAACAGAGTGGCATTTGGGATCTGCAGCTCAGGGAGAGAGCCACTGGATTTTGTTTGCCTGCAAAAGCTTTGTGCTTTTTGAGCTTGATCACAATTCAGCCAAAAGCTTTGAAGCATTTTTTTTTTTTTAACATTACGAAGTTAGAGACCTGGGGAGAGATCAAAGGACAGAATATTCAGTGGAAGGGAAGGTGAGTTCTTAGCTTTGGAAAGTAAGGCTTCCTTCGAGTCACTTCTGAGTCTCCAAGATGAGGTGACAAAAGCTGACCAAGGAAGCAGCGTCTCCTTGAGACAGGTGGACAGTTAGAATTCCGTGCCTCCACCTGCTGTGATGAAGCGTTGTGGGAAAGAAAGAGAAGAGGAAACTAGATGGTCCAAGTCAGTATTTCTAAAAAGCCAAGTGACGGATGATAAATCTTCTCAGTCGTCTCCTCAAAATGCTTGTCCAAATACACAATAAATAAATAATACTCCAAACCTCATGTCCTGGTCATCACCTTTGCTTTGCTGTAAGTTCAGTGAGAACTTACTTCATTGTAAGTTCAATGAGGAAATTCTGAAGGAATAGATAGGAACTTTATACAGTAGATTCTGTTAAAATCTACTTTTTTAAAATAAAAAATTTATGGAATTATTGTTCTATTATTCTGTTTATTTGGCTTTATATGGAAGAGTTAAAAGGTGCCAGGTGACGAACTGTGCTGTTTACGGTGACATAAACAATACTTGGTCATATGCTCCTCAGACGACGTTTCTCTGGGAAAAATCAAATTAGATTTTTGACTTATAGCATGCTTTCAAAGAAGGTAACCCGGGAAAGTGTTTGAGGTCTACTTTATTTATGGATGACAGTATGGTTCCAAATCATATTAGATTGTAAATCTTCATTTTGTTGAACAAGAGCACATTATTATTAATGTTTATTTATGCTCTGACATTTCTCCTTCTGGTCCTTAGTTCATGCCTTTTAAAAAACGTAGTTGAAATGTGTATTGCATTTACAATTTGATATCCTGTTGGTTTTTTTCCATTGAATGTCATACTGAGCATTTTTCCTGTCTTTTAAGGCACATAATTTAAAACTACATAATTTTAGATTCTAGCATTCCCTCACTTGTTTTTTCCCCTAATTGTTTAGCATATTGGCTGCCTTATTTTAAATAATCCTGTGATGAACATCTTTACATGTACATATGATATACATATGTATATATCTTTATCCATATTTCTGCCTAGAGTAGATTACCAATCACAAAACCATACATCAGAGTATGATTGCATTGAAGACTTGTTAGAGCCTTGGTGCTTTTCTTATTGAGCTGAGCGAGCCCTTTAAGTCTCCTAACTTTGGGGCATGTACCTTGCATAAACCTGGGGTAACCTTATTTTGGTTGATAGGCACATTGTATATCTAGTCCTTAAACAACCCTTGGGGTAATTTTCACAGCTATCCATTCCACTACCAAAAGCTAGTCAGCCCACATCCCATTCTGTTTTGGTATTACCTCCTATATGCTTCAAGAAGCCGGGAAGTCAGATTCTCAGGCTTGTTGGGAGTTATCGGTATTGTCCGTCAGTACTCAGTAAGATTCAGATGAGAGGCCTCAGCAGAGAATGCAGAGTGCAAGTGCTCTGACCCCTGCTGTATGACTGGCTCAGGTTTCTGGGGGCTTCCCGGATAAGCAAAGTGCTACTCAGATCTAAGTGTATTTTTAAATGGTATTTACTAAACCCTATAGGAATCTGACCCTATAAAAAGACACATGCTTTCACCTACTGCCCTCCAATGCTGACCCAGTTTTTATGGTTTTCTTCTCAAATGATTTCCTATGTTTGACTCCTTTAGGACTCTAATAATTTTCTGTGAAACCTTTCCAACTACAAGTGGGTGTTCTAAATCAGGATGAAATTTTCTTATGGAGGCAAGAAAACCATACATTTTTATATTCATTCATTAAATATAAAAAAATATAAACAAAACCTACTTCAGCTTTAGTTGAGATTACTTTTCCAGAAGTATCCATTAGGAATTCTTGTCAGTAGATCAGCTTTGGCAGGTAAAAACACAAATCATGAAGCAGCCAAAAAAATGTTTTTAAAAGGACCCTTAACCAATATCATTAAACACATACTAGCCAGCATTTTCGGAGAAGGCAATGGCACCCCACTCCAGTACTCTTGCCTGGAAAATCCCATGGACGGAGGAGCCTGGTAGGCTGCAGTCCATGGAATCGCGAAGAGTTGGACATGACTGAGCGACTTCACTTTCACTTTTCACTTTCATGCATTGGAGAGGGAAATGGCAACCCACTCCAGTGTTCTTGCTTGGAGAATCCCAGGGACAGGGGAGCCTGGTGGGCTGCCGTCTCTGGGGTCGCACAGAGTCGGACACGACTGAAGCGACTTAGCAGCAGCAGCAGCCAGCATTTTAAAGGAGTAGGTTTCTAAGCTAGTATTACAGCCTTATGCACTCTTCCAGCTTTACCTAAACTGTAATCAGAGGTAGACCTGATATTTATGTGACATTTATAATGTCTGTAATCATCATTTTAAAGTCACAGTAGAAGAGATGTGAAATTCTTGCCATTCTGTTTGTGGAGGTAATGGGAGAAAAACTGGCTCCCAGATGAAGCACAGCAAAGCAAATCTCGTGTGTGCGTGTGTGTGTGTAAGCATGTAAACTCTACATGCAGGACTTGCAAACCGCCATTAGCATAGTGGCATGTAGGGCTTTTCTATCTCATGTACCATGACAGCATAGCCAGGTGTCTCTTTGACCTCTGGAGAGGAAATGTGTTTGCCCACCAGCACCTGCGAACTCTGTTAAATGCAGTGGGTTCCTTTATGTTTGTATTTTAGGTTATTCTACTTCTCCACCCCCTACATCTTATAGGATCACATTTCTTATTCTGTGATAGACTGTTGTATGAAATACGTGGGAAATCAGACCATTTTGGAGGAGGGGGACGGGTATCACTTTTGCCATGGCAAACAGCACACTTGGAAATTATAATTTCTGCTCAAGCCTTAAATGTATAAAATGACATAATGGAAAATGCCTTGGGGGTAGGATAAGAAATGGAACACCTTCTGCAAATCATTGTACAATTAGTCCATTGTTCTGTACTTTAGGGGAAAAAAACTTCCTGGCAGTGAAGAAAAAAAGTATTTGAGAAGGTATATTGAAAAAGCATTTGTTCAGCTTAAGTTTGAGAAAGAAATGCCAAGAATTTAAAACTCTGTCAGGCTGCCTTCTTTTTTTTTTTTTTACCTTTTTAAAAAAACCTTTAATTTAGGGGAAAATAAGTTATCATAACAACATTAGCAAGTGGTCCAGCTACCTCGTGCATTCTATAGGTTATATAAAAGCTGAATGTCCTTCAGGACCACCTGACATTTCCTGCCTGGGGTTGAAATGAGAATTATCCCCTCTGGTAAGAGATGGGGGAAGGGTTCTGACTGCACGTAAAGTGTTCCCATGCTCTGTGGAGGAGAGAGAAAACCCAACATACATAGAATTAAGTTCTGAGCAGCAAGGTACCAAGAGTTGTTTAATTGAGGAGAACAGTTTCTTGATCCTGGATGGATCATGGAATATTTGAAGGGAGGAAAGGATAGAGAATGTTCTAGCCATGGAGTGAGAGGTGGGAGACTTGGAATTTGTGATAAAGAGGGGATCGGCTGACGTACTTGGGAGTATGCATAGAGAGGCTGTTCTGACCAGAAGAGTCACATTAGCAGGACAGACACGGGGTTTGCAGAGAAGGACCTGAGGAGGGCTCTGAAAGCCAGACTGAGGGGTTTGAATGGAGATGGTTCTAGTGAAACCACAAGAAGGTTTCCTTAGATGGTGTCCAGGTCTTCCTTCAGCTCTGGTCCTTGGTTCTTCGGAGGTGTTGGGGGTGGGGGGAGGATAAACAAAGTGAGATAGGAATATTAAGCCACATGAGCCTTTGTTTTTGAAACCAAGTAAATTTATGTCATTTTACAGGTATTGGTCCTGAGTTTCAGGACATTCAGCTGTCTCTTTTATTGAGCATAGATAACTCTGGACTTGTCTCCTTCATAGGTTCTAGAATATGTCTTGGGACCAGGACATCAGATCGAGATTGTTTGAGCCATTCTGTCCCTGATGAAAAGAGCTTTACCACACCCTCAGTGCAAACTGCTTCTTTCCTACTTCTCTAGTAGCACAGATGAAATTGAGAGGATGTCCATCACAGGTGTACACAGCAAAGATATACTTGTAATCCGTCAATAGAAAAATAACACCATCTGTTGGCAATGTAGAAAATGACACTGAAGATGTCACTGAGGGTCAGGTGTTAAATCCAAAATTACAGAGAGGTCTGACTGTTGCTAGGGTATAAAGAATGCCAATTGTAAACAGAAAAATGAATATCTATAAGTTCCTGTATTGCCTTTCAGATATTCATTAACAGACTGGTGAAATGTTTGTGTATTTAAGTCTCAGAATGGGAGAAAGAAAAACAGACCAGAGATTGTGGCCCTGTGTCAAAGGTGACAGCAAATGAAATGGCTTTTTTCATATTCTATATGGTATAATACATGGTGGTACCGTCACATTTCTCAACCTCAAATGGGAGGTAGGGGTGGCTGAGGGCAAGAGAACACCTTGGTTCTTGCCACAGTAATCTTTAAAATCCAGCTTCCTATCAAAGTCCAGTCTTCTTATACCTCGTGGGTTAGCCCCTGGTTTTAGTATTCATGAGGCCTGTATATGCATTAAAAAATAAAACTAAATACTGACCCAGTATCACAGAAAAACTCACCCATCCCTTTGACAGGATTTTCGGTTAATTTATGCAGGCCCCTTTGCACTTCAGCATTTTCCCCACTGGTTGCTAGGCAACCATTTGAGTTACTGCGCATGCCTTTTTTATGATAACTGTCATTATGATTATTTTTTAATTATACGACTGGGACTGTAGATTAAAACAGCATATTGTCACTCATTCTCTGCTGCTGCTTCTAGCATTATCACTCACTCCTAGGATTACCTTCCAAAATTTACATGGCAGTGATTTATTTTTATTTTTTACATGTATTTCTGGCTTCACAAAAGAAGTGGAGATGGCATTGTAAGGGAAGTGAGATTTTTGTGAAAAATGACTATACCATATCTCCCAAGCTGTTATTGATCTAGATAGGCTCAGTCAGAAAATAGGATCCTGAGCCTCAATTATATCTTGTTCCTTTGATTGTGTCTGCTTCTAACATTAAGTAATGTTAAATGCTTATATTGTATTATAGTCTGTTTCTCAAAATTGCAAAATGTGCAGATTTGTTGCTATTAAATGTGCTTTCAAATAAAGCTACCATGAATTGAGGGGGTCGGGGGGAGGGTACAGCACTGATCCCAGGCGCATGAGGCAGCCACACTTGCTAAATATGTTTGTTCTTTTCTGCACAAATTACTTCATACACACAAAATGGAGTTAGGCAAGATGAAGGGGTTCCTCCGGCAAATAATAATAAAGGTACGTGTGGTTCACAGTGTGTAAAAATGCTCTCAAAGGAATAAGACTGCAAAGATAAGACAGCCCTAGTTCATACAAAAGCTTTTCATGTGAATTTCCAGAGTATGTTCTCACATACTATTTTCTGAATATACAGTGAATGTGAAAACAAAGGGGTATGGAAAGAAAGTCCATGTATTTATTTTTTCTATAACCAATTCAATTATTACTCATTTAGAAATGGAATTTTTGGTGGAATGGGATATTTTAAATATTTGTATCAAACTGAAGAGATTCACTCTGTGGACTTCCCATACGTATATGACAGAAGTGGAGACCTACTGGTATTTTCCTGTGATTTTGAAGTTAGCACCAGGGACTAATCTCTCATAGCGTTAGTCGTAGGATTTTCTTTGCTCTAAAGAGCCCCATGTTTCTATGCATGGGATGCCCTTTGCTTTCTTGACATTTTCTGAAAGAGAACACAAGTTTGTCTCAGCAGTGCGTGATCTGTTATGGTTCTGTGTGTTTCCCCCACCCTACAGTTCAGGGCGACAGCTCAGTGAAGTCTTCATTCAGTTACCTTCAAGAAAAGAATTACCAGAATATTATGAATTAATTAGGAAACCGGTGGATTTCAAAAAAATAAAGGTACATCTTTTGTTTACAAACTTTTATTTCTTAAATAAAATAGAGATGTAAATAGGTTGAAAAAATCATAATTATTAGGACCTGACAGTGGTGACCTATCTTACTGCCACTGACACCCACCAGGGCTCAGCACTAACAAGGTCAGGATGTTCCTGTGCCTTTAGATGTACGTTATTTAATCATCATATTGAGGGCTCATAGTGATTACACTGCATTTTATTTAAGAAGTCTCAGATTGCTCCCATGACCCCAGAGCTCTTACAGGCTCCCGTCACATGCTCCTCGCTGCCCCTTGGAAGCAGGGTGGTCTCTGTGGATGGCGCCCCCTGGGGTTGTGTAGCCCCACCTTTCTGGCAGGACTGTCTACTGGGAAGACAAAGGGGAGACCAGGCTTCGTTAACCAAGTATTGATTGTTGTATTTCTACCTGCACCCTCCCCCACCCCTGCGCCACCACCGCCCCCCCCCGCCCCCCCTCCACCCCCGACTCTGTTTTATCCAAAATTTCCATCAGGAAAGAATTCGTAATCATAAGTACCGGAGCCTGGGTGACCTGGAGAAAGACGTCATGCTCCTCTGTCACAATGCTCAGACATTCAACTTGGAGGGATCCCAGGTGAGACACGTTTAACCTTAAACATGCCTGTGTTGTTTTCAGCAAAATATTTTCTATCCTGGCAGAAGAAAAGGAAAAATAAAAGCCTATCTTTCCATGTTACTTACCTATGTAAGTCAATCGAGGCTTTGGCATTTTTAAATTAATGCCAGCTCCTTTGTACCGTATCCATGCTAGTTCCTACTTGTGCTTCCCTTTTAAGGCCTGGCTTTTAACCAGAGGAGGAATTTAAGTTAATAACTTAATATAATGCCTAAAAGCTAGAGGTACAATCTTTGCTTTTATAGAAATGGTGTATTTGGTTATATTTACCTTGGGTTTTCTGATTGTAACTTTGCCTCGGGAGCTGAAACTGTTATTTTCTTTTAAAACAAAAATTATATAGCAAAAACAACCATCACCTCTAATTGTTACAAAAATGCTTTTTTATCAGGTCAGCTGCAATTCTCTTTACTTTCTTTCTCTGCAGTTAGTGGGTATAAGAGTCTGTAAGTAATTCTATTAAAATAAGTAGGTGGAGGACACTCTGGCTTTAATTACACCTCAATTCCACTCACCTTTTGTAGGAACTCTCCTTTTCCCATCTATGCTCTCATACTCAGGAAGCAGAAAGAACATGAAGGCAGGCCAGCGTGTCTGCCAACCAATGCAGTGTTAAACCACCATCAAATTCCTTAGGCCTCTTTCCTGATCGGGCTTTTTAATCTTCATGTCAGTCCTAGTCACTAAATTGGAGAATGTGGGCCTCCTCAGAATGTGCCTTGAACAGACTACATACCTTTCCAGTTAATGGGACTTAATATTAGTGTTATTTTGACCAAAACAACAGGTCTTGAAAGCAAGCCTTCGTCAAAGAAATTGAAGGTGAAAACTAGGACACGGTTAAGTCCGAGGCTCAGTACGGAAGGGTTTCGTGAATGCCTGCTTACGGTTTGTGGGTAGACTGGAGCTTCTTCACAGGACTGTGGCTGCATCGTGATATTCACCCTGACCCACCACCCCCCGTTTGCCACACTGCCTCACCCCTGACCTGGGGTGATAAATGGCCTCTCGACTGGCTTCCCTCCCAGACCCACCGGGATGTTGGTTTATCTTTCTCTAAGCACCTTCTTATTCTGTCCACTGCCCACCAAGCTTTGAGCTTCCCCACGTACTATTAAAATGTAGAATGAATTTAATCATCATAGTCTGCTTTCTGAGGTTATATCCTCACTCCTTGCTGTTCCTCAACCTAAACAGTTCATAGTCCAATAAGACAGGTCCCGTAAACACCCACTTCCCCAGATACACATGCAGTTGTAGGAAAGAATATAAATACAGAGTTGCTTGATAGTAACATCTTGCATAACAGCCATCCCATGTCATAACCAGGAAATTGATGATGGCTCCACTCCAGACACATCTTTGTGATTCTTGCCCCCTCATCTTTTCCTTTGCTCCCCTTTGCTAAAAACCCCTCTTTCTGACCCCTAATAGGATCATCCTCACCTTTAAGATCCAGCTAAACTATAGTGTCTCCGGCGAAATTCTGCCCCAGTGGCCCCATCCCAGTGTTTCTTTACCATTTTTAAGTGTACAGCTCAGCAGCATGAAGGGTATTTTCATTGTTGTGCAATAGATCTCCCGAACTTTTTCACCTTGTAAAAGTGAAACTCTGTAATCTTTCCACCAAACACTGTTCTACCTTCTCTTTCTATGAATTTGACTATTCTAGACAGCTCATAAGGGATCACACAGTATTTGTCTGTCTGTGAGTGGCTTATTATTTCACCTAGCATCGTGTCCTCAAAGTTCATCCATGTCGTATAGCATGTAACAGGACTTCTTTCCTTTTTAAGGCTGAGTGATATTCCACCATATGGATACCTCATTTTGTTTATCCATACCTCTATGGATGAAATGTGGTCTGCTTCTACCTCTCGGCTACTGTGAACAGTGCTATTGTAAACAGGGGTGTGTATGCATCTCTTCGGGACTCTGCTTTCAGTTCCTTTGGGTATATATCTGGAATGGGCTTGCTGGATCATATGGTACTTCTGTTCTGTTTTTTGAGGAAAAGGGCCATTTTTGAACTTTAGAGTTCTCTCAGCAACCGCACAGGGCTGTGCTCACATATGTGCATACACTAGAAATAAAGCATTTATTGCAATACTGTTGGCTGGCACAGATAAAGTCAGTAATAAATAATGGTTTTCCATTTTTGTTAGGAGAATTGCACCTTTAAAAAAAAAGTTGCTATACCACAGTACTTGATGGAACAATTTAAGAAATACAGTTTGATTTATTTTTTCCTTCTAGATTTATTGAGATTTTAGTGACCTAAGGCACTGTGTAAGTTTATAGTGTACAGTATAATTTTACTTACATAAATCATGAAATGATTGCCACAGTAAGTTTAGTGAATATCCATCATCTCATATAGATATAAAATCAAAGAAATAGAAAAAAATATTTTTCTTTGTAATGAGAACTTAGATTTACTTTCTTAACAACATTCATATAAAATGTACAGCAGTATTGATTATATTTACCATATAGTACCTTACATCCCTGTAACTATTTGTCTTATAACTAGATGTTTGTATCTTTTGACTGCTGCTGCTAAGTCGCTTCAGTTGTGTCCGCCTCTGTGCGACCCCATAGATGGCAGCCCACCAGGCTCCCCCGTCCCTGGGATTCTCCAGGCAAGAACACTGGAGTGGGTTGCCATTTCCTTCTCCAATGCAGGAAAGTGAAAAGTGAAAGGGAAGTCGCTCAGTTGTGTCCGACTCTTGGCGACCCCATGGTCTGCAGCCTACCAGGCTTCTCCGTCCATGGGATTCTCCAGGCAAGAGTACTGGAGTGGGGTGCCATTTGCTTCTCCAATCTTTTGACTACCTTCATCCAATTCTATCTTCCCCTACCCCTGCCTCTGGTAACCACAAATTTGATCTCTTAAGAAATAACATTTTTTTAAACACTAGTCTTGCTGTCAAAAATGAGAGGACATTTTTGCTGTCTTCTAGTCTTGCTGTCAAAAATGAGAAGCCCACCCTTCCCTCTCAAGCATGTGCGCACACACACAGATGCTGAAATTAGTTCAGCTGTATGTGGACTTTTCCAATAAGAATCTCTCTGTAGATCTGAGTTTGGTGTTTTCCTGTTGGGTGTCAGAGGTGTGGGCACAGGGAAGAAAAGAGCACGCTGCATTTGTGAATTTCAGGCCCTCAGATTGGGGTTTTTAACGGTTGCTATTTTGACCCCGTAGATCTATGAAGACTCCATCGTCTTACAGTCAGTGTTTAAAAGCGCTCGGCAGAAAATTGCCAAAGAGGAAGAGAGTGAGGATGAAAGCAATGAAGAGGAGGAAGAGGAAGATGAAGAAGAGTCGGAGTCAGAGGGTGAGTCCACGTGGTGTCTCCACTTCCTTGGGCCCTGGCCACCTGCGTCGTTTCTCACAGGGCAGATGTGCGAGTCAGGCAGATCTGGATTTAGGCCTTGGTCTTCTGTGGCCTTTCTGGGCAACCCTGGCAGTGGACTTACCTTGCTGGAGCTCAGCGTCCGCCTGTGTAAAACTGAGCTTCTAGACACACCTCCAACCACGCAAGAGCGTAGCACGTGGCCAGGCTCAGGCACACACTGAATGTTGCCTTTGGAAATCAGTGTAATAGACGTTTTCTACCAGCGCGGCTGCTAATACCACCTTGCTGTTACCCAGCACGGTGGGTCTCTAAACTCGGTGGCTGCTGGGCTCCACCCCTGAGTTTCTGACTCGGTTGCCTGCGGTGGGGTCTGGGAGGCTCGTGTCTCCACTGGGTGCTCGGGGGGTGCATCCAGCACTGCACTTTGAGAATCACCACCTTGACACTCAGACTGTGGTGCATTTTGTCCTTCGTGGATCAGATACTGATCCTGTCTTCTAAGTTTTGATATTTTATTCATCATGGGGTTTTTTTGGCCATGAATTTTGAGCTTTTAAAACATCACATCGACTGGTATTTATCTTGGTTACTGAATCTTGGAGCCCTCTCAAGTTTTTCACCCAAGGCAAGAATCTCCCTAGTCTTAATCTAGTGCCAGCCTGGATGGGTAACCATATTATTTCAAAGGTTAAAGCTGCCTTGAAAACATCTAAAATTTCTTCTTACCTAATTATGTTTTCACCCCATACTTCCTCTCAAAGTAATTATAGTCTTCTAGATAAAACAGTATAGGTATGCTTTAAAATTTTTTTATTAGATACATGCTTAGTACAGACAACTTGGAAAATATTTTTAAGAAAAGAAAATTGGTAAAATTCCATCACCCGATATACATTTAACTCCAGTTGCCTTCCAGTTTTTTTCTACACACAAATATTTATAGAAGAATCACACACTGTTTTGTAGCATGGTTTTTCTATTAGGAACATTTTCCCACAGCAAAGAGGTTTTTATACAGCCATATATACGAACACCCATTAATGAATGTACCAACAGGGAGTAATCTCACTCTGAATAATGCTGTCTGCACATTCTTACCCATAAATCACCGCACACATTTTAAAAACACATCTGATGCCTACGTATTGCCACAGAGAATGGAGCTGACATCTTTGTCAGCAGAGCACTTAAGTGTTTCCCCACACCCGCATCTGCTCTCAGGATTATTCTCTTTAGTGATTCTGCCCCTTAAGTACTAGTTTCACCTTTTTCGGTTTCGTCTGGTTACTCCCTAGTTTTTATATCCTAGTGTTTGATGAGTAAGTCGACATAATTTTTTCTAGCTAAACAGTTCCGAATTTTAGAGCGAGATTGCTAATCTGTTTTCAAATAGCTCCCTTCGTATCCCAGCTATCAGTTGACTTTTTCCCTAACCTCTCCTGAGACTTAGTGTATTAACTTTCTATGGCAACTCTAACAAATGACCGCAAACAAGCCTCAGTACAACTTACACTTACTGTCTCACTTCTGTAGGTCACAAGTTTGCTGGGGGTCTCTCTGGGCCAAAATCGAGGTGTTAGCAGCCTGCGTTCCTTTGTGGGGGTTCCAGGGGAGAATCCATCTCATGTCTCCTTCTCATGTTGCATCTCTTTGACCCTCTCTTCTGCCTCCTCTTCATCCACAGTCTTTTTGTTGTTGAGGTATAACGTATATATTAGGTTCAAATATACAGCATAATGATGCCATATTTGTGTATATTTTGAAATGATCACAGTAAATCTCCTTGACATCCATCACCACATAATTAGAAAAAAAATTTTTTTTTTTCGTGACAGGAACTTTGAAGATGTACTCGTAGCACATTTCAGATATGCAGTACAATATTCACTGTACTCACCCTGCTTACCTTAAACCCCATGACTTATTTATAACTGGAGAGGTATACCTTTTGATTCCCTTCACCCATTTCCCACCCCATCTCTGTGACCACCATATCTGTTTAGTTTTTAATCTCACATATAAGTGAAATTGTACAGTATCTTTTGCTCTCTGATTTATTTCATTTAGCATATTGCCCTCGTGGTGCATCCATGCTGTCACAAATGTCCATTTTTAAAACACTTTATTTCATATTGCAGTATAGTTGACTTGCAGTGCTGTGCTAGCTTCAGCTGCACGGAAAAGTGATTCAGCTGTACACAGACGTGCATCCATTCTTTTTCAGATTCTTTCCCCACATAGGTTATTACCCAGTTCTGCTTAATCTACTGCTAGTCTTCTCAGGGGTTCCCTTGTGCCTAAGTTATTTTTGCTGCTGTTAAGGTTTTTTAAGTTTTGACATTCTAATTACAGTATGTGTCAGTGGGCGTCTCTTTGGGTTTTCCCTTATTTAGGAATCCCTGGATCTGGACCAGCTGTGGGTCACTGCACCAGGGGTCGGGTTTGCTGTGAGATTATGTCTCAGCCTCTTCGCTCCTCTTACCTGCCTCATTTGCCCGGTGTGGAGGTGTCCCTCGGCCAGTTTCTGCATCTTTTTCAGAGGCAGTTGTCCCATTTGTAGCTTACATTCAGTGTGTCTGTGGGAGGAGGCGAGTTCAGCCTCTTCCTGTGTCATCATCTTGAACCGAGAGCTCCTCTTCTTCCACTTTGAAGGACCTGTGATTAGACTGAGCCTACCTGGTTGGTCTAGGATAATCTCCCCATCCCAAGGGATTACGGTATGCTCCCTGCTGCAGTGCAAAGTGAATGTATTGACAGGGTCTGAGGATTAGGACAGGGACATCTCTGGGAGGCATCATCATTCTGCCTACCACCCTGGTTAATTAGAACTTGTCACAGGTCTATGTGGTGGTAGCGTAGAGCCTTAGAATGCTGTTTAAAGGGCCTGTCTGCTTAAAGGGCCAGTTTGTTAGCCTAGTAGCCTGTGGCAGCCTTTTAGGTGGGTTTTGTGGAGGAACACAATCCACTGACTCACGACCCTGATGGCTTTCCAGTGCCCACCACTCCTGTAAGTATTTAGATTGTGTTCTTGAGCATGTACTTTCTCGCCTTTGCTGCCCATCTTCTGCCTTTTCCTGACTTTCATGGATTTCCTGTACTCCTGTGTCAGGAAGAACTACACCTGTATAGGGAAAGGTAGTACACTTTTTCTTTCCAAATTACTATTTTTTAAATTAAAGGCCTTCACATCTTACACACATTTCCATTAATAGGCAGACCTTCTCATGCCCAGTCTCTTCTTCCTGTCCTAAATGACTCTACCCAAAGCAACGTGTCCCTGCCTTATAGCTCATTAAGCGGCAGACATGTGGGTATGGTAGATGGAAGAAGCCTGGACTAGAAATACTGTTTTGTGCACTAGGATTTGCCAGCTTCTGCCCTATTTGGGATGGGGGGAGGGCATATGTTGTCCCTACCCTTCAGAACAGCTGTGTCTCATCCTTTTTGTCAGCCTACATGTCCATGGAAGACTTAATCTCTGGAAATGTTCAGTGGGTCTCTCCCCCTTCATAGGAGTCTGAAAAGTTCTCATCTCTGAGATTCCCTCCAGAGCTGATTGCCTCCATGACAATTATCTATTTCTAGGGTCTCAAGACACCACCAGACATGATATTCCAACAAAAGGAGTTTGAATGAGAGACATTCATTCTCAGTCACCTCATCATCCATTCCTGAAAATGCTGTTCTAGGGACACCTGTCCCAGAACAATGCTGGAGGACAGATTTTCTGTGTACCTTGGGATGTATACCTGTAATTGTGGTATAACAGTTTGACCTCTTTCTTCCAAATGTTTTTATTTCTATCCTCAGAACAGTTCTGTGAAAGTGGAAATGGGTGCCATCTTTCTGTATGTGTGTATACTTGTATTCTTTATATTCTCTGTATACAGAATTATATGGAATTTTATGTCATCTATAGAGATTCATACACACACACAGGGAAGAATATATTTGCAAATAGGGATGTATACTACTTTTTCTGGAAATAATCACCAGAAAGAAAACAGTAGGAAGAGAGACTAGAGAAGAGAGAAAAAAGCTTTCAAATTCATTTGTTTGTTTTTACTTTCCATTTTGTACCTTGCTGTGCTGTTAACTTTTTAAGTCAAATGGAGTTATTTAAACAGTAAAATCATTGGCTTTTTTTAAAAAACTCTTTTACACTTACGTACATTTTTTAATGTCAAAGTTCTCTTTTAAAAAATGCCCATACCCCTCCATGCAGTCAGTAAGGCAGCTTTCACCATCCTGGTTATTAGGAAGATCCCTGTTCAGCCATCAAGAGACCTGGAAAATGACCCAGCGCAGCTTCCCTCTGGGACCCCATTCCGTCTAGTTGCATGTTTAGGGTGACTATGTAACTTATCATGCAAACCAAGACACATTTGCAAGTGAAAGAGTGCTAACTATAATTGGATCAGCCACTGGAGAACAGGCATGAGTCAAGGACATTCTGGGCAGTCTGTCATCTGTAGGCTGGGATCATTTTACTACTTGTGAAAAGATTCCCCTGTGATTCCTCATTGTTGTCCGTTTGGTTTCATTGTAGCGAAATCTGTTAAGGTGAAAATCAAGCTCAATAAAAAGGATGAGAAAGGCCGGGACAAAGGAAAAGGCAAGAAAAGGCCAAACCGAGGAAAAGCCAAGCCCGTGGTGAGCGATTTTGACAGCGATGAAGAGCAAGATGAAAATGTAAGTACGGCTGTCTTCGCTGAAGTTGGGAAGCCCTCCCCACTTCTGTTTCCCTCTCGTACGCCCATGCCCCTTCCACCCTCTATGCTTTATTACTCAGAATTGAAAATGTAAAGATTTGGTGAGATTTCATTATTGAGGGTTGTGAACTGAGCTACGTCATTTATAACAAAGAATTTGGGGCTTTGTTTATTGTCTTCAAAAATGAAAAACTGCTAAATCAAGTTCCCTCTTTCCCTTTATCTTCCCAGTGCCTACTTACAAATAGAGTTTTCTGCATGGCCGGTTAATATTTTATAGCCATACCACCCAGCATACCTAGTATATAGTGGTATACGGAGGAAATAACCATTACATGAGAGGCTGAGAAAAAGTGATAGGATGTCAGAGTTTTGGATCTGAGTTGCTACTTCAGGTGCCATACAAAGAACTCAGATGAATTTTACATACCTAGAGGTGTTATTTTTAAAATTTGAAAAATTCAGGGTGCATTGATGGAGCCAGGTCCTGACATAAGGACCATCTCATATGGTACCATACTTAATGCTTATAATAATCCTAAGATACATGTCAATCTCACCTTACTACAGAAATCAGTGCTTATCTATGTTATGTGTGTTTTACTGCAGGTCATGTAAGTAAACAGCAGAGGCTGATTTCAGACCCAAAGAGGATAGTTCAGTCTGGGGTGCTGCCCTTGACTCTGTGGGCAGCCCAGGTAGCTTCTAATACAGTGCCTTCTGAAGGGCTCTCCATTTCATTCACTTTCCAGAGGACTTCCAAGTTCCCTACCAGCAATCCCCTTCTTTTGCTTTCTGGAAAGTTAATTTTCCATGTTCAAATGTATGCTAGTTTGATTTTCCTTCAACATATTTGCCATTGAGGTCTGTTGAGAAAAGTTTAGCATTCTTATCCCACCCTACCCAGCCTGAACCCTTGACACAAGCATTTTCAAATACATTTAAAATCCTAAAATCAAAGGCACAGTACTTTATTCTCCCTTGCCAATGTGTGCATGCTCAGTCATGTCTGACTCTTTGCAACCCCATGGACTGTAGCCTGCTCTCCATGGGATTTTCCAGGCAAGAATACTGCAGCGGGTTGCCACTCCCTCCTCCAAGAGATCATCCCGACCCAGTGACTGAACCCACATCTCTTGCAGTGGTAGGTGGATTCTTTACCACTGCACCACCTGGGAAGCCCATGGATTTTCTAACAATAGTGCTCAAAATAGAAACCACTAGCCATGAGCTTCCCCGGTGGTCCAGCGGTTGGGAGTCTGCCTGCCAATGCAGGAGACACAGATTCAGTCCCTGCTCCGGGAGGACTCTACATGCCATGGTCCAGGTAAGCCCACGTGCCACAACTGCTGGGCCCGCACTCTAGAGCCGCAGCTAGAGAAAGCCCTCGCACAGCAACAAAGATCCAGCAGAGCCATAAAGAAACCATAGGCCGTGAACTTTTCATACCCAACTGCAAGAGAGCACAGCTCTGCCACAGACGGCTGGCACTGCTTTGGCGTTTCCAAGTAGGAGCTCCCCTTTTCAGCACAGAGCCTGTTGATGCCTCTTTACTAGCAGGGTTAACTGTTTCCACAATGTCATTTCTTTTCCACATTGCCTCTCCATGGCTTATTGTCTTTCTGTCCTACATTTACTTTTAGGAACAATCTGAAGCCAGTGGGACTGATGATGAGTGATCACTACGGACATTTTTTTCTTGGTAGAATGGAACTCCTTCTTCCCCTCTCTCGTCTCTACCCAGTGAGTTCATTTCTCTTATGGGCACTGGGTCGTTTCTATATCATTATCATCTATAAACTAGCTTTAGAATAGTGCCAGACAAACATATGATATCATGGTGTAAAAAAACACACACGCATACACAAACCTTTGTAACATATTGTGACCAAATGGGCCTCAAAGATTAAAACAAACAAAAAAGCTTTTGATGGAAAAAATGTGGGTGGATGGTATATTTCTATGGGTGGGTCTAATTTGGTAACAGTTTGATTGTGCCTGGTTTTATCACCTGTTCAAATGAGAAGATTTTTGTCTTTTTGTAGCACTGATAACCAGGAGAAGCCATTAAAAGCCACTGGTTATTTTATTTTTCATCAGGCAATTTTCAAGGTTTTTATTTGTTTGGTATTGTTTTTTTTTACACTGTGGTACATATAAGCAACTTTAATAGGTGATAAATGTACAGTAGTTAGACTTCACCTACATAGACATTTTTCCATTTTATGCTCTATGATCTGAAAAAAAAAATGCTTTTTGAATTGTATAAGATTTATGTCTACTGTAAACATTGCTTAATTTTTTCGCTCTTGATTTAAAAAAAAGTTTTGTTGAAATCGCTATTGAATATTGCAATCTATATAGTGTAATGGATGGCTTCTTTTGTCAACCTTATCTCCTATGTTACCAACGTGTATCGTCTCCTTCTCCCTAAAGTGTACTTAATCTTTGCTTTCTTTGCACAATGTCTTTGGTTGCAAGTCATAAGCCTGAGGCAAATAAAATTCCAGTAATTTCCAAGAATGTGGTGTTGGTGCTTTCCTAATAAAGATATAACTGAGCTCAACAAACACTGCCTCTGGTTTTTGAGTTCTGGGAGATTTAAACCCTGGTGCCTGAGTAAGCGTCTCCTGCAGAGGGCCAGGCAAGCTCTTTCTACAGTGCAGATGGTAGGAAAAAGAATTCTTCAAGACTAAGAGTATCCCCTAGAATGAACCGGTGTGTTGCAAGGGAGCAGAGTTTATTGCTTGTGTGACTTTAAACTTACATAACAGGACTGATGATGCCATGGGCTGAGTCACACTAAGCCCCTGCTCAACCTTTTCTAGTGGTTTAACTTCTATTTACTTACCAGAAAATCCACAGGTACACCTCAGATATACTGCAGGTCCAGTTCTAGATCAACACAGTGAACAGCACAATAGAGTGAGTCCCACGAGTTTTTGGCTTCCCATTGCATGTAAAGTTCAGTTTGCACTATAGTCTTAAGTGTATAACAGCATTGAGTGTGCAATAGCATTATGTCTAAAAAATAACATACATACCTTCTAACCATCATCTGAGGCTTCAGCGAGTCATGGTAGTAATAATCAGATCACAGATCACCACAACACGTATAATAATGAGAAAGCATCAGAACCACTAACACGTGTCACAGAAGCATGAAGCAAGCAAACGCTACTGGAAAGTAGTACTAACAGACTTGCTGGAGGTGGGGGTCCCCACAAACCTTCAATTTGCGAAAAACACAGTATCTACAAAGCACAATAAGGCAAAGCGCAGTAAAATGAAGTATGCCTATCTATGGTAATATAGATTTATACCTTGGTATTTAGTAAATCTATATTCATATCAATTTAGAAAGATCAGAAAATTGCTCATTTTCAGAGACTGGTTCAATGAACACCCCATATACCTTTCTACTAGGGTTCATTAATGACTACTCTATCCCATCCCACCCCCACCCACTTGATTCCTAACCAATGACAAGGACCAGAATGGAAGCATTTTCGCTTGTCTCTAACGCATTAGTTGGTGGAAACTTCATTTCTTAGAAATGTCTAAGGAGAACTATGGGATTCTTACTTTCATAATATGAGGAACTGCCAATGCATCTTTCTTTGAATCTTGAAGGAAATTTGACCCACACAAAATGCAATCCTCCTGAGAAATTCCTGTCTTTCTAAATGTCCACTCAGGTCTGAATTTCCAGTTTAAGCATTGCAGAATGTGTTGGTTTCCCTTCTTGGCTTGTTTAGTTTG
Organism: Bison bison bison; assembly: GCF_000754665.1. Classification (NCBI taxonomy): domain Eukaryota; kingdom Metazoa; phylum Chordata; class Mammalia; order Artiodactyla; family Bovidae; genus Bison; species Bison bison. The sequence continues at coordinate 5,673,169 of NW_011495030.1, forward strand.
CTGACCACGGTAGGACTGCAGACTCCCAGGAAAGAATAAACCACATTAGTTTTTCTTATTGAGATGATTTGCTATTAAAGGCACTACTGTTCTAAAGCCATCCAAACCATTGTCTTTATGGTTTAGGACGTCTATGGGTGAAGGATGTTCTCTGATTTCTCTCCTGCTGTCTTGCTGTGTTGTTCTCCCTGGCTAAAGTAGAAAGGAAAGGCAGAAGGTGGCTCTTAGAACACTAGTGAGCTGGCAGGGAACGTGATCATGCGTGACTAAGAGGCATCTGCACATCCGCCTATTTTTAACCTGGTCACAGCATCCACCTTGTCTGTTTCCAGTAGCTGAGCCCAGGGGTAGGCTTCGTTCTTTCCAAAAGCAAAAGTTTTCCAGGAACAGAAGAAGGAAGCTAAGAGTATCAGGCAATGTACTTGATCTTTTACTAGAATTATTTAATTACAAGAACCCTGGGAAGAAGGCATAGTTCTTATTCCCTTTCTATAAATAAGGATGATGCAAAGGAGAGACTGAAGCTATGGCCAGTGCCCCAAAGCATAATTTGAAAGTTAAGATTTGTTTGCCTCCAAAACCCATCTTCCTTGCAGCTTCCCTACCTCCCCAGTGAGTGAAGCCTGGAACTGATCTTACTGATAAGCTCCAGGTACCCCTTTGTTTGGCAGTTGCTGATATTACCAGGCTTACAAATGAGTCCTGGCTTAGGTGTTTGGTTTCCATGACTTAGAATGGAACTTTCCTCTATCTGGTTTTCTTGGCTCGGCTCCTCCACTACCTTGGTTCTTTCTCTTGGTGACAAGCCACTCCACAAGGGTTAATACCTTGTCCTTTACACCCAGCTGCCATTGGATCCTAAAGGCCCCTGAGATTCCGCTGACGTGGATGGCACTAGGGCCCTCCAGGTGATTCTGGTCATGCTCAAATCAAAGGACCACTGCTAAAGCTATCAGATTCTTAATCCCCATTATTTCATTCTTGGGGAACAGTATGAGGCCACAGTGGTCCTGATCCTGATTTAGATCACTGGTACAGGCATATACATCCATGACACAATCATCATTCTGGTAAAACCAATATAAATGGAAATAACTGAAAAGTCTGAATATTTTTTCTCTTTCTGACACAGCTTTTCTGTCATATAGGTTACCAGGATGCAAGCTTCAATTGTGCTTAACTTGAACCTCATTCAGACTGATAAACTATAATACTTGGGGGAAATATTTTTGGTCTTCTTAGCAGAAAGCTGGAGACATATTCTCCCCTTATGAATAAATGTAGTTCCCAAGAGAATATTATAGTAAGAGTCAATCTCACTCTACAGATATGCTGGAGGAATGGCCTAGTCTATTCCTCTGCTTAAAATTTGCTAAATAAGAGCCACATCAAACCAGATAAAGTAACATTTCTGTCCTTATTCACACATTCTGTCATACAGTACATGAATCGCAGGGTTTCAGTCTCTGTTATACTTGGGGAGAGGTCATCAAACATGAAGCAGCGCAGGGCAAGAACCGACGACTGGTTTGTCTAGAACTGCTAGATCTGTGCCCAGGTGAGCTCTACTCATCACTGGTGTGGTTTAGGACACTAAGCTTATTAACAGAGGGTGGAGTTGACATGTTCCTAGTGACTAAGCCCTTTATGCAAAACAGTATCTGTATTCTGCATCATTTTCAGTAAGAATTTTCCAAAGGGGTTTTCCAAGTTGAAGAAAGCAAGACAACTAAGTCAAGACTATGGAAAAACCAGCATTCCTGTTTATAAACATTGGTTTCTTTTTAAAAATATATATATACTAGAAAGAGGCCTCTGTCATTTTTCAAAGCATATTTTATTGAAGTGTAGTTGATTTACAATGTTGTACTAGTTTCTACTGTACAGCAAAGTGATTCATTCATACACATATATACACACGCTTTTTCATATTTTTCATTATGGTTCATCATAGGATTTTGAATATAGTTCCATGTGCTGTATAGTAGGACTTTGTTATTTATCCATTCAACAGAGGCCTCTTTGTGAACTCAATAACTGCTGTGAAGCAATGCTTACTGTGAGACTATAAACCTAGAGAGACTGGACTCATAGTGCCCCACCAGAAAAATACACATTTTAAATTGTCTTGTTAAACCTTTAAATTTCTCCTCCAAGATGATAAAATGGACATATGTCCACCACAACGAGTGAAATACAAAGAAAATTAATTTGGAATTCACCCCTACCAGGCAATCAGCTTTAATAGCTTGATGTGATTACTTCTGCCTGTTCTTCCTCACATTAAAACACACACACACAGAAACATACACCGTCAAAGGCCAGCTCCCCAGCTATCACCAGTGTAACCTAGTAATAAGATGAAGTGGAACTCACTGCTTACTGTGGTAAGGGAACCCACTGCCTTAATTGAGCTTTGGTAGTTTGAGAAGGAAAGTCAAGGTTGGATTTTCTTGAAATCTGATTTTGGTTAAGACTGGGTAAAAACTGTGATACACAGTTTAGGACTGTGGAAGGAGTAAGGTAAGGATTTTGAGGGGGCAATCTAAGAGTCTTAGGGCATAGCTATCCATTAACTATGTTGCTTTCTCCTGAAGAGCTGTGTGTCTTATAGGAAGCTCATGTAATAGACAATAATTATTTGCCAGGACAAGGTTTTCCTGAAAAACTTCAATTATGCTAATGATGACAACGGAATTGTAAAGTCATGTTAATATAGATAGTAAGCTCTGCTGGGGTTGAATGTTCAGTTTGTTTCTTAAGTACAGTACTATTCTCTGCAACTTGCCTTATTTTCCTCCACATCAACAGGGATTAAATTCACTTAAAACTTTTTCTGAGAACATTTATTTTTTCTAATAAAATAAATATATGCACATTGTAGAAAATGTGGAAAGTAAGAAAAGTACAAAGGTACAGAAAGTACCAGAAAAAAACACAGAACACTGATACTGTTACCACTCAGAGAGAAGTGTTTAAAACTTCAGAATCTTGTCTAGCATTTAAGGAGCCTGGAAGGCAGCTATCCCTTTAACACAATAAGAAAATAGCTGAGCAAACTGAAAATCAACAGCTCTTCTTAGATCCACCAGAGAACTGAAGTTTGTTCAGGGCAAACTGCTGCCCCTCGAGCTGAAGAGACAGACAAGCAGATACAGAGAATCACAACCTCCTGGAGGAGCAGAAGGCCAGCAGCAGGTAACCAGAACCAGGCTTTTGGTTTTTAGTCGCTAAGTCCTGTCCAACTCTTTTGTGACCCCATGGACTGCTGCCTGCTAGGTTCCTCTGTCCATATGATTTTCCAGGCAAGGCTACTGGAGTGGGTTGCCATTTTCTTCTCCAGGGGATCTTCCCAACCGGGGATTGAACCTATGCCTCCTGCACTGGCAGGCGGATTCTTTACCCCTGAGCCACCTGGGAAGCCCCAGTACCAGGACAGGAAAACCTAATCTATAATTAACAAATTGCTGGAGGCCTCAGTTGGACGAGTTTGAGAGTTAAAAATGGCAGGGGTGCCCAGTCTTAGGAGGGTTCCCACACTTTCATGAGATTTACCTCCTGGAACCCTAGCAGCTTCTCAGTAAAGACAGGAGAAAAAAAATCCTCACTTTTTGAGCAGAGAGAGTAGAAAAGTAGCCATATGTAAATATATCTTCTTAACAAGGCCCACCCTTAGCAAACTATTTTGCCAACATGGAAGAATAACAATACCCAATTCCAGTACCTTCTTGTCTCTCCTAAGGGCTGGGGGAACCAATCTGAGAAGCACTTGTGAAGGTCACAGCTCCAGGGGCTCACTAAATCATGGCCACCTAATCGTAGGACCGCAGAGCAGTTCCTCTGCGCCGAGACCCCACCACTACATCAGTAAGTCTGTAGAGGAACGCAGGTTGCTCTAGTGCCAGCTCCTGCCCTGCAGCAGTCCTGAGGGTAGCTGGGCCTCTGTCCTTTCGTAAATTAAACACCACTGTCTCGAGTCAGCCCTCTCCCCCTTCCCCCACGTCTTGGGTCCTCCTCAAGCTGTGTGCAAGGCTTTTTATTTTTGGAGTGATTTCCCACATTGTTCATTTGTTGATTCTGCATAGCACACAGCCTGTCTCTACAGGATGGACCAGGGCAGGTTTAAGATTTTTATTCAGAATCTGGGAGAGATGAGTGGGGGCATCTGGTATGTAAGCACAGCCAAGGTCTTAGCTGAATATATAACAGCCCTGTTCTAAAACTTGTTGGCTGTTTCTCCTTTGAAAATCAGGGATTTCTCAATGACTGACCCTCCTATGGCAAGGACCTTCCCTCCTTCTGGGCCTCCCAGGCGGCGTTAATGGTAAAGAACCTGCCTGCCAGTGCAGGAGACTTGAGACAATGGTTCAATCCCTGCGTTGGGAAGAGCCCCTGGAAAAGGACATGGCAACCCACTCCAGTATTCTTGCCTGGAGAATCCCATGGACAGAAGAATCTGGAGGGCTCCAGGCCATGGGGTCGCAAAGTCAGACATTAATTGAAGCGACTTAGCATGCATGCAATAAGAATGATCCATGCATGACTGAATCCCTTTGCTGTTCACCTAAAACTGTCACAACATTATTAATCAGTTATACCCCAATATAAAATACTTTAAAGAAAAAAATAAGTCTCCTGTACAATAACAGGGTCATACTGCTCAATGAATTGTGCATCTCAGGTGTTATTTTTATAGAAGGTCATTACAGAATGCTAAAAGTATCAATTCTCCAGGAAGAGTCTCTCTTTAAAAATTTCACTTACTTCCTTTTCCATTTTCTCCTGTTCATAGATTTATTAAGATATACACACAATAACACTTTCCCATTTTACAAACAGAGTTTTGGCAATTACATCCAGTAATGTAGACAGCTTGTCATGACAGAACATTGTCTGTGCCCTGAACGGTTTTCTCACGCCCGTTTCCAGCCAGTTTCTTACCCTGACTGCCAGCCTCAGGGCAGTCATCGATCTGCTCCATCACTGTCACGTTGCCTCTATTAGAATGTCGTCTAATGGAACACATCATGCAGCCTTTGTGTCTGACTGCTTTCAAGTCCTGTATCATTGAGATTATTCGTGTTGCATATATAGCCTATGACTTTTTATTGCTGAGTACTATTCCATAATATGATTATCCCACAATTTATCTGTTCACTAACTGATGGACAATTTGAGCTGTTTACACTTCTTGACAAGCTGACTATAAACACGTCTGTACAAATTTTTGTGTGGATATGTTTTCAGTCCTCTTAGTTGAGTGCTGAGGAATGAAACTGGGTTAGGTGGTGAGAATTTAACTTTACAAAAATAATAGCAACTGGTTATCTGTATGAGAAAAAAAACTTCAAACCCTTCATATCATACACAGATATTAACTCAGAATGAATCTAAATGGAACTGAAATTTTAAACTTAAAATATGTTTCTAAAAGAAAAATTTGAAGGAAATCTTTGTGATCTTGTGTTAGACAAAGATTTCTAAAACAGGGCACAAAAAGCATGAACCATAAAATATTGATGAAATGGATTTCTTTAAAATTAAAAACTGTTGCTCTTTAAAAAACACAGTTAAGAAAATGACAAGGCAACCCATAGAGTAGAAGAAAATACTTTCAAGCAGGTAACTGAAAAAGAACTTGTTCCCAGAATACATATAAAGATCTCTTAAAACTCAGTAAAAAATTAAAAAAAAAAAAAAAAAAGGAGGCAAAAGATTTGAAGACACTTCACAAAAGAAATATATGAATGGTCAATAAGCACATGAAAAGATGCTCAATACTCATCATTGTCAAAGAAAAGCAAAATAAAATTACAATGAAATACCACTACACACCCACTAGAATGGCTAAGATTTTTAAAAATTGACAATGGGAAGTGCTGACAAGGATATGAAGCAACTGGAACTCATGCCTTGCTGGTGGGAATGCAAAATGGTCGAATCACTTTGAAACTAATATTTTTTTAAACAAAACTATATGATGTACCCATGTATGTATGTGTCATAATTTAGATAATATTTTCTCTTCTAATGGATATTTGAGTTGATACTTGTTGGGATTATTATGTCATTATAAATAATTCTAGAAAATCATTAAAACCCACTCTATAATTTGTATCTCTTTTTAAAAAAATTAGTAGTTACCTTTAAAGTTACTGCAGAAAACTTCCCTTCCAATTACATTGGATTCTAATAAAAGACAAAAACCAAAGGTTTATTTCTCAGTCATATTTATGCTTGTTCAGTAAAACCTTCTGGATACTTATTTTCATAACACTTTCATCATCTTTTAAAGAAAGACTCTACAATTAAAGGCCTAAATGTGAGACCAGACACTACAAAACTCCTAGAGGAAAAGAAAGGCAGAAAACACTGACATAAATTGTAGCATATCTTTTTCAATCCATCTCCCATAATAATGGAAATAAAAACAAAAATAAACAAATGGGACCTACTTAAAAGCTTTTGCACAGCAAAGGAAACAATAAACAAAACAGAAAAACGACCCACAGATCAGGAGAAAATATTTGCAAATGATGTGACCAACAAGGGGACTGGTCTCCAAAATTTATAAACAGCTTGTGATGTTATATAAAATATATAAACAACATAACATAAACAACAATGTATAAAATATTAACAACGCACTCAAAAAATGGACAGAAGACCTAAATAGACATTTCTCCAAAGAAGACATACAAATGGCCAAAGGCACATGAAAAGATGTTCAACACCATTAATTATTACAGAAATGCAAATCAAAACTACAATGAGGTATCACCTCACACTAGCCAGGATAGCTATCACACACACAAAAAATCCACAAACAATAAATGCTGGAGAGGGTATGGAGAGAAGGGAACCCTCCCACATTGTCGGTGGGAATGTAAACTGGTACAGTCACTATGCAGAATAGTATAAAGATTCCTTAAAAAACTACAGAATTACCATATAACTCTGCAGTCCCACTCCTGGGCCTATATATGGGGTGGGGGTGGGAAACATGATCTGAAAGGCTACAGCACCCCAGTGCTCATCACAGTACTATTTACAATAGACAAGACATGGAGGCAACCTAAATGTCCATCAACAGAGGAATGGATAAAGAAGACTGGTACATATATACAATGGAATATTACTCAGCCATTTAAAAGAATGAAATAATGCCATTTGCAGCAACGTGGATGGACCTACAGAGTGTGATACTGACTGAAGACAGGAGAAATATTGTATGACTTTCCTTATATATGCGGCATCTAAAAAGAAATGATACAAATATTCTTTCTTACAAAACAGAAACAGGTTCACAGACTTAAGAGAATGAGCTTATGGTTGCTGCGGAAAAGGACAGGGGGAATGAGATAGGGAGTTTGGGATGGACATGTACACACTGCTATATTAAAAATGGATAACTAACAGGGACCTACTGTATGTCACATGGAGCTCTGCTGTTATGTGGCAGCCTGGATGGGAGGGGAGTTTGGGGAGAACCGATACATGTGTGTGTATGGCCGAGTCCCTTCGCTGTTCACCTGAAACTAGTATAACATTGTTTGTTAACTGGCTATACCCCAATGTAAAATGAAAGGTTTAAAAGAAAAGATCCTAAAAAGTACTTTACCTTGTCTTTTTTTCCCCTCAAGCCCTTAACTTTGTAAGGGAGATTCTGCATTTAAAGCAGATGCTTATGCTCCTTAATTTAGTTGGATATGCAAAAGGCTGCTTCAGAAAATCAAGTACCCATATCTGCTCCTGTCACTGAATTTTGTAAAGAGTCAGGGCTGCTCTGAATGTTCCAAGAAGGCAAAGTTTGGGGACTGCAAGGCCTTGAGAGCAAGTTCTTTGAGCTGACAAGAATCTCAACACAAGATTATTCTCTCCTACCAGGCACCTAAAGAATTTTCTCAGCCTGATAGCTCTTGAGGAAGTTGGCTCCTAAAGGTGATACTAGCTCTAAATTGTCTCTCTGTGATGAGGTTATAAGATGTTTACTGAGTTTTAATAGAAAAACCACAATTTCCTTCTTTTTGAGTAAGTTTGGCATATGCCAAATTATACTGGAATACCTGGAGTCAGTGTGACCCTAAGGGTAAAATCCACCAGAGAGGGACACCATGATAGTAATAAATCAGATTAAAATAATTTCAGAGAATTTATATTTATCCTAGCATTTTTAAGGCTAGTTTATGTGGAGAAACAACAGAACTCCATTTAAGAGTTTTCAATATTATACTGATTCAAGCATGGCTCTTATATATAAATAAATACTACAGACAGTCCCAACTTAGGATGGTTTAACTTAAAATTTTTTCAACTTTATGTTGGTGTGAAGGTGATATGCATTCAGTAAAAACCATATTTCAAATTCTCATCTTTTCCCAGCCTAGCAATACATGGTGTGATTCTCTCATGATGCTGGGCAGTGGCAGTGAGCACAGCTCCCAGACAGCCATGAGATCATGAGAGTAAACACTGATACCCTTAAACCCATTCTGTACTCACATGCATATGTGCGTGCTAATGGTGTCTGACTCTTTGTGACCCCATGGATGTAGCCTGCCCAGGCTCCTTTATCCATGGAATTTTCCAGGCAAGAATACTGGAAGCATTTCCTACTCCAGGGGGTATTCCCAATCCAGGGATCGTACTCGCATCTCCTGCATTGGCAGTGGATGCTTTACCACTGTGCCCCCTAGGAATCCCCTGCATGGATTACAGTCTTGTTGTGGTAAAGGGGCTTTTATAACCCAATGAAGCTACGAGCTTGCAGTGCAGGGCCACCCAAGACGGATAAGTCACGGTGAAGAGTTCTGCCAAAAAGTGGTCACTGGAGGAGGAAATGGCAAACCACTCTAGCATTCTTGCTCCAAGAGCCCTATGAACAGTATGAAAAGGCAAAAAGATATGACACTGGAAGATGTCATATCTGCCCCCCAGGTCAGAAAGTATCCAATATGCTACTGGGGAAGAACAAGAGGGCAATTACTACTAGCTCTAGAAAGAATGAAGCGGCTGGGCCAAAGCAGAAATGACGCTCAGCTGTAGATGTGTCTGGTGGTGAAAGTAAAGCCTGGTACTGTAAAGAACAACGTTGCATAGGAACCTGGATTGTTAGGTTCATGAATCAAGGTAAACTGAACGTGGTCAAGTAAGAGATAGAAAGAGTAAACATTGACATCTTAGGAATCTGAACTAAAATGGACCCGAATGGGTGACTTTCATTCAGATGACCATTATATCTACTACTGTGGGCAAGACTTCCTTAAAAGAAAAGGAGTAGCCCTCACAGTCAATAAGAGAGTCTGAAATGCAGTACTTGGGTGCCATCTCAAAAACAACAGAATGATCTTGGTTCGTTTCCAAGGCAAACCATTCAATATCACAGTAATCCAAGTCTATGCCCCCATCCACTAATGCTGAAGAAGCTGAAGTTGACCGGTTCTGTGAGGAACTACAACATCTTCTAAAACTAACATTAAAAAAAGATGTCTTTTTCATTATAGGGGATTGGAATGCAAAAGTAGGAAGTCAAGAGATACCTGGAGTAATAGGCAAGTTTGGCCTTGAATTATAAAATGAAGCAGTGCAAAGGATAACAGAGTTTTGTCAAGAGAACACAAGGGTCATAGCAAATACTCTTCTTCTAACAACAAAAGGGATGACTATACACATGGATTTCACCAAATGGTCAAGACCAAAATCAGACTGATTATATGCTTTGTAGCCTAAGATAGAGAAGCTCCATACAGTCAGCAAAAATAAGACTGGGAGCTGACTATGGCTCAGATCATGAGCTCTTTATTGCAAAATTCAAGCTTAAATTGAAGAAAGGGAAAATCACTTGGCTATTCAGGTATTACCTAAATCAAATCCCTTATGATTATGTAGTGGCAGTGATGGATAGATTCAAGGGATTAGATCTGATAGACAAAGTGCCTGAACAACTATGTACAGAGGTTCATAACACTATACAGAGAGCAGTGACCAAAGCCACCCCAGAGAAAAAAAGACACAAGAAGGCAAAGTAGTTGTTTGAGGAGGCCTTACAAATAGCTGAGAAAAGAAGAGAAGCAAAACGCAAGGGAGAAAGGGAAAGCAGAGTTCCAGAGAATAGCAAGGAGAGATAAGAAAGCCTTCTTAAATGAACAATGCAAAGAAATAGAGGAAAGCAATAGAATGGGAAAGACTAGAGATCTCTTCAAGAAAATCAGAGATACCAAAGGAACATTTCATGCAAAGATGGGCTCGATAAAGGACAGAAACTATAAGGACCTAACAGAAGTAGAAGAGATTAAGAAGAGGTGGCAAGAACAGAAGAACTATACAAAAAAGGTCTTAATGACCCGGATAACCACAATGGTGTGATCATTCACCTAGAGCCAGACATCCTGGAGTGTGAAGTAGGCCTTCAGAAATATTACTATGAACAAAGCTAGTGGAGATGACAGAATTCCAGCTGAGCTATTTAATATCCTAAAAGATGATGCTGTTAAGTGCTACACTCAATATGCCAGCAAATTTGGAAAATTCAGCAATGGCCACAGAACTAGAAGAGGTCAGTTTTCATTCCAATCCCAAAGAAGGGCAATGACAAAGAATGTGCAAACTAACATAAAATTGTGCTCATTTCACAAGCCAGCAGGATTATGCTCAAAATTCTTCAAGCTATGCTTCAGCAGTATGTAAACCGAGAACTTCCAGATGTTCAAGCTGTGTTTAAAAAAGGCAGAGGAACCAGAGATCAAAATGCCAACATCTGCTGGATCATTGAAAAAGCAAGGGAATTCCAGAAAAATATCTACTGCTGCTTCACTGACTATGCTAAAGTCTCGACTGTGTGGATCACCAGAAACTGTGGAAAAGTCTTAAAGAGATGAGAATACCAGACCACATTATCTGTCTCCTAAGAAACCTGTATGTGGGTCAAGAAGCAACAGTTAAAACTGGACATGAAACAACTGAGTGATTCAAAACTGGGAAAGGAATATGACAAGGCTGTAAATTGTCACTCTGCTTATTTAGCTTATATGCAGAGTACATCATGGGAAATGCCAGGCTAGACGAAGCACAAGCTGGAATCAAGATTGCTGGGAGAAACATCAACAGCCTCAGATGTGCAGATGATACCATTCTAATGGCAGAAAGTGAAGAGGATCTACAGAACCTTTTTTTTTTTTAACTTGCTTATTTTCTCCTTTAATACAGTCAGCCCGTGGGGTGTCATTAGGCTAATTTTACAGACATGGAATAGGAGATACAAACAAGTTATCAAGTCCTCAAGGCCCACTCCTCCTAAGAGGCACACCTGGGGCTTCCCTAAGCATGGCTCCCCTTAGATCTTCCACCTTCTCTGCTCTAGGGCTCCTTGGCTGGATATGAAAGAGAACAATTTCCACTGTTTGGGCTCTATTCTTGGGCTGAGAGCAGAGTCCGAGGTTCACCAAGCTCCCTCCAGGGTCTTCTTTTTTTTAAACTCAAGCTTGGCAAGCCTGACCAATGCTTCCATCTGCCAGAGAGCAAGGAAGGGTCTGCCGTGTTGGGCTGCAGGCTCTGGTCATTTGAAAGGGGCAGGGCTGTGTCATGTTTTGGTGTGTTCTCCTGTGTTATTGCATGTGCAGCCCTCTGGCTCACGTTCCAGGGCCCAGGTGGGCACACTCTGCCTCTTGTTCCCTCTTGGTTTATTCTCCATGACAGCATCAAAGCTGCCCGTGCGGTCAGGCACATCTGTTTCTGCAGCAGAGCACACTGTCACATTGTCATAGGGCAGAAGTGGCGAGAGGAAGGAAGCTGAGGAGGGGGAATGATGGGGTTGAAACATGAGGAGACGAGCCACGTGTGCCTCTGCTCAGGCTGGTCTGAGGCCAGACAGATGGGAGGCCAATTGGAGGATCCAATTCAGAGTTCAGGAAAGGCAGGGTGGGGCCTCCAGGGCAGGAGGCATGGCTGGTGCTGAGGTCTCAGCCTCCCTTCCACGCAAGCCTGAGTTTTGCGTGGTTCTATGTATTCTTTTCTGCTCATCAGGTCCTCCTGTCCTCTCTCAGTTGTATGCACTTCTGTGTCTGAAGGTGTATTCCTGATGTATCCATGAAGAGAGATGTACTCCATGTCCACCTACTCCTCCGCCATCTTGTTCTCCCAGAATCTCTTGATAAAGGTGAAAGAGGAGAGTGAAAAAGCTGGCTTAAAACTCAACATTCATAAAACCAATATCATGGCATCCAGTCCCATCACTTCATGGCAAATAGAAGAGGAAAAAGTGGAAGCAGTGACAAATTTTATTTTCTTGGGCTCCAAAATCACCACGGACTCCAAAATCACTTCAGCCATGCCATTAAAAGATGCTTGATTATTGGAGGGAAAGCTATGACAAACCTAGACAGCATATTAAAAAGCAGAGAAATTACTTTGCCAACAAAGGTCCATATAGTCAAAGCTATGGTTTTTCCAGTAGTCATGTACATATGTGAGAGCTGGACAATATAAAAGGCTGAGCACTGAAGAATTTATGCTTTTTAACTGTGCTGTTGGAGAAGACTCTTGAGAGCCACTTGGACTGCAAGGAGATCAAAGCAGTCAATCCTAAAGGAAATCAACCCTGAATAGTCACTGGAAGGACTGTTGCTAAAGCTGAAGCTCCAGTACTTTGGCCACCTTATGTGAAGAGCTGACTCACTGGAAAAAGCCCTTATACCCTAGTATAAGATGCTAGGAAAGATGGAAGGCCAAAGGAAAAGACGGTGGCAGAGGACAAGATGGTTAGATAGCACCTCCAATTCAATGAACATGAATTTAAGCAACCTCTGGGAGACAGTGAAGGGCAGAAGAGCCTGCCATGCTGTAGTCAATGGGTCGCAAAGTGTCGGACGTGACTTAGCAACAGCACACCACCACCTGGGATTCCTGCACCCATGTGATCAGTCTGTTTTCCACCTGCAGTATAGCATCCAATAAACTACATGAGATAGTCAATACTTTATTATAGAATGGGCTTTGTTTTGGACAGTTCTGCCCAACTGTCCAACTGCCCAACTGTCTTATATTAGCCTATATAGGCTAATATAAGAGTTCTGAGCACAAAGTCAAGTGGGCCTTACAAAGCATCACTGTGAACAAAGCTAGTGGAGGTGATGGTATTCCAGTTGCGCTATTTCAAATCCTGAAAGATGATGCTGTGAAGTGCTGCACTCAATATGCCAGCAAATTTGGAAAACTCAGCGGTGGCCACAGGACTGGAAAAGGTCAGTTTTCATTCCAATCCCAAAGAAAGGCAATGCCAAAGAATGCTCAAACTACCGCACAATTGCACTCATCTCACA
>NW_011495030.1:5687273-5690430 GCF_000754665.1 Bison bison bison
AGAAGGCTGAGTGCCGAAGAATTGACGCTTTTGAACTGTGGTGTTGGAGAAGACTCTTGAGAGTCCCTTGGACTGCAAGGAGATTCAACCAGTCCATCCTAAAGGAGATCGGTCCTGAATGTTCTTTGGAAGGACTGATGCTGAAGCTGAAACTCCAGTACTTTGGCCACCTCATGCGAAGAGTTGGCCCATTGGAAAAGATCCTGATGCTGGGAGGGATTGGGGGCAGGAGGAGAAGGGGACGACAGAGGATGAGATGGCTGGATGGCTTCACTGACTTGATGGACGTGAGTCTGAGTGAACTCCAGGAGTTGGTGATGCACAGGGAGGCCTGGAGTGCTGTGATTCATGGGGTCACAAAGAGTCAGACACGAGTGAGCGACTGAACTGAACTGAGGCTAAACTCTGATGTTCAGTAGGGTAGCCTAGTATAATGTGTTTAGGCACAATGTGGCTTCTTTATTTAATAACAGTGTTAGGAAGAGACTGTACCAAATTTGTCTAATTCTGGGCATACTTTCCTTTGGTCTGAATCATCCCACATGTCCCCAAAAACCTTCTCCAGACTTCCTAGTAACTATTCTCATTTCCTGAGAATCTGAGTCCTTAATAAGTAGCCTAAAGTAGGGAGACTTTCCTGGAGTCCAAGACCAGTTTCCATTGTTTTCAGTCTACTCCTACTTTTCAGCCTGTAACTCCTTCAACAACTTTCACTTACACACAGCTTACTGAGGGAATTCTACGCCAAGCTGTACCCTCAGTGCAAGGGAAAGCATCACAGAGAGTAAACTCCACTACCTGTTTGCATCTCCTCTAGAAGCAGGAACTTCCTGTGCCCACTCCATTTCCCCACTCCTTCCTCCACAGTCAGGGGTCTTATTAAATGGAGACAAGCCAGCTTAACACTCTTATAAGTGGTGTCTCACTACCTACTGAGTGCCACACTCATCGGCCTTTTTCATATGGATAAGCAAGTAAAAAATACAGCATCTCTTATTTACAGGATGGATAAGAAGCCCAACCTGGCCTAGTTCTAAGTTGGTTCTGTTTATTCCCAAACTAGCAAGCAATCAGTACAAAGGATGTATACCAGATAAAAAGAGTAAATAAATGCAGCAGATAGATACCAACACATGAACACCGCACTCGGTGGCCTTCTTTAGTGGCTGACAGATGTGTATCTAAAGTTAGCACCCCTGAGCAGAGTGGCTCCAGGCCCCAAGGTTTTTATAGGCTGTGACAATAACTAGAGATATTCCATGTACATACAAAGTAAACACTAAAATGTTGGATTTTATCAATTCTAAAACTTAATTTTTTCACCTTTAAAAGACACGATCTCTTTTAATTTATGGTGTCATAATTTTGATTGGTGACAATTTTTCTTTCTTAATGATAAATAATAATGCATTTACAATGGATGATGTGTTAGAGTTAATAAGACAGTCTGTGTTTTTTTTTTCTTCCTTAACATGCATTGTATGCAGCAAAGTGGTATCGAGTCTTCCACATCTTGAAGAACATTCATGTCAGTTCCTAAAGAGCTGCTTCATTCTTCCCAACCACTGTGTATATTCCATTATGTTGTTATCATAACTTAACTATAAGCAGTTCCATACTTATCAAACACTCTGGTGGTTTGCCATCTGTGTTTATTCATTGTAGCCAAAAATGATGAATGCTACAAAAAGGGTGAGAGCCAGATGTTACAGGGAAAACTTAAAGGTTTTGTAAAGAATGTGAAAACAGGTCTGAGACTGAAGTGGGGGATGAGACACGACACAGGTCAAACTGCTCCTAGGATTTTAATCGGGATGCATCATGGGAAAGCCACTCACCATCTTCCATTGGAAGTGTACTTACAATGTGTAAATTCCAAATACTTTAAAAGAAATATCTGCCCTGGAGCTTATTTTACTTGCCCAGAGCTCACTTAGTGATCACAGAAGATTAATGCCCATTTCACTGTCCTGAAAGAACACTGGAAATAGTCATTACTCATTGCCTTCCTCAGGCTGACACAGGGCCCAGGGAAATAGATCTTCAAGAGGAGACATTGAAAGTCTTTAACTATTTGATGATTTGGATAAGACTGAGAAACGTGTAGTGGGTTCCTAAATATGCTAAAGAACGCAGACCAGGGTGAACAGAACTAACAAAATGAGGAAAGGGAAATCAAAGTAGTTCCAAGTGTAAGAAATTCTATTTATTCTGCTGTATTCAATCCTGGCAGCCTACAGTTGGACACAACTGAGTGACTAACACTTTCACTTTCTTTTTTTTTCCATTCAATCTTGGAAAGACCAGGATTTTAAAACAGTACCATAACACCAGCATTCCAGTTCAGAATGGAGGCTGCCTCACTACTTAGGTCATCTTCCTCCTTTCCCATTCCAGTCCTCCTTGAATAGTAATGACTGCAACTGCTTGAAATGGCGCACTGCTCTAAGCTTCGAGATAGAGAGACAGAGGATAGATAGATAAGAAAGGCTTATTTAAACATTCACAATAACTTTATGATGTAGGCACTACTATTCTTCTTATTTTACAAATTAGAAAACAAAGGCTTAGAGGGGTGACCTCCCAGGATCACTTATCTAGTAAGCAGTGGAGCTGGGATCCAGTCTCCAGGACAACTGCTTCCAGAGTCCTTGATCGTAACTAGTCAGTCAGTTCAGTTACCCAGTCATGTTCGACTCTTTGCCACCCCATGGACTGCAGCATGCTAGGCTTCCCTGTCCATCACCAACTCCCGGAGCTTGTTCAAACTCATGTCCATCAAGTTGATGATGCCATCTAACCATCTCATCTCCTGTCATCTTCTCCTGCCTTCAATCTTTCCCAGCATCAGGGTCTTTTCCATTGAGCCAGTTCTTTGCATCAGGTGGCCAAAGTACTGGCATTTCAGCCTCAGCATCAGTCCTTCCAATGAATATTCAGGACTGGTCTCCTTTAGGGTGGACTGGTTGGATCTCCTTGCAGTCCAAGGCACTCTCAAGAGTTTTCTCCAACAGCACAGTTCAAAAGCATCAATTCTTTGGCACTCAGCTTTCTTTATAGTCCAACTCTCACATCCATACATGACTACTGGAAAAACCATAGCTTTGACTAGATGGACCTTTGTTGGCAAAGTAATGTCTCTGCTTTTGAACTGTCT
>NW_011495030.1:5690615-5706477 GCF_000754665.1 Bison bison bison
TCTAGGTTGGTCATAGCTTTTCTTCCAAGGAGCAAGTGTCTTTTAACTTCATGGCTGCAGGCACCATCTGCAGTGATTTTGGAGTCCCCCAAAATAAAGTCTGTCACTGTTTGCATTGTTTCCCCATCTATTTGCCATGAAGTGATGGGACCGGATGCCATGATCTTAGTTTTCTGAATGTTGAGTTTTAAGCCAAATTTTTCACTCTCTTCTTTCGCTTTCATCAAGAGGCTCTTTAGTTCCTCTTCGCTTTCTGCCATAA
The DNA here is from genome assembly GCF_000754665.1 of Bison bison bison. Classification (NCBI taxonomy): domain Eukaryota; kingdom Metazoa; phylum Chordata; class Mammalia; order Artiodactyla; family Bovidae; genus Bison; species Bison bison. The sequence continues at coordinate 5,690,878 of NW_011495030.1, forward strand.
GGGTGGTGTCATCTGCATATCTGAGGTTATTGATATTTCTCCCAGCAATCTTGATTCCAGCTTGAGCTTCATCCAGACCGGCGTTTCTCATGATGTACTCTGCATATAAGTTAAATAAGCAGGGTGACAATATACAGCCTTGACGTACTCCTTTTCCTATTTGGAACCAGTCTGTTGTTCCATGTCCAGTTCTACTGTTGCTTCTTGACCTGCATACAGATTTCTCAGGAGGCAGGTCAGGTGGTCTGGTATTCCCATCTCTTTCAGAATTTTCCACAGTTTGTTATGGTCCACACATTCAAAGGCTTTGGCATAGTCAACAAAGCAGAAGTAGATGTTTTTCTGGAATTCTCTTGCTTTTTCAATGATCCAACAGATGCTGGCAATTTGATCTCTGGTTCCTCTGCCTTTTCTAAATCCAGCTTGAACATCTGGAAGTTCATGGTTCACATACTGTTGAAGCCTGGCTTGGAGAATTTTAAGCATTACTTTTAAGCTCTTAACTAGTACTCCAACTAGAATCCCAACCTGCCCCTCAGCATCTCTTCTCTGGGCTGGACTATACACTCCTTAAAGGACACAGTCAAAAGGACTGCACATTCATCTTTGGGTGAGCCCTCCTCCTCCTCTGGCTAAGCAATCAAACTGAATAAATATATTTGATGAACTTCCCAGGTGGCGCAATGGTAAAGAATCCACCTGCCAATATAGGAGGTGCGGGTTCAATCCCTAGGTCAGGAAGATCCCCTGAAGTAGGAAATGGCAACCCAACACTCCGGTATTCATGCCTGGAAAATCCCATGGACAGAGGAGCCTGGCAGGCTACCATCCATGGGGTTGTAAAGAGTCAGACATGACTGAGTGTGAACACTATGTTTAGGAAAAATTTTAAGTAATTAAAATTTGAAAATAGCTAGATTTCTCATTAAAAAGCTGTATGGCAAAAACCAGTACAATATTGTAAAGTAACTAGCCTCCAATTAAAAGTAATTAATTAATTTTTTTAAAAGCTAGATTCCAAGCTTCTGGAGAAAAATTTATAAATAAAATCATTATAGGGTTGTATTTCTTTCCGGCAATAAGCAGCAGGAGCCCAATCACACGGGCCCTCTCTGGAAAGGTCGTGGAAGCCCACCTCACTCTGTTATGACGCTGAAGCCCCTGTTGTAACTGAAACAGCAACCTCCAAACCAAGGCCTCCTGGGCTTTACTCAGTACCTAAGTACACCAAGATCTCTCTTGCCTCTGAGACTTCACACATGTCGTTCTGTCTGGAACATTCTTAGCAACACCACCAGCCCACCTGGCTCACTCCCTCTTACCCTTCAGGCCTCAGCTTAGATGCCACTCTCTCCCCGCATTGTAAGTGCCTCTTCTGGGTGCTCTCATCGAAGCCTTGCTTATACTGTCCAAGCTTTCACACATTGTAATTTTCCACCAGCTTACCTGTCTTGCCCATCAACCTATGAGTTTCCCGAGGGAAGGGAACCATTTCTTTCTTATTCACCACTGTATCCATTGTGCCTCGTCCAGTATCAAATGGTACATGGTGCCCATAAATATTTGTTAACCAGATGAGTGAATGAAAACATGAACAGCTAGAAGAGATTTAAAATAATATTGCCCAACCTTCAATTCTCTACTAGATGGCTTCAATGGAATCTTAGCTTTCTTCCCAATTCTAGAGACAGCAACAACAGAAAAGCAAATTCTAAACTTTTTCTTATAACTTCAGTGCAAGAAGAAAAACAAATTCAAACTCCTTAATTATTTAAACTATTCCAGTTGCTCAGGCTTTATTTCACTCTGCTTAATGCACTGAAAGCCAGAAATAATTAAATTAGACACAATAGTACTACAATATCAACTTCCAGATTCCGACTCAATTTTGGGCATATCCTGTGTATCAGCTGCACTGTACCATCACTTTACTGGTTTAAAACAAACAGAAAATTCTTTCTTCCGATTAAGAGAGTCAATAGTGTTTTAAGAGATTCTGTCTGGAACATTCTTACCAACACCACCAGGCCCGCCTGGCACAAAAGTTTCCAGAAGAGAAAAGAAAGAAAAGAGGGAGCGAGAGAGATTTTTACTCCATATCGGCACTAGCCAGTGTGGACTGGGCATTCAGGAAATTCACAAACATATAAACAGTTGAAAATTCTATTCTTAAAGAGCTCATCATCTAGTACAGAAGATAAGTCATTGACACAAGTAAGTGTAATGTAAGATAGGAAGAAGCAAGTGTCATATGACAGATGGAGAATGGCATATGAGAATTTGGAGGGGAAAAGTTCTTTCAGCTTGGGGTGAGAACTGGAAATCATGCATGGTATAGGTCACACTTGACCTGATCTTGCATTAGTATTTAAAATATCTATGCTCTTCAACAAATCACACTTCTTCTCAAGTACATTCAAAAGTACATTTCAATCCCTTTTCCAAAATGTTTAATATATGAGAAAAGTTAAAGAGAAGAAAAGTATGAAGCTGTTAAGAGCAGGATTTTAGACCTAGCTTCACCAGGAGCCAGTCTGTGACCTTCACAAGTTTCTTAATCTTTCTGGACCTAAGTTTTCTCATCTGTAAATTGAGCTAGCAATAAGTGATCTCTGAAATCCTTTCTGGCTCTAGCATTCAATGAGTGTCTATATTTTAATCCTTTATGCTGATTAGACTTTTGTGGTTAAATGCAATTAGTTTTACTCTGTGCTTCATGATAAATTCAGGCTTTGCAATTCTTCATTATGCACAGAGGCAGTCATGTCTTATTGCTTAGGAGACAAATGAATTGTCAATTTCATATGAAGAAAATGATTAGAGATTATGTGTCTGGAGGGGAAGAGTAACTCTCACATTCAAAAGTGAAATAATAACTTTAGAAGTTCTTAAAAAGACTATTGAAATGTTCTTTGGAGTCAGATAATTAAAGAAGGAAGACTGCATGACTAGGTTCCCAGATGCAGCAGAAATGGGCAGTTCATATCATTAAATAGATGCTATTTCATTAGTCCTGACCAGGTAAAGGGAGAGGAAGAAGAACATGCTGGTATATTTTGTCCAATTTATTAAATCCTTGGAAATGGCATTCAATCTATTGTAAGAAGAGTCTGCTAATTAGCAAGATGAGAATTTGCACCCTTCCTTCTTTATTGTTACCAGTAAACATATTTGCTTTAAATCTGAAATCTGTTAGTTGCTCAGTCATGTCCGACTGTGACCCCATGGACTATAGCTCACCAGGCTCCTCTGTCCACAGAGTTTCCTGGGCAAGAATACTGGAGTGGGTTGCCATTTCTTTCACCATGGGATCTTCCCATCCTGGGGCCTGAACCTAGGTCTCCTGCACTGCAGGCAGATTCTTTACCATCTGAGCCACCATGGAAGCCCAATTGCTTTAAAACGAAGCTCAAACAGGGTTTCCCTGGTAGCTCAGCTGGTAAAAAATCCACCTGCAATGCAGGTTTGATTCCTGGGTTGGGAAGATCCCCTGGAGAAGGGATAGGCTACCCACTCCAGTATTCTTGGGCTTCCCTGGTGGCTGAGACAGTAAAGAATCCACCTGCAATGTGGGAGACTTGGGTTTGATCCTTGGATTGGGAAGATCCCCTGGAGGCGGGCATGACAACCCATTTCAGTATTCTTGCCTGGAGAATCCCCATGGACAGAGGAGCCTGATGGGCTACAGTCCATGGGGTTGCTAAGAGCTGGACACAACTGAGCAACTAAGCACAGCATAACACCATGTTCAAACGAGTGAAATTAAATAGCCCAGGAGCAGGTAGATGGAGAATCAATTGGAAAGCCCCTATGCAGTATCACTCACCAGTGATATTTCACTTAGTGTTACTTGCTCAATCATGTCCAACTCTTTTTGACCCCAGAGACTATAGCCTGCCAGGATCCTCTGTTCATGGAATTCTTCAGGCAAGAATACTGAAGTGGGTTGCCATTCCCTTCTCCAGGGGATTTTCCTGACCCAAGAATTGAACCTGGGTCTCCTGCATTGCAGGCAGATTCTTTACCACCTGAAATAAAGTAAATAAAATAAAATAAATAAAGGGAAGCCCTGGCTATCTACCAAGTGGTACTCACAGACAAAGATGGAGTTACTCCCAGTCTTATCAAAGACTGGCCTCCAAGAAGCCAGTCTATGGGCATAAAAAAACCTCAAATCAATTTGTTATCTTTAACAGTCAGTTGCTTTGCTGAAACCTGAGAACACAGGAAAGATTCCTGAACAGTGGGATGCCTGAAGCAGCACTGAGGTTTCAGTGTCTTTCTTTTGGAGCTATAGTGTAAATAGTCTTTTCTCTGATCCATGGAATGAAAACAAGTCCAAAGCAAGAGGAAGTACTCAGCTTAGGAACACCCCGGGCCTTGGCTCCGTGTTCATCCAAGCCCAGGCACTGGTTTGGCTGCCCCGCAATGGCTTTGGCAGTTGAAGCCACCATGGCCGAGGGAGTAGAGCCCAGCAGTAAACACAGTCTGGGGATTTGCTGAAAAAGGACCAGTACGCCGTAGGACTTGAGTTGTTTAGAACTGACTTTGCCCACAAAGAAAGAAAAGAAAGCTAATGTGGGAAACAGGATCAGAGAGGTCACCCAAGGTCACAGAAAGAGTGAATGACAGACAGTGGCTTCAAATGCATTGTCCCGCCTTCTTACTTGGTTCACTGGATAAACAAGGACAGGGATTTTATTTAACTTGGAAGAGAGAGTGGCATGGTGACATTTGGAGTCACACAGACCTGACTGAATCGCAGTGAGCTGTGTGGGGAAAGGAGGGGATTGCACTTAAAGTGCCTGGAACCCAGGTGACAGACAACAACATTAGCTTCCTTTTCTTACCACCACCCCGATCTACCTGTCCAGTGGCAAATCTTACCAAGTGGTTTCCATTTTCACTACAAGGTTCAAGAACAGTCTTTCTTGACAATATAAGAGCACATGTCAAAGACAACCCATATTTACTAAACAGTGATATATTATTTTTTAAGCTTTTCATCCATTTGTAACAAATACTGATTATACCTGCTTACCTGCTTTTAGCTTACTCTGAACTAAGCACAGGTCCAAGTGTTGTTCTAGAATTAATCCTCAAAATGAGCATACAGGGCAGAGAGTATTATGCTATTTTTCATGTAAGGACTGTAGTCACGAAGGTTAAACAACTTACCTAAGGTCACTCCGTCAGTGACAGAGCCAGGACTGAAGCAGAGGGTGCAGTGCCAAAGCCCTAGCCTGTTGTTGCTGCCTCTACAAGGCTGCCTCCCAACAGGCACATGTTGTTCTTTATAAGTACACAGAAAGCAGACTGAAGACATTATTAATACCAGCCAGAATCAACAGAAACAAAAACACCTAAGCTCACTTATTATTAACTTTAGAGACTAATTAAAATTTATCCTGGGGAAAGGCTATTTCAGAGTCATTACAAATCCTCAACAAAAGAGTAAATGAATTGGCCTGTAGCTGATGTGTCCCCATTTTCACCAGTTGCTGATGTTTCCACGAATGAGCCTCAAAAGAAACCACAGTTCAGTGAATCACACGTTATCATACATATTGTCATTCATTCAATAAAAATGCTTCCAATGTGAACAGAGTCCTGTGAAAGGCATGCCAACACATGTAGGGAACGAAAGCAAACAGGAAAATGACTTTGTCCAAAATACTGAGAAATCTGTGATAATTACTATAGCCACTATGATAAACGAAATAAAATATCACTATTTCACTATAATTTTTTATTCAGTTCAGCACACCAAATATTTCCCAATGAAGAAATTGAAGAGGAATGTTATTCTATTTAAGAAAGCAAACTACAAGCACCCTTACACACTTTAGAAGGACCATTTAAATATTATAATAGATATCTTGGTTATTAATAGTTATTCAATATTAATATTATGGTTGTTCCCAAGTGTCCATCAAACGATGAATGGAAGAAGATGTAGTGTATACACACAAACACACACACAATGGAATATTCCGTTCAGTCGCTTGGTCGTGTCCACCTCTTTGTGACCTCGTGGACTGCAGCAGGCCAGGCTTCCCTGTCCATCACCAACTCCTGGAGCTTGCTCAAACTCATGTCCATCGAGTCCGTGATGCCATCCAGCCATCTCATCCTCTGTCATTCTTTTCTCCTCCTGCCTTCAATCTTTCCCAGCATCAGGGTCTTTTCCAATGAGTCACTTCTTCACATCAGGTGACCAAAGGATTGGAGTTTCAGCTTCAGCATCAGTCCTTTAAATGAATATTCAGGTCTGATTTCCTTTAGACCTGGATGGACTGGTTGGATCTCTTTGCTGTCAAAGGACTCTCAAGAGTCTTCTCCAACACCACAGTTCAAAAGCATCAATTCTTCAGCATTCAGCTTTCTTTATAATCCAACTCTCACATCCATACATGACTACTGGAAAAACCATAGCTTTGACTAGATGGACCTGTGTTGGCAAAGTAATGTCTCTACTTTTGAATATGCTATCTAGGTTGGTCATAGCTTTTCTTCCAAGGAGCAAGCGTCTTTTAATTTCATGGCTACGGTCACCATCTGAGGTGATTTTGGAGCCCAAGAAAATAAAGTCTGTCACTTTCTCCATTGTATTCCCATCTATTTGCCATGGAGTGATGGGACTAGATGCCATGACCTTAGTTTTCTGAATGTTGAGTTTTAAGCCAACTTTTCACTCTCCTCTTTCACTTTCATCAAGAGGCTCTTTAGTTCCTCTTCACTTTTTGCCATAAGGGTGATGTCATCTGTATATCTGAGGTTATTAATATTTCTCCTGGCTTGGGCTTCATCCAGCCTGGCATTTGGCATGATGTACTCATTTCATATAAGTTAAATAAGCAGGGTGACAATATACAGCCTTGATGTTGGCAATTTGATCTCTGGTTCCTCTGCCTTTTCTAAATCCAGCTTGAACATCTGGAAGTTCATGGTTCACATACTGTTGAAGCCTGGCTTGGAGAATTTTGACATTACTTTGCTAGCATGTGAGTGCAATTGTGCAAAAGTTCAAACATTCTTTGGCATTGCCTTTGGGAATGGAATGAAAACTGACCTTTTCCAGTCCTGTGGTCACTGCTGAGCTTTCCAAAATTGCTGGCATATTGAGTGCAGCACTTTCACAGCATCATCTTTTAGGATTTGAAACAGCTCAACTGGAATTCCATCACCTCCACTAGCTTTGTTCATAGTGATGCTTCTTAAGGCCCACTGGACTTTGCATTCCAGGATGTCTGGCTCTAGGTGAGTGATCACACCATCATGGTTATCTTGGTCATGAAGATCTTTTTTGTATAGTTCTTCTGTGTATTCTTGCCACCTCTTCTTAATATCTTCTGCTTCTATTAGGTCCATACCATTTCTGTCCTTTATTGTGCCCATATTTGCATGAAATATTCCCTTGGTATCTTTAATTTTCTTGAAGAGACCTCTAGTCTTTCCCATTCTATTGTTTTCCTCTATTTCTTTGCATTGTTCACTTAGGAAGGCTTTCTTATCTCTTCCTGCTATTCTTTGGAACTCTGCATTCAAAAGGATATATATTATCCTTTTCTCCTTTGCCTTTAGCTTCTCTTCTTTTCTCAGCTATTTGTAAGATCTCCTCAGATAACCATTTCTTTTTCTTTGGGATGGTCGTAATATTCAATGGAATATTACTCAGCCACAAAAAGAATGATATAGTGCCATTTGCAGCAATGTGAATGGACCTAGAGATTATCATACTAAGCGAAGTTCGAGAAAGACAAATACCGTGGTATCACACAAAATCTAAAAAGAAAGTGCAAAAGAATTTATTTATAAAACAGAAAGACTCACAGACATAGAAAAAACATCTATGGTTACCAAAGGGTAAGAGGAGGAGGGCAGGAGGAGAAGGGGATGACAGAGGATGTGATGGTTGGATGGTATTACTGACTCTATGGACATGAGTTTGAGTGAACTCTGGGAGCTGGTGATGGACAGGGAAGCCTGGCATGCTGCAGTCCATGGGATTGCAAAGAGTCAAATACAACTGAGGGACTGAACTGACTGACTGACTTAAGAGGAGGAAGGGATAAATTGGGAGTATGGGATTAACAGATGCACATTATCAAATATAAAATAAACAACAAAGTTTTTTTGTATAGCACAGGGAACTATATTCAATATCTTGTAATAAACTACAGTGGAAAAGAATAAAAAAAAGAATATAGATATATACATGTGTATGTATAACCAAATCACCTTGCTATACATCTGAAGCTAACACAATATTGTAAATTAATTATACTTTAATTTTTTTAAAAATGGGAAAAAATATTACAGCTGTCTTGCCAGGCCATCCCTCTTTATCTGGAACTTCTCTTTTACCCCATACCCCCAGAGGAGGATTAGATGGCCATTCCTCTGGCTATGGCCAATTGGATCTACACATGGACTCAGCAGAGCCAACTGAATTCTCCTTCCCTTGGGAATTTGATGTAATGACACAGTGGCCATATTTAGGTATTGCTGGTGTTGGGCCAATGATGGAACCAACAGGTGAGAAAACAAAGAATCTAAAGTAGAAGAAAAGAGCAGATGCCCACAGAGGTTCTGGGACAGGTGATCGACCCCAAAGAATTCCTAGCTGCATAATTTCAGTTCCTATGTGACCTGCCTGAGGAAACAGAGACCTCAGACTCATAATTTTAAAAATAATTATATTAATGGCATTGCCTAAAGAAAGCAAGGAACTGTTCTCATATTGTCATGTGGTCAGCAAGGACAAAGGCCCTAAAGATGCTCAGGTAGATGGGAGACTTAGGTTACTCTGCTTCGATGGGGAAGTCAGGACTTGAGGTGACAAGTTAGCACATCTTAAAAGGGCTATTACAATGTTTGTTATTAAAATAATACAGATCTATCATTGTGTTGTGAGTTTCAGTTTCCTTCTCTACTGACATTGAGGACTTATTATGAATGGGTTGATTTATCTGTCTTGGTTATTAGTCCTTACATGTTCGATAAGAACATCTCTTGTAGCCTTCTGTTACTTACATTGCAACTTTAGTTTGGGTTCTCACAGAATCAGACCTGAGACAAAGATTTGATTGCAAGTGGTTTGGGAGGTGATTCCAAGAAGCACTGGCAGGGGAGTGGAAAATCAAAACAAGGAAAAGAAGAAGCCAATACAAGGTGTGTTAACGAGAAGGTGACTTCTGTGGACTGCTGGGGTGCAATCCCACTGGGGAACTAGGAGACGATGCAGAACATGCTTCAGAGTTGTCCTAACAGTGAGAAGCTGAGGTATTTATTTATCCACCAACTCTCATGTGACATTGTTTAAGGCTCATTTGCAGACAGTGTCAAGTTCTCAACACTCTGTCCTATGTCCAGGGATAACCCTCGGGTAAGCTTACAGTAAGAAGCTATCAGCATGTAAGAACCAGTGAGTGCCAGGGGATATGGGAAGGGTACCCAGAGAGTATCTGCTCTAACTTACAGGGGGCAAGTTAGAGGGAGTTCCTCTTCTTTGCAACCAAGCTGTCTCTTACTAGAAAAGTCCCACTAGGAAAGCTTTTGATAGCAGAGTTTAATTCATGGTGTTTCTTTAAAGAAAGAAATCTTCATTTCAAAAAAAATGTACCTTTCATTCAAATTGGCCTCCCCCTTTTAAGCCACCACTGAATTAGTGTTATTTTATTGCATTAGTAAAAGTTGATTCTACACATTGTAAAAATTTCAATAAAAAGTTATAGGAAGGGAACAGAAATTGGACTTAAATCTAATGGCCCTGACAGTTGCCTTCACTAGCAAAGTCTCCTTGCATTAATTATTTATAGGCTATGACAGTGGTGTGTCATGAATGAAGATAGCTAGCTGTACAAGTCATCCATCACCCACACTAAGAATTAATGACAACTCAAGACCAGACAGAGACGGCCAGACACGTGATACACAAAGTCTCTTAATATTTACCACAAAAAATAGCAAGAGGGATAGAAGTCAATGAGAAATAAAGTTTATTTTCCTGTACTGAAAAATGGAACTAACTCAAAAGGCCAAGGCTCAAACGTCGATAATTTATCATTTTACCTCAGCATTACTCTTGTTACTACAATGCAAGTCGTCACTTAATACTGCTATGTATTATTAAAGTAGCATGTTAACCCAGCTATTGTACCAAGTGATAAATTTGTTTGTAAGTTTATAGAATAATGACATAATTCAAGACCATGCAGAATGAAGAATTACCAGGATGTGGCCCACTATTTGAAATGAAGGGCCCAATACTATGTTTTCTGATTGAATGAATTAATGAGACATACTACCTTTCAATGGAGAAGGTGATGGCACCCCACTCCAGTACTCTTGCCTGGAAAATCCCATGGACGGAGGAGCCTGCTAGGCTACAGTCCATGGGGCCACTAAGAGTCGGACACGACTGAGCGACTTCACTTTCACTTTTCACTTTCATGCATTGGAGGAGGAAATGGCAACCCACTCCAGTGTTCTTGCCTGGAGAATCCCAGGGACAGAGGAGTCTGGTGGGCTTCCGTCTATGGGGTTGCACAGAGTCGGACACGACTGATGCGACTTAGCAGCCGCAGCAACTACCTTTCAATCTAGGGAATTTCAGTTGTAACAAAGAAAAACAAGGCTAAAAAATGACTCCTTTATAACGTTTTTTTAAACCAATTATATCACACTATTTTAATTCACTCATCTATTCTTGCCTGCAGAATCCCAGGGACGGAGGAGCCTGGTAGGCTACTGTCTATGGGGTCGCACAGAGTCGGACACTGAAGCGACTTAGCAGTAGCAGCAACAGAATCCTCAAGCCTCTGTGGATTGAAATGGACCTCAGAGTACAGTTGGGAACAGTGGATAAAGTGCTAGGTAGAAATTTAGGTGTTGGAATAAACTCTGCCTCTAATTTTATGTTTCATCTTAGATTATCACTTCCTGTCTCTGTTATACTAATTGAGCTCTATTGATCCTGCCACTTCCGTTATGCCAAGTTGTGTGTCATCAATTCAACCCTTCACATCATTGTCTCTTAGAAGAGTCAGGCATCATATGTTACAGTGACGATCAAGATACAGAAAGGCTGACTGTTCAAATGTTAAGCACTAACTACCAAACCCTTAGGGCTTCCCAGGCCTGGGAAGCCCTAAGGGTAAAGAATCTGCCTGCCAATACAGGAGACGCAGGAGACATGAATTCGACCCCCGGGCCAAGAAGATCCCCTGGCGAAGGAAATGGCAACCTACTCCAGTGTTCTTGCCTGGGAAATCCCATGAACAGAGGAACCTGGCAGGCCACAGTCCATGGGGTTGCAAAAGAGTTGGACGTGACTTAGCAACTAAACCACCACCACCACCACCAAACCCTGAAGATAAGGAAGTTCCCTCCAGCTCTTGCTTTGTTGGGTGATGGGCAATGGCCTGCAGTGAGGCTCCGAAGTCAATGGAGGCTGAGGAGTCACCTAGATGGTCTTTTGGCAGGGAGGACTCCAGGAGGGAGAGCTTTCTGGTAGTAGCTTATGCCTCATGTCATGCTAGTTAGCCTCAAGGCTTCAAGTAACGGCTCCCAAACTGGGCAATGGGATGCTCTAGCTAAGTCAGTACATCAATACTTTTTGAATAGCGTGATAGCCAGATTTCTGATAGCCAGAAATCACTATACTCAATCGTTAAGCAGGTTCTCTCTTTTTCTGAAAGCCAAATCTTCAACTCACCTCTGGGACCCTGCAGTGACAGGGGGAATAAGGAATGGGGAAGACCACATCTTGAGACTCTCTTACAAAATTAAAACCTTTATGATGACAGAGTTTGAGACTTAAAGACAGTCAATATTCTCTACGTACCATACTGGAAAATTTTGTCTATGGGCAGAACTGCAGATCTGAAATATACACGCCATAATTTAAAGAAAAGTGAGTACATTTTAGAGCACTTTTAGATTCACAGCAAAATTGAGCAGAAGGTATATAGAAAAGGGTTTGACTTTTGCTTTTAATATTATATCCTAAAATCTTGCTAAAATTGATTATTAGTTCTGCTGCTGCTTCTAGTTTTTCTTAATTCTTTCTACACTACAATTATATCACCTATAATCAAAGATCATTTTATTCCTTCCTTCCCAATCTGTATACCTTTTATTTCCTTCACTTGTCTTCGTGCATTAGCTAGGATTTCCAATATGATGTTGACAAAGATGGGGACATCAAGTGTTGTTCCTAATCTTAGGGTAAAAGCTTCAATTAAGTGTGAATTATCATACTTACATACATACATACAATAATGTACATACATATAATTACTCATACTTCATTAAGTATGATGTAACCTGTAGAGTTTTGGTAGATGCTTTTTATCAAGTTGAGGAAGTTCCCCTCTATTCCTAGTTTGTTGAAACTTTTTATCATGAATGAGTGTTGGATATCATTAAATGATTTTTTTGCATCTATTGAAATGATCATGTGGTTTTTCTTCTTTAGCCTGTTAATGTGATGGACTATATTAACTGACTTTTGAATGCTGAAGCAGCCTTCCACACTCACTGGTTGAGCTGCATGTTGGATTCAATTTGCTAGTATCTTGTTGAGGGTCTATGTATCTGTATTCATAAGATATTGGTTTGTAATTTTCTTTTCTTGTAATGTCTTTGTCTGGTTTTGGTATTGGATAATCCTGTCCTCATACAAAGAGTTAAGAAATATTCTGCTCTGAAAAAGACTCTAGAGAATTGGCATAATTTCTTCTGTAAATGTTTGGAAGAATTCACCAGGGAATCCATCTGGGCCTGGTACTTTCTGTTTTGGAAGGTTTTTAATTATGAGTTCAATTTCTTTAACAGAAACCTTCAGATCATTTCTAAGTTTAGCAGATTATGTCTTTTAAGGAATTGGTCCATTTCATCCCAGTTATCGAATTTGTGGGCACAGAGTAATTCATAGAGTCTTCTATTATCCTTTTCATGGCCATGGGATCTGTAATGACGCTGCCTCTTTCATTTTTAATATTAGTAATTTGTAATCTCTTCTTAGTCTAAGGGATAATTGATTTATTATATTTCAGAGAACAAACTTTTGTTTTTTTTAGATTTTTCCCTATTAATTTTTTAAAAATTTTATTGATTTATCTAATTTTTATGATTTCTTTTATTCTTACTGGATTTAATTTGATCTGCTTTTCTAATTTCTTAAAGTAGAATTCAGATTATTTAATTTTTAAAAATTTTTATTGAAATAGCTTATTTACAGTGTTCTGTTTCAGGTATACAATAACGTGATCTAGTTATACACACTGCTACTACTGCTAAGTCACTTCAGTCATGTCCGACTCTGTGCGACCCCATAGACGGCAGCCCACCAGGCTCCCTTGTCCCTGGGATTCTCCAGGCAAGAACACTGGAGTGGGTTGCCATTTCCTTCTCCAGTGCATGAAAGTGAAAAGTCAAAGTGAAATCGCTCAGTTGTATCTGACTCTTAGCGAGCCCATGGACTGCAGCCTACCAGGCTCTTCTGCCCATGGGATTTTCCAGGCAAGAGTACTGGAGTGGGGTGCCATTGCCTTCTCCAAGTTATACACACACACACACATATATATAAAACTGAAAGAATATATATATATATATATATTCTTTTTTACATTGTCTTTTTCATTAAAGGTTATTACAAGATATTGAGTATACTTCCCCATGCTATACAGTAAGTCCTTGTTGGTTATATATTTTATATATACTAGTGTGTGTATTTTAATCCCCAAACTCCAAATTTATCCCTCCCATCATCCTTTCCCCTTTGGTACCTATAAGTTGTTTTCTATGAGTCTACTTCTGTTCTGTAAATAAGTTCACTGGTACTGTTTTAGATTCCACATGGTAGTGATATCATATGATACAGATGGGGAAACAGTGGAAACAGTGTCAGACTTTATTTTTCTGGGCTCCAAAATCACTGCAGATGGTGACTGCAGCCATGAAATTAAAAGACCCTTACTCCTTGGAAGGAAAGTTATGACACACCTAGATAGCATATTGAAAAGCAGAGGCATTACTTTGCCAACAAAGGTCTGTCTAGTCAAGGCTATGGTTTCCCAGTGGTCATGTATGGATGTGAGAGTTGGACTGTGAAGAAAGCTGAGCGCCGAAGAATTGATGCTTTTGAACTGTGGTGTTGGGGAAGACTCTTGAGAGTCCCTTGGACTGCAAGGAGATCCAACCAGTCCATTCTGAAGGAGATTAGCCCTGGGATTTCTTTGGAAGGAATGATGCTAAAGCTGAAACTCCAGTTTCAACTTTGGCCACCTCATGAGAAGAGCTGACTCATTGGAAAAGACTCTGATGCTAGGAGGGATTGAGGGCAGGAGGAGAAGGGGACGACAGAGGATGAGATGGCTGGATGGCATCACTGACTCGATGGATGTGAGTCTGAGTGAACTCTGGGAGTTGGTGATGGACAGGGAGGCCTGGTGTGCTGTGATTCATGGGGTTGCAAAGAGTCGGACACAACTGAGCGACTGAACTGAACTGAAGCCTTTTTTTCTTTATGTAAATCCAAATTTCTAACCTACATAATTTTTTTTTTCTCTAGAGAACTTCTTTTAACATTTTTTACAAGGCATGTATACTTCCTCAATTTTTGCTTGTCAGACAAAAACTACTTATCCTTTATCTTTGAAGGATAATGTCACAGAATACAGAATTCTAGGTGGGTGGTTTTTTCCTCTTAAAATCTCAATATTCCACTCCATCCTCTTCTTGCTTACATGGTTTCTGAGAAGTTGGATATAATTCTTATCCTTACCCCTCTACAGGTTAAGGCTTTTCTCCCTCCCTGGCTTGTTTCAGACTTTCCGTTTGATTTTCTGAAATCTGAATATAATCTATTTAGGTATTGGGTGTTTTTTGGATGTTTTCTGTTTTTTATTTATCCTGCTTGATATTCTCTGAATTTTCTGAAACAACGATTTGGTAACTGATATAAATTTGGGCAAGTTCTCAGTCATTACTGCTTCAAATATAGCTTCTGTTCCTTTCTTTCTTTCTTCTTCTGGCATTCCCATTACACATATATTTCACCTTTTAGAATTGTCCCACAGTTTTTAAATACTGTGTTCTCATTTTTTTGCAGTCTCTTTTATCTTTACTTTTCAGGTTTGAAAGTTTATACTGAGATATTCTCACACTGTTTTTCTCTAAAGAACTTCTTTTAACATTTCTTACAAGGCATGTACACCCCCTCAATTTTTGTTTGTCATGATGGTGTGATTACTCACCTAGAACCAGACATCCTGGAATGCGAAGTCAAGTGGGCCTTATGAAGCACGACTATGAACAAAGCCAGTGGAGGCGATGGAATTCCAGTTGAGCTATTTCAAATCCCAAAAGATGATGCTTTTAAAGTGCTGCACTCAATATGCCAGCAAATTTTGAAAACTCAGCAGTGGCCACAGGACTGGAAAAGGTCAGTTTTCATTCCAATCCCAAAGAAAGGCAATGCCAAAGAACGCTCAAACTACCACACAATTGCCCTCATCTCACATGTTAGCAAAGTAATGCTCAAAATTCTCCAAGCCAGGCTTCCACAGTACATGAACCTCCAGATGTTCAAGT
>NW_011495030.1:5706577-5707052 GCF_000754665.1 Bison bison bison
GCATCAGAGTCTCTTTCAATGAGTCAACTCTTCGCATGAGGTGGCCAAAGTACTGGAGTTTCAGCTTCAGCATCATTCCCTCCAAAGAAATACCAGGGCTGATCTCCTTCAGAATGGACTGGTTGGATCTCCTTGCAGTCCAAGGGACTCTCAAGAGTCTTCTCCAACACCACAGTTCAAAAGCATCAATTCTTCGGCGCTCAGCCTTCTTCACAGTCCAACTCTCACATCCATACATGACCACTGGAAAAACCATAGCCTTGACTAGACAGATCTTTGTTGGCAAAGTAATGTCTCTGCTTTTCAATATGCTATCTAGGTTGATCATAACTTTCCTTCCAAGGAGTAAGCGTCTTTTAATTTCATGGCTGCAGTCACCATCTGCAGTGATTTTGGAGCCCCCACAAAAAAGTCTGACACTATTTCCACAGTTTCCCCATCTATTTCCCATGAAGTGATGGGTCCAGATGCCATG
>NW_011495030.1:5707152-5708399 GCF_000754665.1 Bison bison bison
CCAAAGAACGCTCAAACTACCACACAATTGCCCTCATCTCACATGTTAGCAAAGTAATGCTCAAAATTCTCCAAGCCAGGCTTCCACAGTACATGAACCTCCAGATGTTCAAGCCAGATTTAGAAAAGGCAGAGGAACCAGGAATCAAATTGCTAACATCCACTGGATCATCAAAAAAGCAAGAAAAACATCTATTTCTGCTTTATTGACTATGCCAAAGCCTTTGACTGTATGGATCACAACAAACTGTGGAAAATTCTTTAAGAGATGAGAATACCAGACCACCTGACCTGCCTCCTGAGAAATCTGTATGCAGGTAAAGAAGAAACAATTAGAACGGGACATGGAACAACAGACTGGTTCCAAATTGGGAAATGAGTATGTCAAGGCTGTATATTGTCACCCTGCTTATTTAACTTCTATGCAGAGTACGTCATGTGAAATGCCTGGCTGGATGAAGCCCAAGCTGGAATCAAGTTTGCCGGGAGAAATGTCAATAACTTCAGATATGCAGATGATATCACCCTTATGGCATAAAGCAAAGAGGAACTAAAGAGCCTCTTGATGAAAGTGAAAGAGGAGAGTGAAAAGTTGGCTTAAAACTCAACATTCAGAAAACTAAGATCATGGCATCCAGTCCCATCATTTCATGGCAAATAGATGGGGAAACAATGGAAACAGTGACAGACTTTATTTTGGGGGGCTCCAAAATCACTGCAGATGGTGACTGCAGCCATGAAGTTAAAAGACACTTGCTCCTTGGAAGAAAAGCTATGACCACCAACCTAGTTCAGTTCAGTTCAGTTCAGTCACTCAGTTGTGTCAGACTCTTTGCGACCCCATGAATCGCAGCATGTCAGGCCTCCCTGTCCGACACCAACTCCCGGAGTTCACTCAGACTCATGTCCATCGAGTCAGTGATGCCATCCAGCCATCTCATCCTCTGTCGTCCCCTTCTCCTCCTGCCCCCAATCCCTCCCAGCATCAGAGTCTCTTTCAATGAGTCAACTCTTCGCATGAGGTGGCCAAAGTACTGGAGTTTCAGCTTCAGCATCATTCCCTCCAAAGAAATACCAGGGCTGATCTCCTTCAGAATGGACTGGTTGGATCTCCTTGCAGTCCAAGGGACTCTCAAGAGTCTTCTCCAACACCACAGTTCAAAAGCATCAATTCTTCGGCGCTCAGCCTTCTTCACAGTCCAACTCTCACATCCATACATGACCACTGGAAAAACCATAGCCTTGACT
>NW_011495030.1:5708499-5745605 GCF_000754665.1 Bison bison bison
GGTCCAGATGCCATGATCTTCGTTTTCTGAATGTTGAGCTTTAAGCCAACTTTTTCACTCTCCACTTTCACTTTCATCAAGAGGCTTTTTAGTTCCTCTTCACTTTCTGCCATAAGGGTGGTGTCATCTGCATATCTGAGGTTATTGATATTTCTCCTGGCAATCTTGATTCCAGCTTGTGTTTCTTCCAGTCCAGCTTTTCTCATGATGTACTCTGCATAGAAGTTAAATAAGCAGGGTGACAATATACAGCCTGATGTACTTCTTTTCCTATTTGGAACCAGTCTGTTGTTCCACATCCAGTTCTAACTGTTGCTTCCTGACCTGCATACAGATTTCTCAAGAGGCAAGTCAGACAGCATATTAAAAAGCACAGACATTACTTTGTCAACAAAGGTCCGTCTAGTCAAGGGTATGGTTTTTCCAGTATTCTTGTATGGATATGAGAGCTGGACTATAAAGAAGGTTCAGTGCCAAAGAATTGATGCTTTTGAACTGTGGTGTGCAGAAGACTCTTGAGAGTCCCCTAGACTGCAAGGAGATCAAAGCAGTCCATCCTAAAGGAAATCAGACCTGCATATTCATTGGAAGGACTGATGTTGAAGCTGAAACTCCAATACTTTGGCCACCTGTTGCAAAGAACTGACTCATTGGAAAAGACCCTGAAGATGGGTAGATTGAAGGCAGGAGGAGAAGGGGATGACAGAGGTTGAGATGGTTGGATGCATCACCAACTTGATGGACATGAGTTTGAGTAAGCTCCTGGAGTTGGTGATGGACAGAGAAGCCTGGCATGCTGCAGTCCATGGAGTCGCAAAGAGTCAGACACAAATGAACAACTTAACTGACTGATTCTCACACTCAGTGATTTTTTTCTTTAGCCACATCCACTTCACCAATGAGCCCATCAAAGACATCCTTCATTTCTGTTACAGTGTTTTTTCATATTTAGCATTTCTTTATTTTTTCCTTTAGACTTTCCCTCTCTCTGTTTACCTTGTCCAACTGTTTTCACATGCTTCCATCTATTTTACCCATTAGAGACCTAAGCATTTTTGTCATAGTTGTCTTAAATTCTCAGTCTGATAATTCCAACATCCCTGTCATATCTGAATGTGTTTCTGATGCTTTCCCTCTCTCTTCATACTGTTGTTTTTGCCTTTTAGTATAGCTTGCTTGATACTAGACATGATGGACTAGGTAAAAGAAATGCTATAAATAGTCCTTTAGCAATGTGGTGGGGAGATGTAGAGGGAGGGAAAGCAATCAACAGTATTAGATTTGCCTCTCAATATTCTAGTGAGCCTGTGCCTCTGGACTATGAACTTCACAAATGCTTCTCTGTCCCCATCTCCAAACCTTTGGTGGGACAGGATGGCTAGAGTGGGATGAAGTTGGATATTTCCCTCCCCCCAGGTCAGTTAGGCTCTGATTTAACCCCCCAGAGGCTTAGCATCTTGTTAAGTTTCTCTTGACAGCAGGCCTTCTTAAAAAGAACAGAATGCTCTACCATACTTAAAAATGGTCTCTCCTTCTTCCACCCTGCAAAAAAAAAAAAAAAAGATTTTTTTCAAGCTCTTAGAGTTTAAGTTCACAAAAGTGTGGAGAGCAGCCTATGATGAAGCCCCACTGGAGCTTTTAACTCTCAGACTTGTCCACACTGAGCCTCCAGAAACTTTTCAACTATACTGCAGATTTTCCTATACCAGCACTGGTTCCTTTGGAGGTGTTTGCTCATAGATTTCTGCTCCTGTATTTGCCCATCAATCTCTCCAATTTGGGGAGCAGCAATTTTCTCTGTGACCACACCTCTCCTACACATTTAAGAAGAGTTGTTGATTTTCCAGTGTATTTGACTTTGTGCTTAAGATGAGTGGTGACTTTCAAGCTCCTTAATATTGCTGGACTAGAAATCTGAAGCCTCCTTCTACTTTTTATTCCTCTACCTGCACAGCTTAGAGATTTGGACTTTGGGAAGGAGAGGCATAGTTAAGGTAGTCTTGTTAGAGAGAGATGAGCTGGCCTCTGCAATATGGTAGGGAACCTGGCTCAAAGCAGAGACAGAAATGCCTAGTAAAGAATCCTATGGTATGGTACCTTAGACCAACCACATCCTGTGTCTA
The DNA here is from genome assembly GCF_000754665.1 of Bison bison bison. Lineage (NCBI taxonomy): Eukaryota > Metazoa > Chordata > Mammalia > Artiodactyla > Bovidae > Bison > Bison bison. The sequence goes on from NW_011495030.1 coordinate 5,710,623, forward strand.
ATTTGAAGTCTTCCTTTCCACTCATGATTTAGTCATGATTTATGAATAAAGTGAGATTCCCTGGTAGCTCGGCTGGTAAAGAATCTGCCTGCAATGCAGGACACCCTGGTTCGATTCCTGGATCAGGAATATCTGCTGGAGAAGGGATAGGCTACCCACTCCAGTATTCTTGGGCTTCCCTAGTGGCTCAGCTAGTAAAGAATCTGCCTGCAGATTCGGAAGATATCTGGATTTGAAAGATACCCCAGAGAAGGGAAAGACTACATACTTTAGTATTCTGGCCTGGAGAATTCCATGGACTGCATAGTCCATTGGGTCGCAAAGAGTCGGACACAACTGAGCGACTTTCACTTTCACAAATAAAGTTCAGAAGATTTTCAAAAAACATTACAGACTACTATTTCCTATGTTTTTGGAGAATTAAGAAATGTGGCTAAGGACAGCAAAGGAAACCATAAACAAAATGAAAAGACAATCTACAGAATGGGAGAGAATACTAATATTTGCAAATGACGCAACTGACAAGGAATTAATCTCCAAAATATACAAACAACTCATGCAGCTCAACATCAAAAACACAACCCAATCAATATTCCAGTTCAAGATGACAGAGTAGAAGGACGTTGCGCTCATCTCCTCCAGCGAGAACACCAAAATTACAACTAGCCATTGAACAACAATCTACAGGAGGATGCTGGAACTTACCCAAAAAAGATACCTCATGTCCAAAGACAAAGAAGAAGCCACAGAAAGGCAGTCGAAGGGGTACAATCACAATAAAATCAAATCCCATTCTTGATGGGTGGGTGACCCACAAACTGGAGAAAAATAATACCAAAGAAGTTCTCCCACTGTTGTGAAGGTTCTGAACCCTACATCAGTCTTCCCAGCTTCGGACTGGGAATCCCCAGGGAATCTGACCTTGAAGGCCACTGAGATTTGATTACAAGACTTCCACAGGACTGGGGGAAACAGAGACTCCAGTCTTGGAGGGCATAAACAAAGCCCTGCATGCACCAAGACTCAGAGGAAAGGAGAAGTGACCCCACAGGAGACTGAACCCAAACTACCTCCTACTGTTGGTGGGTCCCCTGTGGGTCAGTGGGGGCTTACCACAGGGGCAGGGGAACTGACAGCAGCAGTCTGGGAAGGTCCTTCTTGGAAGCTCTACAAGGTTGCCATTAACCCAATCATAGAGCCTACAGACCTAGACCTGAGGGCTGGGTCGCCTCAGGACAAAAAACTACCAGGGAGGGAGCACAATCCCACCCATAAGCAGATAACTGGATTACATGTTTACTGAGCAAGGCCCTACTCACAGAGCAAGACCCAGCTTTTCCCACCACCAGATCTTCCCATCAGGAAGCTTATACAAGCCTCTCAGCCTCCTCCATCAGAGGGCAGGCAGAAGAACCAAGAAGCAGCATAGTTCCACAATGACCAAAACAAAAGCCACATTACAGAAAGTTAATCAGCATAAAAAAGCAGAAAGTTATGTTCCAGATGAAGGGACAAGATAAAACCCCAGAATAACAACTAAATAAAGTGGAGATAGGCAACCTTCCACAAAAAGAATTCAGATTCATGATAGTGAAGATGATTCAGAATCTCAGAAAAACAATGGAGGCAAAGATTGAGAAGATGCAAGAAATGTTTTCCAAAGACCTAGAAGAACTAAAGAACAAACAAACAGAGATAAATAATACACTAGAAGGAATTCAAAGCAGAATAACTGAGACAGAAGAATGCATAAATGACCTAGAGGACAGAATGGCAGAAATCAGACTATAGCAAAAAGAATGAAAAGAAATGAAGGCAGCCTAAAAGATCTCTGTGCTTAGTAGCTCAGTCAGTCATGTACGATTCTTTGTGACCCCACGGATGGCAGCCTGCCAAGCTCCTCCATCCTTGAGGATTCTTCAGCAAGAATACTGGAATGGGTTGCCAGGCCCTCCTCCAGGGTATCTTCCTAACCCAAGGATGGAACCCAGGTCTCTTGCATTGCAGGCAGATTCTTTACTGACTGACCAGAGAAGCCCAAGAATACTGGAGTGGGTAGCCTATCCCTTCTCCAGGGGATCTTCCTGACCTAAGAATTGAACCGGAGTTTCCTGCATTGCAGGGGATTCTTTACCAGCTGAACTACCAGGGAAGCCCCCAAAGACTTCCAGGACAACATTAAACATGCCAACATTCACATTATAGGGGTCCCAGAAGGAGGAGAGAGAAAAGATCTGAGAAAATATTTGAAGAGATAATATCTGAAAAATTCCCTAAAATGGGAAAGGAAATAGTCAACCAAAACCAGGAAGCACAGAGAGTCCCAGAAAGGATAAACCCAAGGAGGAACACAAGATACATAATAATCAAACTAACAAAAACTAAAGACAGGGATAAAATATTAAAAGCAACAAAGGAAAAACAACAAATAACTTACAAGGGAACTTCTAACAGGCTATCAGCTGATTTTTCAATAGAAATTCTACAAGCCAGAAGGGAATGGCATGTTATATTTAAAGTGATGAAAGGGAAGAACCTACAACCAAGAACACTTTACCCACCAAGACTCTCCTTCAGATTCGATGGAGAAATCAAAAGCTTTCCAGACAAGCAAAAATTAAAAAGAATTCAGCACCACCAAACCAGCTTTACAACAAACGCTAAAGGAACTTCTCTAGGCAGGAAACAAGAGAAGGAAAAGACTTCCTGTAGAAAATAAAACCAAAGCAATTAAGAAAACAGTAATAGGAATCAAACATATCCATAATTACCTTAAATGTAAATGGATTAAATGCACCAACCAAAAGACACAGACTTTGGGCAAATGAAAATGTGTATGCATGCACTTGCACGCGCCACATCGCTCTGCCTGACTCCCCATATTGTATGTAATTATTTTATATTGTTAGGTTAATCATGTTCCCATTATGGCTTGCAAATATAATTATCTTTTATTTTTTGACTGGCTATTGATAAAACAGATAAACATCTTTTACTATTGTGATTGCGTAACTGTTACTCACTTTATACCATTGTATCATCATTGGACAACAGAAAAATAATAGAATTCTATATCACCAAAACTACCATTTAATAGAAAAACTTGTAATCACTTTTTAAAATCAAGATGCATATCAGAATTATCTTGGAATTTTTTGAAAAACACAAATGCCCAGGCATTATTTTTTTTTCCACTGGAGCTCCAATGTTTCTAATGAGTAGCCATGTTTAAAAACAACAGGACTTTATGAGGAACTTTTACTTTTATCTAGTTTGTTTTACTTTTTCTAGTTCATATTCAGTGCTCCCATTTCATTTAGTTTATGTTTTCCAATTTCTCCATCTCTTTTTTTTAATACATATTCTTTCTAAAGCCTTTATCAAGCATAGTAAAAAAAGCTTTTGTATGCATATAAATAATATGCATAATATATATATTTTAGAAACTTATGAATTTTTGCCTAACTAAAAACATTATGACATTTTGATTCCACTTGTTTGACTCAGTATGAATTGAATGCTAGATTTCTAATTTAAAAAATAGATATGCAACAAGCAACAAAGGTTTACTGTACAGCACAGAGAACTATAGCCAATATCTTGCAATAACCTATAATGGAAAATAATTTCAAAAATAATATATGTGTATATGTATAACTAAATCACAAAAACAAGAATTCCTTTTGAAATTTAGTAATGTTTATCTTTTTGCCAGTTTTTCTAAATGTCCTCTGGAAACCTAATAACATAAGAGATACAAAATTTTAAATATATTTGTGTAAGATATAAGATAAATATAAATTAATATAAATATATTATTAATGACATCATTCATGATGCTCCTATTCTTAGTTTCTGCACTTAATAAAATATTCTCAGAGAAATGTTACTATGTCTCACTATGATTATATATTTTTTCTTTTCCCTTATATTTCTTCTGAGTTTTGCTTTATGTATCTTTATTTCTTTGTTGTTAGGTACCTAAATGGTTTATGATGTCTATCTTCTTTGTGAATTATACATTTTATCATTAAAAATATTCATCTTTGTTTCATTTTAAAATAAATTGATTAATGGAGAACCACACACACAAAGAAACAACCCAATCAAAAAATGGGCAGATGATCTAAGCAGACATTTCTCCAAAGAAGACAAACAGATGGCCAAAAAGCACATGAAGACAGCCTCAACACTGCTAATTATCATTTGTTGTTATCAATTGTTGTCATAACAACAATTATCATATTGTTGTTCAGCCACTAAGTTATATCCGTCTCTTTGAGACCCCATGAACTGCAACACACCAGGCTTTTCTGTCCATCACTATCTCCCTGAGTTCACTCAAACTCATGTCCATTGAGTCAGTTATACCATCTAACCATCATCCTCTGTTGCTCCCTTCTCCTCTTGCCCTCAATTTTTCCCAGTATTAGGGTCTTTTCCAATTAGTCAGCTCTTTGCATCAAATGGCCAAAGTATTGGGGCTTCAGCATCAGTTCTTCTAATGGATATTCAGGACTGATTTCCTTTAAGATTGATTTGATCTCCTTGCTGTCCAAGGTATTCTCAAGAGTCTTCTCCAGCACCACAGTTCAAAAACATCAATTCTTCAGCACCTCAGCCTTCTTTATAGTCCAACTCTCACATTTATACATGACTACTGGGAAAACCATAGCTCTGACTATCTGGACCGTTGTCAGAAAAGTCTCTGCTTTTTAAAACACTGTCTAGGTTTGACACAACTATTCTTCCAAGGAGCAAGCATCTTTTAGTTTTGTGTATGCAGTCACCATCCGCATTGATTTTGGAGCCCAAGAAAATGAAATCTGACAATGTTTCCACATTTTCCCCATCTATTTGCCATAAAGCAATAGGACTGGAAGCCATGTTCTTATTTTTTTGAATGCTGAATTTTAAGTCAGCTTTTTTCACTCTCCTCTTTCACCTTCATCAAGAGGCTCTTTAGTTGCTCTTCACTTTCTCCCATTAAAGTAGTATCACCTGCATATCTGAGATTGTTGACATTTCTCCAGGCAATCATGATTCCAGCTTGTGATTCAAGCTAATTAGAGACATGCAATTCAAAAGTACAATAAGGTATCACCTCACATTGGTCAAAATGAGCATCATCAAAAAGTCTACAAACAATAAATGGTGGAGAGGATGTGGAGAAAAGGGAACCTTCCTACACTCCTGGTGGGAATGTAAATTAGTACAGCCGCTATGGAGAACAGCATGGAGGTTCCTTAAAAAACTAAAAATAGACCTACCATATGATCCAATAATCCCACTCCTGGGCATATATCTGGAGTAGCTATAGTTCAAAAAAATACATGTACCCCTATGTTCATTGCAGCACTATTTACAATAGTTGGGGGGGGGGGGCAGGAATAAATTAGGAGGTTGGGATTAACATAACCACACTACTATATATAAACTAGATAATCAACAAGGACCTACTATATAGCACAGAGGACTCTACTCAATAGTCTATAATAACCTATATAGGAAAAGAATATGAAAAAAATAGATATGTGTATAATGAAATCACTTTGCTGTACACCTGAAACTAATACAACAGAGTAAATCAAACATACTCCAATATAAAATAAAAATTTTAGAAGTAAATTAAAAAGAAAATAGAAATACAGATCTGATCATGGCACAACCTACTAAAAGGACCTCAGTGGTAAACCACAGATCTTAAGACAGACATAAAAATTCTTAACACAGGTAATAGGTCCCAGCATAATCTGGCCCCACAGATTTCTTCAGTTTCTTCCCACTGATAATTTCTCTTATTGTCTACATTCCTATCTGATTCATGTTGTTTGAATTCCTCCTTTATACCACGTTCCCTCCTGCCACAGGGCATTTGCACATGCTGCTCACTCTGTTTGGAGTGTTATCCCTCCGCTCTGCACACAGAACCTCCTGCTCATCCTTGAGACCTCAGTTTAAAACACGCATTCTCAGCACACTTCCCTCGATTCCCCTGACGAGGCGAGACCCCACTTCTGACCCCTGACACATGCTCACAGTACTGGCACACGTCTGTAGCATTTCACAGGGTAGTGATGTTTAACTTCCTACTTATTAATATAGAAGTTATATGTGAATACACTTTGAATAGGGTTTGTTAGGTGGCGCAAGTGGTAAAGAACCCACCTGCCAATACAGGAGACAGAAGAGACACAGGTTCAGTCCCTGGGTTGGAAAGATCCCCTGGAGGATGTCATGGCAACCCACTTCAGCATTCCTGCCTGGAGAACCCCATGGACAGAGGAGCCTGGCAGGCTACAGTCCATGGAGTTGCAAAGAGTCAGACATGACTGAAGCAATTTAGCACACATGCACACTTTGAATAAACCTAATACAAACAGAAAGCCACACTTGAAAAATTCAGCTTCATGGCTTTTCACATGGTGAACAAAGCCATGTGTGTTCAAGGTAAGAAACAACATTTCCAGCATCCCTGAAGCCCCCCTCTGCAGTTACTATACCACTCTCTCCAAGGCAATGACTACTATTTTGATTTATAACACACAAATGCATTTTTGTTTTTAAACATTCCTACAATTCACATAAAGCATGAGGCCCCCCCGTACTTCCCTTCCCACAATGAATTTGGTATATATCCTCTTATCCTTTTTTTTAAGATACGTATCTACAGGTAATTGATATATAATTTTGTTTTATCACTTCATCTTAATCTCACATCTGTGTAACAGTATCATTTTCTATCTCTGCCACTACACTGTCGTCTCTGCAATGACTGAGTCAGTGGCAGTACCTGGTCCTCATTCTCTCTCCAGCTCCTTGTACATATGCAGCCACAGGGTACACTTCACCCAAATGGTGAATATATGAATAGTTATGCCAGGTGCTAAGGCCACCAAAGTGAACAAGACAAACAGGTCCCCTGCCCCTACTCTCCTCTAGTGTATAGAGTGTAATTGGCTAGAAATCTGTTTTAAAGCCTCCCAGAAGTGATGCTTTAAAGCCACAGGGTCTGTTCTTTCTCCCAGAGTCAGCCCCTACCTCAGAGAGCTCTTCCTTGCTGACGGACACACCTATGGTGGGCCAATTAAGGGGCCTTTGACGGGGGAGCCTGGTGGGCTGCCGTCTCTGGGTTCGCACAGAGTTGGACACGACTGAAGCAACTTAGCAGCAGCCCTGACTTCTACGCTTTCGCTAGCTTTCACTGGGCTCAACTGCAACTCCTGGTTCTTGTGAGGATGCCTCTGGTTGGGATCTTCTTTCTGCCTTCATCCCACAAAACTCAACACATCCCCAAGAATTAGCTAGCAAGACAAACATAGTGGAAAGAGCTTTGTTCTTGGGAGTCAGAAAACATGGGTTCAAGTCCTAATGCTTTCACTTGCTGGCTGACTCTCAGCAAACTGCTCCACCTGTCTGGGCCTGTTTGCACATTCATCAAAGGAAAAGGCTGAACTGACAAAAATTCCAGGGCTCCTTTTCTTCTCTAATGTCCTATGATTTTTTACCATGGAAGGTACCCGTGCCTGAGAGTACACAGCTCATCCCTCTACAGATAATCCTATATCCCAAGGGTGATTTAATGCCCCCAAGGGAGGCTTAGCACTTCTGAAGGGCTGTTCAGTTTCTTCACAGGTCAGTCCCATCCCAGCCCTCCAATTTCATAAATGTACTACAAACAACAACGGAAGGGAAGCAAACAGCTCTTTAGGAGGACTGACAAGGATGGTCAATAGTATCCTTATAAAAATACCAGCAAGTTTGGGCATTTTCTTTAAAAGAAAAAAATTTTTTTTTTTTCTTTAGGAAATTGTCTTTTGAAACACAATGACCTGATTTTTAGGGAGGGACCAACTGCAAAAGCGAGGGGTTTCTTGCCAGGGCAGCAAGTTTTTGACTCCCATTTGATGATGAGAAAAGCAAAACAACATGAATTTTACATCTTTATATGATTAGATCAGGATGGACTGAGATCCCTGGGAACTGAACCCAGTGTCTGGAGACCAGGCTAGACAGTCGGCATGCACTGAGGATCAACACACCAGGAGAACCCCAGATTTCATACTCAGGCTGCTTGGCATGTGGCAACCCGAGGGCCCCCTGTTCTGAGCCATTCCAGCATGTCTGGGGCTGCTCAAGTTCTCAGGGTGAAGAATACTCCATAGGAGTGGCTGGGGCTTAGCCTCAACTCTCCTCACTCCCTGAGACTTGAAGACCCGCCAGGCTTTGCAAACTGAGAACATGGGTCCTCATGAGTACTATGGGCCAACTTTGTTCATCTCTATGTTATTGCCCAATTTCATTCTGAAAGAAGCACTCACGTTAGATATTCCTGGCCTCATTTTACAGGTCAGGAAATTTTAAGTCACTTGCCCAATGTCACAAAACTAGGGCAGAAGAGAAAAAGGTTTCAGCTCATGTCTTAGGATGCTAAGCCTCATGATGTCAATTACAAACAGGAGAGCTACCAGGCACTGCAGCCTCCCTTCCTCCTGACCTCTTAGGAGGAATGTCCAGGACACATGGTAAAGTCTGTCAGTCAGGCTGGACCAGTACCTGTCAGGTTCACTGTTCCTCGGGGCCCCTTATCTATCAGAGTGCAAATGGGGCTGATCAGGTACCCCTGGGGGGCGCCAAATCACCAGGCTCTTGTAGGCTTTGCCCGAGGCAGAAAATCTGTTGCAAAAGCAATTCCTCTGACCTTTCTACAGAACAAAGTAAGAGAGGGAGCCGGAAAGACCAGACATTGAGTGCAGGTGCTCATAAGGAAGAAGCACATCGAGTTTAGGGGGAAAAAAGAACAGGGAAGAAGGGAGAATGGATTTTGAGGGGGGATGGTTTGTTGTTGTTTTTGTTGTTGTTGTTTTTCCAGAACTCAACACCAAGTCCAGTACATAGTACAGGAGTGTGGTTACCCCAGTAAATCAATGTGTGAATGCATGAACCAATCTCATGGGGAGAAGCTCCTCAGAAGACATGCTCCTTTCCCTCTCATCTTCAATTTGGCTGTCATCTACTAACATACCCAGGCATGCCTTATCCACAAACATATGCTCAAAATTAATCCTCCCAACACTGCAATCACCTTGAGCTATTCTGTACCATGAAACTTTTGGAACAGAGCAGATTACAACCACTAGTTTGTCATCGGGTTCACTGGTGGTTCAGATGGTAAAGAATCTGCCTGCAATGCAGGAGACCTGTGTTCGATCTCTGGGTCAGCAAGATCCCCTGGAGGAGGAAATGGTTACCCACTCCAGTATTTTTACCTGGAGAATTCCATGGACACAGGAGCTTGGCCGGCTACAGTCCATGGGGTTGCACTGAGCTATGACTCACTCTAAGAGAACAGGACTGAATATTATTCTTTTACTCCCGGTGTCTGGCACATATTTGATGAAATGAAGGGGCCCTGCCTTGAGAAGAGTCTCTACGTTCTCTAAATGTGCTCCTCGTACTCCAGACAGGAACTAGATCCTGTGCTTTGCAGTCTCCTCTATACTGATGCCTCCATTGCCAAGGTAAAGTCAAGGTAAAGCTCCAGGAACAGGATATGCTTTCTATCCTGTTCCATATAAAGCCTGCTCCTCCACCCATGTTCCCACTTAAACTAATTCAGTTGAACTTGGAGTTGGCAACTGATCCAAGATCAAGGTACACGCAAGCTAGGCAATACCTTATGAGGTGGCCTCAACTAAAAAGTTCTGCCCCTCCAAGAACCAAGTGGGCCAATTAAATGTTTCTCTTTCATGCAGTTGAATTTAAAAATGTGGGAAAAAACAGGTAAGAGCAGAAGTAGAAAGATCATGAGAACGAATGGAGATCATGAATAAGCCAATGTTCTGAGCAATGAGAAGATTAAGAGTTGGAAGTTCTAACAGAGATAAAGGAAGATAAAGACACATCATAGAAGCAGGAGAACACTTGAGAAATCACGGTAGGAAAAGTAGAGCAGCTAAGGAATAGATGAGTTTCATTTACGTTAGAAAGTTAGTGTGGAGATCCATGAATCTTAAGTCCCTGAGACCTTAGCACAAGCAGACTTGGATCTGGAATGGATTGTTGCCGGTCATGACTTCAGGGTGGGCCAATCCTTTCCAAGGAAAATCTTTAAACTGAAACTTTCAGGGGAAATGTTGTGACTTTCTGGCACACAAATTAAACCGAGGAGGGTTATTCAGATGTTTACGATTCCAAAGATCTCTGAAGGAAAAATTAACATTCCAGAGTGCCCAGAATGTTGAAATTGGCCCTTCCAATATCTTTCCATAGGACACAGGGCAAGTCGAACTTCCCCTGCTTTACAGAAGCATGGGAAAGTAACTTACCTATATTCTAAAGACCCAATGAGGGCAGGTGTCATGAATCCTCAGCACAATATTCTCTTCACTAAACCTTGGTATCAATGCTTCTTGCCATTCCCTACCCAGTTCTCTTTTCCTCATTTATCTGGGAAAGTTCACAGTTTCAAAGATGAGCTCAAGGAGCCCTAAGGTCACAGTTATTAGGGAAACGCCAGCAAGAAGTACTGGAAATTCTACTAGGGACTGGACATTGTAGCCCAAGTGTTATTTTGAGCCACTAGGGTACAATGACGATGGTGGATCTACAGGCACTGCCCCAAAGAAAAAAGCATTTAGTGAGTAATACCTTCATATATTCTGTGGTTTGTGAACATTAATACCAGAGAAGTTTAAAAATACTGCTGCCCTGGACTTCCCTGATGGTCCAGTGGTTAAGAGTCCACCTGCCAACGCAGGGAGACACTGGTTCCATCCCTGGTCCGGGAAGATTTCACATGCCTAGGAGCAACTAAGTGTGTGCACCACAACTGCTGAGCCCACGTGCCTGGAGCACGTGCTCCACGAGAGGAGCCACCGCAGTGAGAAGCCTGCGCACAGCATGAAGACCCAGTGCAGCCAAAAATAAACGAATAAATACATTTTTATTAAGGATACCGAGAAATATCTTTTTAAGAAAAGAACACTGCTGCCCTGCCAGATCACCTCCACCTTGCTCAGACCACCAAAGACGAGAAACCACCCATGGTTTGCCTTCTCATACTCTGCAGATCATCTAAGCTCAGTGTGGCCCACATCCTCTTGGAGGAGGTCGCCATTAGATCCACTACAGAGCTGCTGAGCAGACGACCTACAAACTGGAGAACAATTATCCCAAAGAAGTTCTTACACTGTTGCAAAAGTTCTAGGGTCCACAACAGATTTCCCAACCTGGGGATCTGGCAAAGGGAATCAGAACCCCCTGGGAACTTAACTCTGAAGGCCAGTGGGATTTGATTACAGAACTCTCCTAGGACTGGGGAAACAGACTCTTGGAGGGCACAACACTGTGCGCACCAGGACCCAGGAGAAAGGAACAGTGACCCCAGAGAGGCTGAGCCAGACTTGCCTGTGAGTGTCTGGGGGTCTCCAGCTGAGGTGTGGGTGACAGTGGCCAGCCGCAGGGTCAGGGGCACTGATTACAACAGTTGTGGGAGCCAAGGTGTGCTGGTGTTAAGTTCTTTAGGAGGTCAGCATTACTGCCATTATCCCTACCATTATTTGGCCTGAGGCCAAACTACAGGGAGGGAGCACAGCCCCACCCATTAGCAGAACATTGGATTAAAGACTTACTGAACATGCCTTCTTTGTGCCAAAGAATGCTCAAACTACTGCACAACTGCACTCATCTCACACGCTAGTAAAGTAATGCTCAAAATTCTTAAAAGCCAGGCTTCAGCAATCCGTGAACCGTGAACTTCCAGATGTTCAAACTGGTTTTAGAAAAGGCAGAGGAACCAGAGATCAAATTGCCAACATCCGCTGGATCATCAAAAACACAAGAGAGTTCCAGAAAAACATCTATTTCTGCTTTATTGACTATGCCAAAGCCTTTGACTGTGTGGATCACAATAAACTGTGGAAAATCCTGAAAGAGATGCGAATACCAGACCACCTGACCTGCCTCTTGAGAAACCTGTATGCAGGCCAGGAAGCAACAGTTAGAACTGGACATGGAACAACAGACTGGTTCCAAATAGGAAAAGGAGAACATCAAGGCTGTATATTGTCACCCTGCTTATTTAACTTCTATGCAGAGTACACCATGAGAAATGCTGAGCTGGAAGAAGCACAAGCTGGAATCAAGATTGCTGGGAGAAAAATCAATAACCTCAGATATGCAGATGACACCACCCTTATGGCAGAAAGTGAAGAAGAACTAAAGAGCCTTTTGATGAAAGGGAAAGAGGAGAGTGAAAAAGTTGGCTTAAAGCTCAACATTCAGAAAACGAAGATCATGGCATACGGTCCCATCACTTCATGGCAAATAGATGGGGAAACAGTGGCTGACTTTATTTTGTGGGGGCTCCAAAATCACTGCAGATGGTGACTGCAGCCATGAAATTAAAAGACACTTATTCCTTGGAAGGAAAGTTATGACCAACCTAGATAGCATATTCAAAAGCAGAGACATTATTTTGTTGACAAAGGTCTGTCTAGTCAAGGCTATGGTTTTTCCAGCAGTCATGTATGGATGTGAGAGTTGGACTATAAAGAAAGCTGAGCGCCAAAGGATTGATGCTTTTGAATTGTGGTGTCAGAGAAGACTTTTGAGAGACCCTTGGACTGCAAGGAGATCCAACCAGGCTACCCTAAAGGAGATCAGTCCTGAGTGTTCATTGGAATGACTGATGTTGAAGCTGAAACTCCAATACTTTGGCCACTTGATGCGAAGAGCTGACTCATTTGAAAAACCCTGAAGCTGAGAAAGATTGAGGGCAGGAGGAGAAGGGGACGACAGATGAGATGGTTGGATGGCATCACTGACTCAATGGACATGAGTGTGGGTGAACTCCAGGAGTTGGTGACGGACAGGGAAGCCTGGCGTGCTGTGGTTCATGGGGTCGCAAAGAGTCAGACATGACTGAACGACTGAACTGAACTGAGCATGGCCTTGCCCATTAGAGCAAAACAGTTTTCCCCACAGCCAGTCCTTCCCATTAGGAAGCTTCCACAAGCTTCTTATCTTCATCCATCAGAGGGCAGACAGAATGAAAACCACAATCACAGGAAACTAACCAAACTGATCAGATGAATCACAGTCTTGTCTAACTCAGTGAAACTGAGTCAAATCCAGAGCAACAATCAATTTTTTCTTAAGAGGTTCTTCTTCCAGAGAACTCTATTTTCTCTCCCAAGACCTGGCAAGGCAAAGGTAGCATGACCTTCATAAGACAGAGATTTGAGATTCCACTCAAAGGAAAAACCTGTTAATTAAAATAAAGTCCAAAATCTTATTACAAGTAGAAAAGACCTTTAGCTAAATGATTTAGATTCAGAGTTGAAGCACAGTACTTTCTTTGCAATATACTGATTGCTGTCACTCTCTGCTGGGTTTATCTGGAGGATGAGATGACCTCCAAAATTCAGGAAGAGCAAAACTCTTCAATTCCAGATCAAATCCAAAGCATGTTGTCCAAGAAAAGAAAACATTCTTCCCACACCCTTAAATCTAGAGACACCAAGTGGTAGCTTCTGGGAGAAGGTATTCTATTAACTTCTAGCCTCCAAAATCTACTATGACCTAGTCTATAATCCAAATATATACAGCATGCTGGACATGTAATTGGAGTTTCAAGAGTCCTAATTTCGTCTTTCAACCAGGTTGCCACTTCTGAAAACATGTAGAAACACCAGGTGTCCCAGTGCTTTGAAATTAGTCTAAAAAACCCAGGGGGAAAAAAAAAATCCATATTCTATTTGAAATAGAATCAAAAGAAACTTGGGAGATCACTGATTTTAGGCCCTGCTTTACTATCGAGGATTCAAACTTGGAATGTATTTAGAAACTGTGGAAACTATTCTGGAGAAGGCACCAAAGGAGCTTGGTCCTCGGTCTCACCTCCTGCCAGTTTTGTTCTCCTCGCACCTCTGTAGTGGTCCAGTGAACAGTCTGTGCTAGATTGCCTGCGAGGTCTGAAGCTCCTCCCTGTGGCTAATTATTCAACCCTTGTAAAAATATGTGAGAATAAAATGAGTTAATGTGCTCTGAGTGCTTAAAATAGTGTCTGGCAGATGTAAGCTAGTATACATAAGATACATAAACAACTAGGTCCCACTGTATAGCACAGGGGATTAGATTTAATATCCAGTGATAAACTATAATGGAAAGGAATACAAAAAAGAATACATATATGAGTCACTTTGCTATACAGCAGAAATTAACGCAACATTGTAAATCACCTATATTTTAATAAAATTTTAAAAAGTTATAAGACCAGTGAATAAATAAAACTGAATAGGGGCTTCCCTGGTGGCTCAGTGGTAAAGAATCTGCCTCCCAACACAGGAGACTCAGGTTTGATCACTGGTCCAGAAAGATCCCATATGCCTCTGAGCAACCAAGCCTGTGCACCACAACTACTGAGCCTGTGCTCAAGAGCCTGGGAGTCACATCTCCTGAGCCCATGTGCCCTGGAGCCCCTGCTCCACCAACAGGAGAAGCCATGGCAATGAGAAGCCCACACATCGCAACTAGAGGGTAGCCTCTGCTCATAGCAACTAAAGAAAAGTCCATGTAGCAACAAAGATCCAGCACAGTCAAAAATAAATAGATAAAATTATTTTTTTTTAAAGTAAAACAGCAGGGACGGGGGGAACCAGTGTCTGACATATAGTGAGGGGGTCATAAGATGCTAGCTAACATAATTAGTCCCTCAAAGGACTCTTTCTAGGATTATGAGATGATACCTAGCAAAGGTTCAGCACAGTACCTGACACATCTCAATAAATGTGTTCTTACAGTTTTACAGGAAGAGTGAGAGAATTGTGTTCTAGAGTCCAGACCATTTGCTGATCAGGAAATAGTGCTGAAGATTTTTATTTCAAGATGAGGATATTTTAAAGTGTTTTCTCATTTATACAATATCGGACATAGAACAATTACCAAAAACCCTTGAACTTCCTTTCAAGAGTGTGTTTAAGAGATTTCCCCAGAGGCTAAAACTCCATGTTTCCACTGCAGGGGACATGGGTTCAATCCTTGCTCTGGGAACTAAGATCCTGAAAGCTGCATGGCCAAATAAATAAACCAAATGTACCTATATTTTAAAAGTCCTTTTAAGAGAATTCCACAGCAGTATCTGGGAACCATACTTCTACTTGGGAGCAGAGAGGAATCCAGACAGGAATTTTGGCCATGTTGGTTAAGAATTATGACTACCTCCTTGGTAAGAAGGACTGAAAGATTCCCATCATACCCCATGTTTTGGCTTTCAGCACTCAATGAATATCATCCTCTTTAGTAAACTCCATAAACTTATCAAGCTAGAGTGAGAGGTCACATGGTTAAGAAGTCTGCCATCATAAAACAGTGAGTTTCCGGTCTCACCTGAGTGCTGCTGCAGTAGGGATCTGGACTAGCTGGGGTCTAGCTCTAGTTCAAATCAAAGCTTTGGAGTTCAGAGTGGCACTGGTATTCTGAGAAGGCTTCTCTTTGGGCTGGCTTCACGGTACGCAGGTCATTCACATCTCACCCTTACAGAGATGGATCTCAGTGGGAAAAAAGATGCTCCTTCCCAAGAGTCCAATAGAATCCCCATAACCTACTCTCACTGGCCCAGCTGGAGGCTTGGCATGGACTACGGCTCTGTGGCCAGGTTGGTGTCAGAAGGCTGACAAATCAGTGTGACCAGGTTGGGTCATCCACCCACCTTGATATCTGGGGCATGGGGTTAGCCCCATCCAAACCACATGAATAGAAAGGGAATGGGGGGTACACCACAGGGGAAACCTGGGGACTGTTCAAAATTGAAAGAATTGTGGATACTGGGCAGGTAAAAACCAGTTATCAGTTTTATCTGGCTTTCCTACTACTTGCTGTGTAGGAATTTAGTGAGTCACTTGAACTGACTAGCACATAATTTCTCATCTATAAAATGACAGATTTGGGCTAGAGTGCATAGAAGACTCCTTTGAAGGATTTGTTAAGACAGTTTCTTGGGCCCCATCCTCAGAGATTCTGATTCAATAGGTCTGAAATAGGCCCAAGACTTTGCCTTTCTATCAAGTATCTGGTGACGCTGATGCTGGTCTGGGGACCACACTTGGAGTAACATGGGGCTAGATGATGACGCAGTCCCTGGCATCCTGTGAGTGATGGGAAATCTTCCTTCTGAGACTCCCAGCTGGGAATTCTGCTTCTGCCCCCGCTGTGGGAAGCAGCATAAGCTGCACAAAAATACAAGAACAACAGGGGCAAATTCTCAACTTGGCTCCCGTCACTGGGAATACTGACCAAATCGGATGTTACTTTAGTAGTCACTCAAGCCAGTGACTACTTTTTCTTGTTTTGTTAGCTGCATCTCAGAGTAGAAGGATGTGTGCTCATCTTCTCCTGGGAGAAAACCAAAATCTCAACTAGCTGCTGAACAACCACTGACAGGAGACTGTTGGAACCCACCAAAAAATGATACCACACATCCAAGGACGAAGGAGAAGCTGCAACAAGATGGTAGAAGGGGCACAATTGCGTTTAAAATCAAATCTCAGACCCGCCAGAGATGCTAGGAGGGAGCAAACAAAACCTTGTGCACACTGGGACCCAGGAGAAAGGAGCACTGACACCACAAGAGACTGAGTCAAACTTGCCTGTGAGTGTCCGGGAGTCTCCCACGAGACCTGGGTCGACACTGGCCTGCCATGGGGTCAGGGGCACTGGCAGTAGCAGTCCTGGGAGGTGCACCATGCAGGCATAAGGCCTTTAGGAGGAGGAGGTCATACCTCTACCATAGTTTGGTCTGAGGCCAAACTACAAGGAGGAAGCACAGCTCCACCCATCAGCAGAAAATTGGATTAAAGATTTACTGAGCATGGCCCTGCCCACAGACCCTGTTTTCCCCACAGCCAGTCCTTCCCATCAGAAAGCTTCCACAAGCCTCTTATCTTCTTCATCCATCAGAAGGCAGAGAGAATGAAAACCACAATCACAGAAAACTCACCAAAATGATCACATGGATCACAACTTTGTGTAACTCAATGAAACTATGAGCCATGTCATATAGGGCCACCCCAGATGGATAGTAGAGAGTTCTGATAAAACATGATCCACTGGAGAAGGGAATGGCAAACCACTTCAGCATTCTTGCCTTGAGAACCCCAAAACAGTATGAAAAGGCAAAAAGATATGACACTGAAAGATGAACCCCCTCCCTACCCCAGGTCAGTAGGTGTCCAATATGCTACTGGAGAAGAGTGGAGAAATAGCTCCAGAAGGATTGAAGAGCCTGAGCCAAAGTGGAAACGACATCTGGTGTCCTTGATTGCTGGTGAAAGTAAAGTCCAGTGCTGTAAAGAACAGTACTGCATAGGAACCTGGATGTTAGGTCCATGAATCAAGGTAAATCGGACATGGTCAAACAGGAAATGGCAAGAGTGAACATCAACATATCAGGAATAAGTGAACTAAAATGGACCAGAATGGGTGAATTTAATTCAGATGACCATAATATATACTACTGTGGCCATGAATCCCTTAGAAGAAATGGAGTAGCCCTCAGAGTCAACAAGAGTCTAAAAAGCAGTACTTGGGTACAATCTCAAAAATGACAGAATGGTCTCAGTTCATTTCCAAGGCAAATCATTCAGTATCACAGGAATCCAAGTCTATGGCCCAACCACTAATGCCAAAGAAGATGAAGTTGACTGATCTATGAAGACCCACAAAACTGTCTATAGCTTACATAAAAGAAAAGATGCTCTTTTTTATCACAGGGGACTGGAATGCAAATGTAGGAAGTTAAGAGATACCTGGAGTAGCAGGTAAGTTTGGCCCTGGAGTATGAAATGAAGCAGGGCAAAGGCTAACAGAATTTTGCCAAGAGAATGCACTGGTCATAGCAAACACCCCCTTCCAACAACACAAGAGACAACTCTACACATGGACATCACCAGATGGTCAATACTGAAATCAGACTGATTATATTCTTTGCAGCCGAAGATGGAGAAGCTCTATAAAGTCAGCAAAAACAAGATTTGGACTTGACTGTGGCTCAGATCATGAACTCCTTAATGTAAAATTTAGGCTTAAATTGGAGAAAGTAGGGAAAACCACTTGGCCATTCTAGTATGACCTAAATCAAATCCCTTATGATTATACAGAAGTGACAAATAGATTCAAGGGATTAGATATGATAGAGTGCCAGAAAAACTATGGACAGAGGTTCATAACATTGTACAGGAGGCGATGACCAAAACCACCCCAAAGAAAAGGCAAAATGGTTGTCTGAGGAGGCCTTACAAATTGCTGAGAAAAGAAGAGGTGAAAGACAAAGAAGAAAAGATAAACCCATCTGAATGCAGAGTTCCAAAGAATAGCAAGGAGAGACAAAAAAGTCTTCCTAACTGAACAACCCAAAGATATAGGGGAAAACAATAGAATGGGAAAGACTGGAGATCTCTTCAAGAAAATGAGAGATACCAAGGGAACATTTCATACAAAAATGGGCACCATAAGGACAGAACTGGTATGGACCTAACAGAAGCAAAAGATATTAAGAGGAGGTGGCAAGAATACACAGAAAATCTGTACAGAAAGGTCTTAATGACCCAGATAACCATGATGGTATGATCACTCACCTAGAGCCAGACATCCTGGAATGCAAAGTCAAGTGGGCCTTACGAAGCATTACTATAAACAAAGCTAGTGGAGGTGATGGAATTCGAGTTGAGCTATTTCAAATCCTAAAAGATGATGCTGTTAAAGGGCAGCACTCAATATGTCAGCAAATTTGGAAAACTCAGCAGTGGCCACTGGACTGGAAAAGGTCAGTTTTTATCCCAATCCTAAAGAAGGACAATGGCAAAGAATGTTCAAACTACCACACAACTATACTCATTTCACATACTAGCAACATAATGTTCAAAATCCTTCACCCTAGGTTTCAATAATGTGAACCTGGAACTTCTAGATGCTCAAGCTGGATTTAGAAAAGTCAGAGGAACCAGAGATCAAATTTTCAATGTCCACTGGATCACAGAAAAAGCAAGAGAATTCCATATAAACATCTACTTCTGCTTCATTGACTATGCGAAAGCCTTTGACTGTGTGGATCACAACAAACCATGGAAAATTCGTAAGGAAATGGCAATACCATACACCTTACTTGTCTCCTGAGAAACCTGTTTGCAGGACAAGAAGCAACAGAATCAGATAGGGAACAATGGACTGGTTCAAAATTAGGAAAGGAGTATGTCAAGGCTATCAACTGCCATCCTGCTTATTTAACTTATACACAGAGTACATCATGCAAAATGCTGGGCTGGATGTTAAGCTAGAATCAAGATTTCCAGGAGAAATATCAACAACCTCAGGTGAATTACCCTAATTAAGAAAGCAAAGAGAAACTAAAGAGCCTCTTGATGAAGGTGAAAGAGGAGAGTGAAAAAGTTGGCTTAAAATTCAACATTCAAAAAACTAAGATCATGGCATCCAGTCCCATTGCTTCATGGCAAGTAGATGGCAAAAAAAATGGAAACACTGACAGACTTTATTTTCTCGGGCTCCAAAATCATTGCAGACAGTGATTGTAGCCATTAAGTTAAAAGTTGCTTGCACCTTGGAAGGAAAACTATGAAAAACCTTGACAGGGAATTATTAAAAAGCAGAGACATCACTTTGCTGACATAGGTTTGTCTAGTCAAAGCTATGGTTTTTCCAGTAGTCATGTACGGATGTGAGAGCTGAACCATAAAGAAGGCTGAGTGCCGAAGATTTGATGCTTTAGAACTGTGGTGCTGGAGGACTCTTGAGAGTCCCTTGGACTGCAAGGAATCAAACTAGTCAATCCTAAAGGAAATCAGTCCTGAATATTCATTGGAATATTCTGATGCTGAGCTGAAGCTCCAACACTTCGACCACCTGGTAAAAAAAATCTGACTCATTGGAAAAGACCCTGATGCTGGGAAAGATTATGGGCAGGAGGAGAAAGGTACGACCGAGGATGAGATGGGTGGATGGCATCACCGACTCAATGGACATGAATTTGAGCAAGCTCCAGGAGATGGTGAAGGACAGAGAAATCTGTCATGCTGCATTCCATGGGGTCACAGGGTCATACCTGACTGAACAATTGAACAACAGTGCCTATAGGTCCCAGTGGTTGGATTGAGTTGGGGGAGCAAGAAAGGGCTCTGTCTCCTCAAATCCAGAGCTCCCTTGGGACATATCTGTTTTCTTGATCTCCACAGTCCTTATTCGAGTTTTCCTGGGGTGGCCCAAAGATATGAAGTTCCATATTCGGAAACTTTCATAAGCTTGGAAGCAGTAGAGGTTTCAAGTTAAGGACACAGATGTTGGTGACAGGCAGACCTGGACTCCAGTATTCACTCATCTGCTCATTAAAGACTGCATGACCTTGGGGAGATTACTTTATCTCTCTATTCCTTAGTTATAAAACTGGGTGTGTGTAGGACCAATATGTAGAGTTGTTGTATGGACTAAAATAAATGAGATTATATTTAAGAATTTAGCACAGTGCCTGGCACATGCGTGCGTGCTAAGTCAAATCAGTCGTGTCTCTTTGTGACCTTATGGATCCGATGAGAGTCCAATAAATGCTAACCTTGAGGCAACCCTTCAAGTTTAAATCCAAGATGCCCCTGTACACTGCACAGCTGAACCCCAATTAACAAGGTTCACTCACATCCACCCATTTCCAATTATCAACATCTTCTTAGTAAGAATATCCTATTCCTCTTTCCCCATAGTTACTTTTTCTCAAGGTATCTGAGTAAAAAGTTCTGGGGTCAAATGTTGTTCGGAAAATGCTGGGTAAAAGAAGGTTTTCTTTTCTATGGGGCTTCTCATAGTCTTTGCTTTGAAAGTTTGCATTGAGAATCTCCAAGAGGGACATTTATATTCAGCAGTTCCCAAACTTATTGGACCACGGAATCCTCATTTCAAGGATCTCCTATTAATACATATTAAATATTCTAGCACTGTACAGGATGCAGGCTGGGAAACTCTGCTCTGGAGCTAAATTCCACCTGAAGTCTCTATACTCTGATGCACAGCTGTGTTCAGAGATGTCTACTGTTACTGTGAAACAACACTGTGAATGTCAAGATAAGTGTCGTGATTTCCACGCATTCTGATGTGTTCACAGTTGAGAGTCAATATTATATTTTAGAAACAATTTAGAAAATCACTTTTCCACCAGAGCAAGTAAACATTTCAATACACAGGTGCTGCAATTGCACACTCTGCTTTTATTTGAGGCCAGGGCATGGTTAGGGACATGGTGAGAATGTCCCTGCACTCAGTGAGAGGAGAGAATGGAAGCCCAGTTCTGAGATTGTGGGAGGAGGTTAGTGGGAGCAAGTAACTCTTCACAGAGGAGTAGGGAGGGCATGAGAGTACCTCCCACTAGTCCAGGTAGCAATTCTCCTAGACTGCCAATACCTGCTGTAAGAACTTGCAACATCCCCAGAAGGTTTTTAGCTCCCTCCATATTATTAGAGTGTCCTAGGTCAATAGCCAACCATAAGTGCTGCTGTTGCTGCTGCTACTGCTGCTAAGTCACTTCAGTCGTGTCCGACTCTGCAACCCCATAGACAGCAGCCCACCAGGCTTCCCCGTCCCTGGGATTCTCCAGGCAAGAACACTGGAGTGGGTTGCCATTTCCTTCTCCAATGCATGAAAGTGAAAAGTCAAAGTGAAGTCGCTCAGTCGTGTCCGACTCTTCACGACCCCATGGACTGCAGCCCACCAGGCTCCTCTGTCCATGGGATTTTATAGGTAAAAGTACTGGAGTGGGGTGCCATTGCCTTCTCTGAACCATAAGTGCAGTAGAGATTATACCAGATTTATCTAAGTTACAAAAATGTAATAATGATGATTCAATCAGGAGAGGAAGTGGCTGCCCTTTTCTGAATAGCACCTAACTAAACTGCGATCTCTGAAAAAAATGAAACGTGGAGGATACTCAGGACAATGACTCTAATTTGGAGAGTCTTTGAGCTCAATGAAGCTGCCATGTCAGCGCACTCTCCCTGGGGCTGTGTGCGATTTGCTGAACTCTCTGGAAAACATCAAAGAATTAAGACAACTGTGACAACCCACAAGCTTCTTGTTCCATACTTCGTGGGTCTGGCTATTACCCCCAATTAAGACAAGCTGAACTCTAAGGGAGCCCTGAGAGTAAAAAACAGGCCCCTTGTGTGAAATGGCTTCATGGTTAAAAAGTAAAGGCATGGATCTAACTGCCAGCAAGGCTGGGGTTGCCTGCCTCTTCCCACTTCTCCAGGCCCCAGCACTGACCAGGCGCCCTGTCTTGTGTTAGGACAGGGTTTGAAATGCTCCATCACAGCTGAACACAGATCGGGAGACTGCCACTTATATTCACTGAAATGCATTGCTTGCATTTCTGAGAGTGTGGAACAGAAAGATGGTGACTTTTAATTGCAAGAAGTAGTAAGCGTCTTTGAGGCAGCAGGCATACCTCCTGGGAGGCCCTGCCAAGGGAGCCTCCTACAGCAAACTCCACGAAATCCAGGACTGAGGCAACTGACGGAGCTCTTGATTAAACCATTCCCTCAGCTGCCCTCTTCCAGGATCTGGCTGTCCTTTCTCAAGCTCCCATTTCTCAAGCTCCCAGTTGCACTCTAAAGGATCGCAAATGGGAGCCCAGGCTAGGCACACTGATTGGCTCTTCTCCCCTCTGCAGTAGGGCTGCTCTAAACAGACCCGTGCTGCACACTGTCCTGAGAATCTCCAGCTCTCTTGTGTTCTGACAGCAGGTTCAGTTTAAAGAAGTCTCATTTCATTTCTCTTTGTCACTAAAAGGAAGTCCTAAAAGCCACTGCCACAAAGCTTCTGAGAGAAAGGGAGGTAAGCACTGAAGAGCAAAGAAATACTGGGACGTTAGAAAGAAGAGTGTCAGTCCTGCTCTGCTGGATTATGGCAGGATTTGCTCGAGATGAACCAGAGGGAAATGGGAATTGGCCATTTCAGATGAGGACTTGACACGGTATAGCTCTTAAAGAATGACACTGATATTAATGACATTGGCTCCACCAATCCATCCACCTAACTGTGCAATACCTATCATTCAGCATTGCTTTCCACCAGGGGCAGGTAATTGCAAGCAGAGATCTAGGGACACAGGAGCCCACAGGTATCTACCCTCAATGGGCTTACATCTGAGTCAAGAACCAGTACTCATCAACACAGTGTTGGCAGACGAAGAGTCAGGAGTGACAAAACTGCTCTTCATCCTAAAATAAGTGATCACTTATTTTAACACTGAGAATGAGTCAGTGATTTGAAAACCAAAAAGATAGTCCTAAACTGCAATCCGTCTATGATGTGCAATACTCAGTGTGCCTAAATATTTATCTACTTCCCAACTGGTTTGCCCAACTCTTTTTCAGGGACAAGACTCCACATGTGGTGAAAACCACCAGCTAAGACTTGTCAGGAAAGCTGTCAGTGTAAACTCAGTGAGGGCAGGGCCAGTGTCTTATTCATTTGGGGGCTCTAGAGATTAAGGTTGGTGATCAGAACATAAGAGACTAATAATAAATATTTGCTCAATGGCCTTGGATCACAACTTTCCTTTGTCTACATCTTTCTACTTTTACGAAACAGTTCTACATATTTATTCTTCCTAGAAACCTGTGTGGCAAAGCTCTTCAGAAGAGAGATGAAACCAAGGCACAGGTGGGTTAAATGATGTCAGGGTGGCACTTGAGCAGGCTGCCGAGGAGCGGGAGGGGGCGCTTAAGGAAATGGAGAGAAAGTGAGACCTTCTAGGCCTTATATTTTTGTCCCTTAACTTACTTACAAGCCTTTAAATTGGTGCTGATTTGGAGCATCTTAATAAGTTGTTTTTTTTTTTTTCAGTTGTAAAGATGAAAATATATGAAGACCACTACAGGTTATGGATGAATAAATGCCCCCTCTAGATTAAAACTCATGCTATGACTTTTTATTAAATTGGTAATACTAAAGCTTATCAGACACCACCATTGAGCATAAAACTCCATCCAAAAAAAAAAAAAAATTTTGTTAAGAATGAAAAACAGAAATGATCACTGCATAATTAGGAATTATTTACTATAGAGCAGTTTCTTTTGCTAGGAAAGTAAACATTCCCCCTTCTCCTCAGTACTTACTAAGCAGTAGGGGATCATCACATCTATAGCACCCTGATCAATTAACATTATCCCTTAATTAGTCCCTAAAACTATTAACCACAGAACCAAATGGATCAGCAGCCACAGGGCCTAATTTTGTACCTCACTATTATGCTTACTGAGGCATTTTGCTCTCATAGAGTAAATTAACATTCCTGAATCTCAAATGGTAGCAAGTTATATTTTTGTCATTATAGTTTATGCTCTAAATACAAATTCTTATTCTCTAGTGCATGCATTCTCAACAGAGCCGATATCCCCCCCAAGGTGGCAAAAATTGGTTCTTAGGGTGAGAGGGGTGACAAAATCTTACCTTTTTTAAGTATAAAGCACAGACTTACATACAGTGTACAAACACACATACAATGAATCTGTGGTATTGAAATCCCTGGTAGGGAGGGCAATTAGGAAAAAAGTACACCTTAAAAAGGGCTTCCCTGGTGGTTCAGACGGTAAAGAATCTGACCTCAACGTGGGAGATCTGGGTTCACTCCCTGGGTTGGGAAGATCCCTGCCTGCAACGTAGGAGACCGGGGTTCGATCCCTGGGCTGGGAAGATCCTCTGGAGAAGGGCATGGCAATTCGCTTCAGTATTCTTGCCTGGAGAATCCCCATGGACAGAGGAGCCTGGCAGGCTACACTCCATGGGCTCGCAAAGAGTCAGACAGGACTGAGAGACTAGGCACGGCACAGCGCACCTTAAAAAGGTTCCTTCTGTTGGCAGCAGTGTTGAAAAAAGAAGACTGAGAAATGCTGCTGTATGGTCCTCAAGCCTGGCTGCACAGCGGAACCTCACTGGAGTCTTAGAAGTACTGACACCTGAGCCCTTCCCAGAGTTTCTGATGTAATTGGTCTGGGATGAGACCTGGGCATGGTATAGGTAAAAACTCCCCAGAGGCGTCTGAAGGTGAGTTTGAGGACCACAGCTCTGAACTGCAGGTGATGTTAAGTCCTGCCACTTTCCAACCTAAGCTACTGTGGATGTGACTAAACCACCATGACATCCTTCCCCACAGAGCCCAGGTGTGGCTTTGGAACTTATTCCATATACTTTCCCAAATACTCCAAACATCAACTGCAGTCAACTGAAAGTGACATGTGAAATGAAATCTATTTGCCATCCCTGTTCTAGATGGTTCTCTGGGCTAGAAGAGAATCTACCTAAAATCCTAAGTTTTAGTACCCAGAAATTTCTTACTGCAGTATGTTTATAGATCATGTCTCATATTCCCCTCTATCTTTCTGTGAATTAAATGTAAGAAGAGGAGAGAACTAAAACTGGTGGTGAGTGAGAAGAGAGACATCGTTGAGTACTGAAATGTAGTTGTGCAAACATTTAGCTGTCCCTGGGTAGTGCTGGCTGATATTCTATTTTTGCAATAAAATAAAAGAGGCAAATTGCCTCTTTTGGATGTAAACAGAAAACTCCATCAGGGCAAGGAAGGATCCCCAACAGTCTCATTTTATTGCAGGCCTCTTTCGGAGGGTAGTCCTTCAGCTCTATGCGAGCATTTGTGGTTAATATGTGCATCATTTAGTAGGCATAAACTGAACTGGCATTACCAAGAGCAAGGATTAATCTCAGGTTTTAATGAAGTTAGCTCTTCAAGGGGAAGGTCAGATGAAATATTTTTGAGAATAAGAGTTTCTGACTAGCTCCTTAGATTTAAAACATGATATCTGTAAATATAAACAACAAATGCAAAGAAACTTCAGACACCAGAAAAATTACAATTTTCCCTGAAATTGATGGTTGAATAAAAACATTAACTTGATGTTTTGATCATGTGAATCTGAACTATTCAAATACATGCATAAATATATGTGCATGTGTGTGAGACAGTAATTAGTTTTCAGGAACAAAATGGCCAATAAAGATTTGGAAAGGTGCGTGCCTCATTAGTCATCAGGGAATTACAATAAAAATAAAGCCAGCAGATGGGCAAAAGTTTTTAAAAAGCTGAAAATAGCAAAGTAGGAGAGGATGCAGAATAACAGGATCTCTCATCTAGTGCTGCTGGGAATGCAAAGTTGCTTCAAGGGCTTTGGAAAAATAGTGTAGTGGTACTTAGCAATGATGAAGATATCCATAGCCTGTGCCCCAGCAATTTCACTCCTATTGAGTTCTACCAGAGAAATGTTTTCACATGGCGTTGGGAGGCATAAATAAGGATACTCATAGCAGCAGCATTTGTAACAGTCCCAACCATAAGAATGTGAATATTCATCCAGGATAGAATGTATAAGTAATGGTAGCATATTTACAAATGTACTCCCATATAGCATTAAAACTACTTCTATCCATAATAATGTAGATGACTCTCACAATCATAATGGTGACCAGATAAAAAGACTCCTTTCACATAAATTTCAAAACAGAGAAAATTAAACAATAGCATGCAAGGTGCATATACAGATGATAAAACTATAAAAGGAAGACATGATCATCAAGAATGCCAGCATGTCAGCTCAGTGGTTAAGAAGAAGAGCAAGATGGTCGGAATCATTAAGGAGGGGTACCCAAGTAAGAAAAATGATGGCCTCTGGGCATAGTAGTAATATTCTATTTCTTGACCCAGGTGCTAATCACATATACAGATGCTCACTTTATAATTATTTGTAATACATTTTTATGTGCTTCTCTAGATGTATGTTCTATTTCACCATAAAAAATAATTAGTTTCTCAACTTGCTGTGTTCCATATGACTAGTGTATCAATATATTTAAGTTAAGCAATTAAAAAAGGCTTTTGAAGGGAAAGTGGAACAACCCCAGCATGAAGAGAAGCTCAACAACAGCCTTGAGAGGTACCAGCAACAGGACAGCTCCAGGGATCATGCCCTGAGGGACCCTCTCTACAGGACATGCTCATCAGATAGCCTAGTCAATTTCCTAAGTCCTGGGTCTCCCCTGGAGGTCCCAGTTCCTAAAACAAAGAATAGACTGAGCCTAGTCTTGTGCCCCAATGGTCACATGACCTACCACACCAGAGCCCTGTAGAGCCAAGAAGACAGAGAGGAAGGAGACTGTGCAGATGAAACCAGCTATGCTCACCACAAGCTGGACACTGCCAAAGCAAACAAGCAGAAAACAGCAGATCCAAGAAGGTGTGTGGGCAAGAATCCTAAGCAAAGACAGCATGGATTCATTCCTCTGATGATGATCAACCTGTTCTGAAGATTTCATCCCACACAAGGAAGGTAGGTAGTCTGCTTCATTCTACAAACCACAGGACTCCAGGACTGGAAGGCCTAACTGATGCAGAAATGGTGAACAGTGCTCAAAGATGAGATTCTTCCCATGGACTGTGCCCTGAATCACCACCTACCTTCTCCCTGAGAACTGTGTGTGAGCCAAAGATGGCCATTCTGATCGCCCCTCCTCTTCATCTCTCCTTTATGGTTTTCTTTTTAGGGATCTCAATGGCGGTCAGAATAGCCAGAAAGAGGTAAAAACTGGGTAAGAAATGCCAAGAATCAGTACTCCTGTTTGCTGGGACCTTGAGGTGGAGGACTCATTGGTCATTTATAGGTCCTACAGGGGCTTCATTTCACAGAGTCATTTACAGACTCCTACAAGGGCTTCATTTCTCAGAGTAGGGGCAGGAGGGAGGCTTGTAAACTGGGGGAGCCATGAAGGGAAAGAGGTGGGAAATATTACCATGCCAGTAGGCATTCTGCCCACCTGCACTACTTATCCTGCATCAAGCAACCAAGGTCATTTTAAAAAATACAAACTGTGTGTGCTAACATAAGCCTTCCTACAGCCCTACCTGAACACTGAAAAGCTTTAACCAAATGGTGAGAAATTACACAGGGAAACTGCATTTCTGAAGCAGAATGAGTTGCCTCAAATATAGCTATCAATTTGCAAACTGCATCATAATAAAATTTAAATTAAGTATCTTTATTCGTGAGTCTGGACTCCTAAGAGTAAGGATGTGGGTGCCTACATACTTATTTCATACACCAGCCACATTGATCAAAAAACAACTCAAATACATATTTAGTCTTCAGTGAGTACCTATTCCTCTGGAGTCTAGAGTACTTTATAGACATTGGTTGATTAGCATTAATAAAAAGCATCTATCACACCATGCTCCAGAGCTACTACTGTGTCCACTCTAAAAACCACCCATCTGCCTTGCTTTGAGCAAAGCCTCCTTTACTGATGGCTTCTGTGGGTACAGTTGACATCCGCCCTCCCCCATCTGATCTCATTATTTCAGATCCATACATCCTGGCTGGCTTTGCCTCCAGGTCCTCCTGCCACATCAGTGCAATTGTTTCCTTGCTTCCTTTCTGGGAGCCTGGTTTTGTCCCAGCTTGGCTTGGCGTGTGTGTTTCAGGACCAGCATCAAGGCCCCGTGGTGAGGATTTATAGCTCCCGGAGCCCCTCACTGGGTGACCTTCTCCTGTTGGGCCCATTTTTCTTGCAGGCTTTCTCTTGGGGCCCTGAACAGGACTCTCCAAGTTGGGCCCGAGCACTTGGCAGACAAGCCCCTTGATTGTAGTTGGAGACCTCAGGTCACTTCAGGGCGGAGCTCGCCTTTCAGGAATTCAGGAGGCTGGGCCTTGCATTACTATGAGAGGGGAAACGTGCTGGGGAGGAGGCAGGCCTTGATGTATGCCCCACTGGACAAAAGCTGCTAGTGTCAGCTTGATTTGCAAGATCAACATTCATGAGTTCGACTGCTTATAAAGGGGGATTATCTGCAAACTCGGGCCTGAATGGAAGCCATAAATAAGTGATTTCACACCACCAAGCAGGAAGAATATTCCCCCTCCTCAATTATTCCCAACAGCATGTTCAGCCCCTCCCAGGTTCCCACCGCTGGTGAGCCCTTGGTGTGATGTGTTCAAACGATGGAGCTCTTGGAGCCCGGGTCACCAGCCTAGCCTTGAGCTTGTGTAAGGGGACGGGATGGAGCAGAGCAGAGCGTATGAGCAGTGCCTGCTTCACTTCCCAAGATCCAATCCGGGTTTTGCTTGGTGCTGATCCAGAGGCCCATTCCAAGCCTGCTTACTCCAGGCAAGGTTTTCCCTCTCATTCACTGGCTTCAGCCACTCTGCCAGGGCTCAACTCAACACAGATACTCGGTGGAAAACGTGCTCAAATGTGCGTCTGGCATCAAGGCATCAAAGACATCGGGAGGGTCTTTCATCAGCTGCCTGAGGAGGGACGCACTCCCAGCTATCCTCATTTGCAGCCGCGTTTACTCTGAAATGTAAATGTATCTCCTGATGCAAAAAGAAAGGTTGGAAGATGTTTTTTCCCACTCGGCATACCCAATGTCTCATTTTGTCTCGCCCTCATCCATCCTTTGTGTGCGCCTAGCTGTGTTAACCCTATGAGGCTCACATTCTCTTTCTCCCTTACAGTTGTCTTCAGGTTTGTAGTTTGACTTCTTCTTTGGGCCCTCACTAACCCTCCCAGTTCCTGGAGGTAGTTTCATTGTAGGACAGACACAGATGGAGAGCCACAGATTTTGGATGTCACCAGGGCTTTGAGGTGTGGGGAGTGGGGTGAAGGCAAGAGCTGGGTCAGCTCACTATGCCTCCTGAGTACTGAGCAACCTTGTGGTTGTCAAGTTTCTTGGAAGCTCAGCTTAGCTTCGCTGACCCCTAGCCTGGGAGGGATGGATTAAGATGCTGGAGAGCAAAGTAAATGGTTTCAGAGGCATCCCTCTAGGAGGATGGTGCTTGGATGTTTAATACTGAAGAATTACCCAGCAGGCAGCTGAGCAGGCGGGTTTGGAAATGACTCCATTTAAAAAACCTTTCCTCCTTTTTTGGGGAGCCTCCCACTGTTAGGGAAAGAGTCAAACCTTTCAGAGGTTGGAGGGTGGAGGGGGAATAGAATGACTCTGAAAGTGGGCAGGGAAAGGGAGAAGGGAGGGGAAGGAGCTGAGGAGCACCCTCAGAGCAGTTCAGGAGGAGGCTTTGTTCCCAGAGGATGGATTTGTGAGTTAGGAGGGAGAACTAGGCAACAGGGAAAAGTTAGGAAACATCTCTGCCCTGGGTAGAGGGGAAGCCCTGTAAAGGTCATCCAAGGTGTTGGCACTCAAGGTCTGCAGCCTCAAACCATCCTGGAGGATGGGGTCCAGTAAAGGATGTGGGGTGAGGAGTCCACGGGCCTTGCGCTGGGCTGAGTGCAGAGCACACTGAGAAGGGTCTGC
The DNA here is from genome assembly GCF_000754665.1 of Bison bison bison. Taxonomy (NCBI): domain Eukaryota; kingdom Metazoa; phylum Chordata; class Mammalia; order Artiodactyla; family Bovidae; genus Bison; species Bison bison. Next base: position 5,740,996 of record NW_011495030.1, read on the forward strand.
CTGGTGATCCTAGCTCACTGAGGACACAGCACATACTGACAAGAGAGGGTGGGCTCTGTGTGGAAAGCACAGATGTTTGCTGAATGGATATGCAGTTGCAAAGAAGCCTGCTCAGAGTCCAACAACTGAAGGAAATTGTTCCTGGTTGAGTAATTGAGTCTGGATGGCCTGGAGATCCCCAAATCCCCAGGCATCCTTGATCAGGGAGAAGTCCCACTAGGAGCTCTTTGGGGAATTCCCAACCATGGGTTCCCGAGAAGACTGCTGCCAGTTTATATGCAGCATTTCACAAACATCTCCAGCTGGCCTGCAGATTCTGTTTGATAAAGTTTTCTCCATAAAAGCTTTTTTCTTTAAACAGTCTTTCTGCGCTTTTGAACTTTCATATGCACAAGTTTACTCATGGCTGCATTATCATAATTGCAAACTACTGGAAATGACTTATATATGCAAACATGTATAAATTACGGTGGACACATAATGGAGTACTATGTAGCTGTAAAAAAAAAAAAAAATTAAAAAGCACAACTATACAAAATGACAGAGTGTGTTCCAGAGTATATCATTAAGTAAAGTATCATCTTGCAAGCAAGATGCAAATAAGCATACATATAAGTGCAAAGTGGGCTAACTTCTATGAGTAGAAGGAGGGAAAATGAGAAAAACATACATATCTGTTTATCTTTAAAAATGAAAAAAGCAATATAGGAAAAATAAACCAGAAAAACAGGGTGAAAGGAGGGTACTTCCCTGGTGGTTCAATGATTGAGAATCTACCTGCCAATGCAGGGAACATGAGTTCAGTCCCTGGTTTGAGAGGATCCCACATGCTGCAGAGCAAGTAAGCCTGTGTGCCACAACTACTGAGCCCACAACTACAGAAGGGCCTCACCTGCACCAAAGACCTAGCGCAGCCATAAATCAACAAGTATGTTTTTAAAAGAGGCAGGTGGGGAAGAAGGTGGAAGAGATATGAGAGGAAGTAACACTTCTCTGTATTAATTTGTGTCAGTTTAATTTGGGAAATATTGTTAGTATTCTGTATATTTTAAAAGTAAAATTAAAAAAAGTATGGGAAAGGAGAAAATATACTAAAAAGCAAATCAAAAACAATGAACCTGATTCTATTCTAAATGAATAATCACACTGAAAAGGAAAAAAAAAAAAACTAGTCCAAGTAATTTATGAACAAGCATTGGATGACTGTTTGTCAGAATTAGGTAGCTAAAGGTTGGAGACAACTGAATTTAGTATTCAGTAAATACTAAACTCTTACTAGCATTCCTCATAGAAATGACTGTTTCCAGGGCTGACGCAGGAAAGGTGCATGATGAGTCTAGAACACTTTTTTTCTTAAATTGAAGTGGAAGTCACATAGCATAAAATGAACTATTTTGAAGCATACACTTCTACGGTATTTAGTACATTCCCAAGCTTGGGTAACCACCATGTCTATTCAGTGGGAGCCTGAAACATCTTCTGCTAGGATGTAAGGAAGCGCTCAAAATGTTGCTAACGTGGAAGCAACCTAGGCGTCCATCAGACAGATGAATGAAGAAAAAGGAACACATTTTAGTCAGTTCTAACGAGGTGGATGAACCTAGGGCCTATTATACAGAGTGAAATAAGTCAGAAAGAAAAATATAAATATCGTATATTGACCCATATATATGGAATCTAAAAAGATGGCACTGATTAATTTGTTTTCAGGGCAGCAATGGAGAAACAGACATAGACAACAGACCTAAGGATGGGGGGGGAGGGGAGGAGGGAAGAACATGGAAATTTACAATACCATACGCAAAACAGATAGCCAATGGGAATTTGCTGTGCAACTCAGGGAACTCAAACAGGGGCTCTGTGACAGGCTGAAGCATGGGATGGGGAGGGAGATGGGAGGGAGGTTCTGGAGGGAAGGGACATGGCTGATTCTTGTTGCTGTATGACAGAAAACCACAAAATTCTGTAAAGCAATTAGCCTTTAATTAATAGGCAAATAACCAAAGCAATCTTAAGAAAGAAGAATGGAGCTGGAGGAATCAACCTTCCTGACTTCAGATTATACTACAAAGCTACAGTCATCCAGACAGTATGGTATTGGCACAAAAACAGAAATACAGACCAATGGAACAAGATAGAAAGCCCAGAAATAAACCCATGCACCTACAGGTACCTTATTTTTGGCAAAGGAGACAAGAATATACAACAGGGCAAATACAGCCTCTTCAATAAATGGTGCTGGGAAAACTGGACAGCCACATGTAAAAGAATGAAATTAGAACACTTCCTAACATCATACACAAAGATAAACTAAAAATGGATTAAAGACCTAAATGTAAGACAAGAAACTATAAAACTCTTAGATAAAAACATAGGCAGAACACTTGATGACATAAATCAAAGCAAGATCCTCTATGACCCACCTCCAAGAGTAATGGAAATAAAAACAAAAGTAAACAAGTGGGGCCTTTTAAACTTAAAAGCTTTTGCATAGCAAAGGAAACTATAAGCAAGGTGAAAAGACAACCCTCAGAATGAGAGAAAATAATAGCAAATGAAACAACTGACAAAGGATTAATTTCCAAAACATTCAAGCAGCTCATACAACTCAATACTAGAAAAGCAAACACCCCAATCAAAAAGTGGGAAAAAGACCTAAACAGACATTTCTCCAAGGAAGACATACAGATGGCTAACAAACACATAAAAAGATGCTCAATATTGCTCATTATTAGAGAAATGCAAATCAAAACCACAATGTGATATCACCTCACACTAGTCAGAATGGCCATCATCAAAGTCTACAAACAATAAATGCTGGAGAGGGTGTGGAGAAAAGGGAACCCTCTTGCACTGTTGGTGGGAATGTAAATTGATACAGCCACTATGGAAGATGGTATGGAGAGTCCTTAAAAAACTAGGAATAAAATCACCATATGGCCCAGCAATCCTACTCCTAGGCATATACCCTGAGGAAATCAAAATTGAAAAAGACCCATGTATCCCATTGTTCATTGCAGCACTGTTTACAAGAGCTAGAACATGGAAGCAACCTAGATGTCCATCAACAGACGAATGGATAAAGAAATTGTGGTAAATATACACAATGGAATATTACTAAGCCATAAAAAGGAATGCATTTGAGTCAGTTCTAATGAGGTGGATGAACCCAGAGCCTATTATACAGAGTGAAGTCAGAAAGAGATAAATATTGTATACTAATGCATATATATGGAATCTAGAAAGATGGCACCAAAGAATATATTTGCACAGCAGCAATGGAGAAAGAGACATAGAGAACAGACTTATGGACATGGGGAGAGGGGAGGAGAGGGTGAGATGTATGGACAGAGTAACACAGAAACTTATATTACCATATGTAAAATAGATAGCCAACGGGAATTTGCTGTATGGCTCAGGAAACTCAAATAGGGGCTCTGTATCAACCTAGAGGCGTGGGATGTAAATTCCAATCTCCTGGTTTATCCCTCTCCCTCTTTCCCCCACCCCTGCTAACCATACATTTGTTTTCTACATCTGTGACTCTATTTCTGTTTTGTCAGTAAGTTCATTTGTGTCATTATTTAGATTACACATTTAAGTGAAATCATATGTGGAATCATTATTTAGATTCCACGTATAAGCATTGTCAGAGAAAGATAGAGTCACACAGCAAATTCCCATTGGCTATCTGTTTTGCATATGGTATTGTAAATTTCCATGTTCTTCCCTCCTCCCCTCCCCCCGTGTCCTTAGGTCTGTTGTCTATGTCTGTTTCTCCATTGCTGCCCTGAAAACAAATTAATCAGTGCCATCTTTTTAGATTCCATATATATGGGTCAATATACAATATATATATATATAAAATAGGTAACTATTAATAACAAGAACCTACTGTATAGCACAGGGAACTCTACTCAACACTCTGTAATGGCCCATATGGAACGAGTCGCCAGTCCAGGTTTGATGCACGATACTGGATGCTCGGGGCTGGTGCACTGGGACGACTCAGAGGGAGGGTATGGGGAGGGAGGAGGGAGGAGGGTTCAGGATGGGGAACACATGTATACCTGTGGCGGATTCATTTCGATATTTGGCAAAACCAATACAGAATTGTAAAGTTTAAAAATAAAATTTAAAAAAAAAGAATCTAAAAAACAGAGGATATATGTATAACTGATTCACTTTGATGTACACTTTAAACACAACATTGTAAATCAACTATATTCCAATTTTAAAAAGTCACTTCCACTGTATAATCATAAGGGATTTGATTTAGGTCATACCTGAATGGTCTAGTGGTTTTTCCTACTTTCCTCAATTTAAGTCTGAATTTGGCAATAAGGAGTTCATGATATGAGCCACAGTCAGCTCCTGGTCTTGTTTTTGCTGACTGTATAGAGTTTCTCCATCTTTGGCTGCAAAGAATATAATCAATCTGATTTCGGTGTTGACCATCTGGTGATGTCCATGTGTAGAGTCTTCTCCTGTGTTGTTGGAAGAGGGTGTTTGCTATGACCAGTGCATTCTCTTGGCAAAATTCTATTAGCCTTTGCCCTGCTTCATTCCATATTCCAAGGCCAAATTTGCCAGTTACTCCAGGTGTTTCT
>NW_011495030.1:5745808-5746362 GCF_000754665.1 Bison bison bison
TATGCCAGCAAATTTGGAAAACTCAGCAGCGGCACAGGGCTGGAAAAGGTCAGTTTTCATTCCAATACCCAAAGAAAGGCAATGCCAAAGAATGCTCAAACTACCGTGCAATTGCACTCATCTCACACGCTAGGAAAGTAATGCTCAAAATTCTCCAAGCTAGGTTTCAGCAATATGTGAACCGTGAACTTCCAGATGTTCAAGCTGGTTTTAGAAAAGGCAGAGGAACCAGAGATCAAATGGCCAACATCCGCTGGATCATCAAAAAAGCAAGAGAGTTCCAGAAAAAACATCTATTTCTGCTTTATTGACTATGCCAAAGCCTTTGACTGTGTGGACCACCAGAAACTGTGGAAAATTCTGAAAGAGATGGGAATACCTGACCACCTGACCTGACTCTTGAGAAACTTATATGCAGGTCAGGAAGCAACAGTTCGAATGGGACACGGAACAACAGACTGGTTCCAAATAGGAAAAGAAGTACATCAAAGCTGTATATTGTCACCCTGCTTATTTAACCTATATGCAGAGTACATCATGAGAAACGCTGGGCT
>NW_011495030.1:5746462-5746893 GCF_000754665.1 Bison bison bison
CCTATCTTTTTGCCTTTTCATACTGTTCATGGGGTTCTCAAGGCAAGAATACTGAAGTGGTTTGCCATTCCCTTCTCCAGTGGACCACATTATGTCAGACCTCTCCACCATGACCCATCTGTCTTGGGTTGCCCCACGTGGCATGGCTTAGTTTCATTGAATTAGATAAGGCTGTGGTCCGTGTGATGAAATTGACTAGTTTTCTGTCATAATATCAGATAATCATGATGGTGTGATCACACCTAGAGCCAGACATCCTGGAATGTGAAGTCAAGTGGGCCTTAGAAAGCATCACTATGAACAAAGCTAGTGGAGGTGATGGAATTCCAGTTGAGCTATTTCAAATCCTGGAAGATGACGCTGTGAAAGTGCTGCACTCAATATGCCAGCAAATTTGGAAAACTCAGCAGCAGCCACAGGGCTGGAAAAGG
>NW_011495030.1:5747104-5747830 GCF_000754665.1 Bison bison bison
TGAAAGTGAAAGAGGAGAGTGAAAAAGTTGGCTTAAAGTTCAACATTCAGAAAACTAAGATCATGGCATCTGGTCCATCACTTCATGGCAAATAGATGGGGAAACAGTGGAAACAGTGTCAGACTTTATTTTGGGGGGCTTCAAAATCACTGCAGATGGTGATTGCAGCCATGAAATTAAAAGATGCTTACTCCTTGAAAGGAAAGTTATGACCAACCTAGATAGCATATTAAAAAGCAGAGACATTACTTTGCCAACAAAGTTTCCATCTAGTCAAGGCTATGGTTTTTCCTGTGGTCATGTACGGATGTGAGAGTTGGACTGTGAAGAAAGCTGAGCACCAAAGAATTGATGGTTTTAACTGTGGTGTTGGAGAAGACTCTTGAGAGTCCCTTGGACTGCAAGGAGATCCAACCAGTCCATTCTAAAGGAGATCAGTCCTGGGTGTTCTTTGGAAGGACTGATGCTGAAGCTGAAACTCCAATACTTTGGCCACCTCCTGCGAAGAGCTGACTCATTGGAAAAGACTCTGATGCTGGGAGGGATTGAGGGCAGGAGGAGAAGGGGACGACAGAGGATGAGATGGCTGGATGGCATCACCGACTCCATGGACATGAGTCTGAGTAATCCGGGATTTGGTGATGGACAGGGAGGCCTGGCATGCTGCGATTTATGGGGTCGCAAAGAGTCAGACACGACTGAGCGACTGAACTGAACTGAACTGAA
>NW_011495030.1:5747930-5807553 GCF_000754665.1 Bison bison bison
CTCCAATTCTTTGGCCACCTCATGCGAAGAGCTGACTCATTGGAAAAGACTCTGATGCTGGGAGGGATTGAGGGCAGGAGGAGAAGGGGACGACAGAGGATGAGATGGCTGGATGGCATCACCGACTCGATGGACATGAGTTTGAGTAAACTCTGTGAGTGGGTGATGGACAGGGTAGCCTGGTGTGCTGCGATTCATGGGGTCGCAAAGAGTCGGACACGGCTGACTGACTGAACTGAATAAGAACATGCCATAAGGAAAGAGGAACTAGATTGGAGAGGCTTTCACTGCCTAAATCTGGGACAATTTGAACATTAAAATAAGGATATAGTAATAAATTGTTATAAAATAAAATGGGAATCCATGAATCCTTATACTAATAAGCAGATATATAAATAAATGCATCAAAAGGGGTAACCGTTTTTACAGTAGGATATTGGTACTGAACTGCATCCTTAAATGCTGAAGTCCTAACTCCTAATATTGCAGGCAGTGTCTTAAAGCAGTAATTAAGGTTCAAATAGGTCCTAAGGGTGGAGCTCTAATCCAATAGGACTGATATTCTTATAAGAAGAGAGTCACCAGAGGTGCATTCACATGGTGAACAAGCCATGTGAGAACACCATAAGGAGGTGGCCCTTTGCAAGGCAAAAAAAAAAAAGAGGCCTTGACAGAAGCCTACCCTTCCAGCACCTTGACGAGGTACTTGCAGCCTCCAAGAACTGTGAAAATATAAATTTCTTTTCTTGAAGCCACCAAGTCTGTAGTATTTTGTAACAGAAGTCCAAACAGATGAATAAAACACCCAGCTCATAGATGTGGAAGGAGTACTGAACTGGAAAAAAAATTATTTTACTACCTTGCTAATAGACTGTTTAAGGCAAGAATCATCCAGATGCTAAGTGAAATTTTTAGTGAGAAGCAGTCTATTTGCATGGTCATAAAAGGTCTTCCAACAGATTGCCTTTTGGTTGTCAGGGGGAAAAAACTGTAATTATTCAGAGGAGAAATCAGACAGCACTTTGACCAACGATCAACATTTATTTCACCAATGAGGGATAGACGGACTACAAGTACCTCTGGATATGATATCTGCTATAGACTCAAAGTCTGTGTCCCCCCACAATTCGTATGTTTAAACCTAATCCCCAATGTGATGTATTAGGAGGTGAGGCCTTTGGGCAGTAATTAGGTCATGAGGGTGAAACGTTCAGAAAAGAGATTAGTGCCCCTGCCCCCAAAAGAGACACAGAGAGCTCCCTTGTCCCTTTCACCATGTGAAGACATGGTGAGTAGATGGATGTCTATGAACCAGAAAGAGGATTTTCATAAAGTACTGAATCTGCTGATGCCTTGATCTTGAGTTTCCAGCCACCAGAACTGTGAGAAGTTTCTATTGTTTATAAGCCACACAATATTCTGTTATGGCAGCTCAAACTGACTAAGACAATACCTTACAGAGGGGACAACACTACACAGATAGCCTGAATCTAATAATAAGGAAAAATCACACTGACCACATTGTGCTCATTGAGGAACATTCCATTTTGAAAAGGAGAACTGTGTTTTTTATTTATTTTTTAAATTTATTTTATTTTTTAACTTTACAATATTGTATTGGTTTTGCCATATATCAACATGAATCCGCCACAGGTATACATGTGTTTCCCATCCTGAACCCTCCTCCCTCCTCCCTCCCCATACCATCCCTCTGGGTCATCCCAGTGCACCAGCCCCAAGCATCCAGTATCCTGCTTCAAACCTGGACTGGTGACTCGTTTTATATATGATATTATACATGTTTCAATGCCATTCTCCCAAATCATCCCACCCTCTCCCTCTCCCACAAGAGTCCAAAAGACTGTTCTATACATCAGTGTTTCTTTTGCTAAAGCATATATATGGAATTTAGAAAGATGTAACAATAACCCTGTATATGAGACAGCAAAAGAACTGTGTTTTTTAAAATGTCAGTGTCATAAAAAAAGAATGACAGACTGAAGAGATATGTCAACTAAATGCAATATATGGTTCTAGACTGGATCCTGTACCAGAAACTGTCCAGGAGTGGCAGACAGCCTCCAAAATGGTCCCCAATAACCCCCTTCTCCTGACATTTGCACCCTTATATAATCTTCTCCTCTGAACGCGGGCTGAACTTACTGACTTGCTTCTAATGAACAGAATATGGCAGAAGTAATGGAATGCCATTTCAAAGTTCAGTTACAAAACCATGACTGAGGCTTCTCTTTAGGGGGCTGGCCCTCTAACTCTCTCAGACAGAACAGCTGCAATGTTGTGAGCTTCCCTATGGACATGCTCAAGTGGCAGAGAACTGAGAAAGGCCACTGCTCAAGAGCCAGGGAGGCATGGCCAACAATCCTGTGAGTGAATGTGAGACTGGATCCTTCCCACCATGCTTGTCAAGAGCATCGCCCTAGCTACACCTTGATTATGTCCTGGTGACAGACCCCGACCCAGAGAACCCAGCTAAGCCACATCTAGAGACCTAAAATACAGCATCATAAATATTTGTTGCTGTAAACTGCTAAGATTTGGACTAATTTGCTATACAGCAGTACATAACTAATACACTGTATCATTTTACAAAATTTTGGAATAAGAACAGACTATATAAAATATTTTACTTTATATATAAAATTTTTCTGGCAAAAAGTCTTTTCAATAAATGATGCTAGGAAACTGGATAGCCACATGCGAAAGAACGAAACTGTACCACTATTTTATATCACACACACAAAATTAACTCAAAATTGATAAATACTTGAATATAAGACCTAACACCATAAAACTCATAGAAGAAAACATTTGGAACAAGCTCCTTGACATCGGTCTTAGCAATGGTTTTTTGGGATATGACACAAGAAGCAAAGGAAACAAAAGCAAAAATAAACAAGTGAGACTACATCAGAGGGCTTCCCAGGTGGCTTAGTGTTAAAAGAATCTACCTGCCAATGCAGGAGACCCAAGAGATGGAGCAGGGTTCCATCCCTCGGTCTAGAATATCCCCCGAAGTGGCAATCCACTTCACTTCACTATACTTGTCTGGGAAGTCCATGGACAGAGGGGCCTGGCAGGCTACAATCCATGGGGTCACAAAAGAGTCGGATATAACTTGGTGACTAAAACAACCACAAGACTACATCAAACTAAACACTTCTAAAAACAGCAAAGTGAAGTGTTAGTTGCTCAGTCTTGTCCAACTGTTTGTGACCCCATGGACTGTAGCCCACCAGGCTCCTCTGTTCATGGAATTCCCCAGGCAAGAATACTGGAGTGGGTAGCATTCCCTTCTCCAGGGGATATTCCCAACCCAAAGGCAACCAAAAAAATACTAGAAATCATCAATGAATTTGGTAAAGCTGCATGTTACAAAATACACAGAAATCTGTTGCATTTCTATATACTAACAATGAAAGATCAGAAAGAGAAACTCAAGAAGCAATTCCATTTACCATCACATCAAAAAGAATAAAATGCCTAAGAATAAACCTACCTAATTGGAAGGAAAGTTATGTCCAACGTAGATAGCATATTCAAAAGCAGAGACATTACTTTGCCAACAAAGGTCCATCTAGTCAAGGCTATGGTTTTTCCTGTGGTCATGTATGGATGCGAGAGTTGGACTGTGAAGAAGGCTGTGCACTGAAGAATTGATGCTTTTGAACTGTGGTGTTGGAGAAGACTCTTGAGAGTCTCTTGGACTGCAAGGAGATCCAACCAGTCCATTCCGAAGGAGATCAGCCGTGGGATTTCTTTGGAAGGAATGATGCTAAAGCTGAAACTCCAGTACTTTGGCCACCTCATGTGAAGAGTTGACTCATTGGAAAAGACTCTGATGCTGGGAGGGATTGGGGGCAGGAGCAGAAGGGGACGACAGAGGATGAGATGGCTGGATGGCATCACTGACTAGATGGACGTGAGTCTGGGTGAACTCCGGGAGTTGGTGATGGACAGGGAGGCCTGGCATGCTGCCATTCATGGGGTCGCAAAGAGTCAGACACAACTGAGCGACTGAACTGAACTGAAGGAGACAAAAAACCTATATTCTGAAACTGTAAGAGGCAGATGAAAGACATAAACAGATGGAAAGATCTATACCATGTTCATAGACTGGAAGGATCAATATTGTCAATGTGACTATTCTATACAAGACAATCTACAGGTTCAATGCAATCCCTACCAAATTACCAATGGCATCTTTCACAGAACTAGAACAAAAAAATCTCAAAATATGTATGGAGACACAAAAGACCCCAAACAGCCAAAGCAGTCTTGAGAATGAAAAATGGAGCTGGAGGAATCAGGCTCCCTGACTTCAGACTATACTATGAGGTTACAGTCTTCAAAACTGTGTGGTACTGGCACAAAAACAGAAATACAGATCAATGGGACAGAATAGAAAACCCAGAAATAAGACCATGCACCGATAGTCAATTAATCTATGGCAAAAGAGGCAAGACTACACAATATTGGAAAGACAGTCTCTTCAACAAATAATACTGGGAAAACTGGACAGCCACATGTAAAAAAAAATCAAATCAAATCACTCCTTAACTCCATAGCAAAAATAAGGAATTAAATGGATTTAATCAAATTTAATCAAAATGGATTAAAGAACTAAATGTGAGACCAGACACTATAAAACTCCTAGAGGAAAACAGGCAGAATATTCTCTAACATAAATCACAACATCTTTTTTAACCCATCTCCCTAGAATAATGGGAATAAAAACAGACTAAACAAATGGGGCCTATTTAAACTCAAAAGCTTTTGCACAGCAAAGGAAATAATAAACAAAACAAAAAAACAACCCACATATTGGGAGAAAATATTTGCAAATGATGTGACAGATAATGGATTAGTCTTCAAAATTTACAAACAGCTTACAATGCTTAACAGCATCAAAACAAACAATCCACTCAAAAAATGAGCAGGAGATCTGAATAGACATTTCTCCACAGAAGACATAGAAGGGTTAGTCGCTCAGTCGTGTCTGACTCTCTGTGACCCCATTAACTATAGCCTGTCAGGCTCCTCTGTCCATGGGATTCTCCAGGCAAGAATAATGGAGTGGGTTACCATTCCCTTCTCCAGAGGATCTTCCCAACCCAGGGATTGAACCTGGTTCTCCTGCATTGCAGGCAGATTCTTTACCATCTGAGCTATGGCCATAAAGCACATGAAAAGATGTTCAACATAGCTAATTACTAGAGAAATGCAAATCAAAACTACAACGAGATATCACTTCACACCAGTCAGAATGGCTATCATCAAAAAATCCACAAACAATATATGCTGGAGAGGGTGTACAGAGAAGGGAACCTTCCTACTCTGTTAGTAGGAATTGGTACAGTCACTATGGAGAACAGTATGGAGATTGCTTAAAAACCTGAAAACAGGGCTTCCACATGACTGAATTTCCACTCTTGGGGATATACTCAGAGAAAAACATGATCTGAAAGGATATATGCACCCCGATGGGCCTTGTAGCACTGTTTACAACAGCCAAGACATGGAAGCAACCTAAACGTCCATCGACAGAGGAACAGATAAAAAAGATGTGGTATGTATATACAATGGAATATTACTTAGCCACTAAAAAGAATGAAATAATGCCATTTGCAGCAACATGGATGGATCAAGAGAGTGTCATACTGAGTGAAGTCAGACAGAAAAGGAGAAATACCATATGACATCCATTATATGTGGGAGCTTTTAGAAATGATACTTATGAACTTGCTTATAAAACAGAGACTCACAGACTTAGAAAAAGAACTTATGGTTGCTGGGGGGAAAGGACAGTTAGGGACTTTGGGAATGTCATGTACACACTGCTGTATTTAAAATGGATAACCAACAAGCACCTATTGTACAGCACATGGAACTCCGCTCAGTGTTATGTACCAGCCTGGATGGGAGGGGGGTTGAGGGGAGAATGAATGCATGTATACGGATGGCTGAGTCCCTTCACTGTTTACCTGAAACTACCACAACATTGTAATTGGCTCCACCCCAGTACAAAACAAAAAGTTTAAAGTTAAAAAAAAAAAAACAAAAACCAGCAGAGGAAACCATCAACCAAATGAAAGGGTAACCTATGGAATGTAGGAAAAAATCATATATCTGATAAGAAGTTAATATCCAAAATACATATAAAGAACTCATACAACTCATTAGCAAACAATCTAATTAAAAATGAGCAGAGGATCATTTTTACAAATGAGCAGAGACATTTTTCCAAAACTGACATACAAATGGCCAAGAGTACTTGAAATGATGCTCAACATCACTAATAATCAGGGAATTTACATATAAAGGCTACAATGAGACATCACCTCATACTCTTTAGAATGACTATTAACCAAAAGAGAAGAAATAATAAGTCTCAGCAAGGATGTGGAAAAAAGGGAATCCCTGTGCCCTGTCTGTGGGAAAGTAGATTGGTGTAGCCACTATGGAAGCCAGGATGGAGATTCCTCAAATACATTAAAAATAAAACTACCATATGTCCCAGCAATTTCACATCTGGATATTTACCTGAAGGAAACAAAATTACTAACTCAAAAAGATATACATATCCCCATGTTTATTGCAGATTTTTGCATAATTGTTCTCCGATGGGTGAATGGATAAAGTATATGTGGTATGTATACATATTATATAAATATACATGCATACACATATACAGATATCTATATCTGGAAAACACTGATGAAAGGTATCAAAAAGAGTGGACAGTATAAAATTTTATCTTGCTTCTAGAAGTGAATCAATGTAAGGTGGCTGAAATTTGGTTTTTTCCCTCATTTTCAATTGATTTTTATGTAAAACTTTTTATTATAAATTCCATATACCCAACTGATTCTTGTAGAATGTTTTCATTGAGTTTTGCCAAACTTTTTTTTTATCTGTTCATCAAACCTATGGTTATAATTCAAACCACAATTATAACCTATGGTTATAATTCAAAATTAGGGAGTATCCCAGAATCCCCTTCAATCCGGAAGCCGGGTGTCCACCCAGGACTGTCTCGGTCGCCCAGCCATGCATGCTGAGGGCACCAGCAGTCAGCAGTCATGGTCCAGGGAGGGCAGCTCTGGTCCAAACCCCAACCTGCTGGAGGAGTGCTCAACCAAGTGCTGGATCTATCACTCTGAGTATGTGACCTCAGCTTCACTTTCTCCTTCCACACAGAGGACTCAGTCCTGCTGACAAGCCTACACACACATACATATCACCAAAGTGCACATGCCATATTTAATCACCACTGTGTTCTAAGGGGTAATAATTATAATGAAATAGAGAGTCATGGAGTAACAGAAAGCAACAGAAATAAAGGGCTGAAAGCACATTTACAGGCACATCCAAGTGAATCCATACTAGAAGACAGAGTCAAAGAATAAAACCCTAATGGCATTGAGTTTTGGAGACCAAATAAAAGTTGAGCAAGATAAATAAGTACTTTGCATGAAATAGATCCTCAGAATTCTAATTCAGATCAGAAACCTGCCTTAAGGAAGGTGATGGGAAGGGAGTGTGATAAGCTTATCAACACAGTACATCAAATCATCAAGGTACATCATAGTTAGAATACCACATAGCTCGCATTATTCTCTCAGTTGCTTTCAATTGAGAAAATAACACACTTCTACTTAACACACTTGCCAAGTTAACTAACAAGCTCCCTCCCTCTGGAAAAGCACTGCTGATTGCCTTGGCACAAGACCTCTCGTAGTTAAGTTTACGGTTTTCCTAGTACAGGGAACACTTCTGTTCTCTTCAGTTCAGCTTGCTCAACAAAACTTGTTTGTTCCCCAAATTATTTGTCTGGATATGTAATGGTGTCGCCTCCCTCCCTTACAGAATTAGATATTATGTAACTGGTGAAAGCAATGGCAACCCACTCCAGTACTCTTGCCTGGAAAATCCCATGGACGGAGGAGCCTGGTGGGCTACATACAGTCCCTGGGGTCGTGAAGAGCCAGACCCAACTGAGCAACTTCACTTTCACTTTTCACTTTCATGCATTAGAGAAGGAAATGGCAACCCACTCCAGTACTCTTGCCTGGAAAATCCCATGGAAGGAGGAGCCTGGTGGGCTGCCATCTATGGGGTCGCACAGAATTGGACACAACTGATGTGACTTAGCAGTAGCAGCAGCAACTGGTGAAAGGAGGGCAAAGTTGCCTTGAAGCAGCCTCATTTGGATGGTTGGAAGGGCTCAGCCCACCTGCTAAGCACACCCAGTAGCATAGAGCATGCCCACTGCCCAGATCAAGTTTCTAAATTGTTGCGCATATAAAAGAGCCAGGGATTCCTGGAGAAAGGGCTTAGTCCACACCTGGGGTATTGACAGTGCAAGGTGAACTGGAGATAGATTCATCAAAAGGCCTTTAAATGCCCAAAGGTTGGAGAAGGATGTCAGAGGACAAAAGGGCTACTATCTAAAGGGTTCTAATGGTCAAGTCTGGGATAATCAGAGCATCTGAAACAATGGTCATAGCTGTGAGGCACTGACTCATCTGTCATCACTGTTAGTGATGCCTGACTCTGAAAACTGGTAATTTCAGGAAAGACTTGAGCATGACCCTGCCTCTAGTGCATTCTTAGCTGATGAAGGAAAGCTCTTCCTTACAGAGTGGCAGTCAATAATTGTAGGAAGAAGAACAGAATTAGAAAATCAGATAAGAAAATTTCAGCAATCTTGCTAAAATAATTGATTCTGGCAAGGATCATCATCATTGAATTCCCAAAATCACCAGGTAAAAAGTGATTTTGGTAAACAGGTGATTTTTGTAATCACCTGGTAAACAGGCTACCCATGTACTGCTGGATCAGCACACAGGTTTACCTGCAACAGCAAGGACATACTTTTACACTGGGGAGATGTGATCAAATAGTCCATCACAGTGAGTCATCTAGGTATTATTTTTTGGCTGCTCCAGGCAGCATGCAGGATTCCCGGACCAGGATCAAACCCATGCCCCCTGCACTGGGAGCAGAGTCTTAGTCAACCAGATATTGAGACTTTGGATGTGATGCAACATGAAATATATCTGAGGTGTTAATGTCAAAAATGTATAACCTGAATACACCAAGGCTTTGGCCCTAACTGCTAATTTACAGAATCTACAGGAACAAGATAAACAAACCACATATAAACAATCCATTAAATCCTTAAAGTCAAACATTCAATAACTAACCTGCTCTATTTAAAGAAAAAAAAAGTCCTGGGAAAAAATATTCAAGGTGGGAAGCTATTCTGGGCAAATGGAACAGACAAGCACATATACAGCTTTCACTGTTACTGGGTCAGCAGTGAAGATGGAAACACGGACTGAGCACGAGATAATAGGGAATTACTATTCATTTTTGGGGGGTATGTAATGTTACTGTGGTTGTTTTTATGAGATGCATGCTTAGTGTTTAGGGGTGAAATATCTAAGTTACTCTCCAATTGTTCAGTAAAAAATATGGCAAAATGTTAATTTTTAAATGTATATGAATATATAGTGCATTTTATTATTTAGCTTTTCTGTATATTTGAACATTTTCATAATAAAAAGTTGTGGGAAAAAATTAGGCTATGAAAAATGCTTGATTACTATCTGATTTTGCAAAACAGTTATTGATGAACACAGGTACTTCTGACTTGAATCTTCATTCTTTTCTTTTACATTTAAGACTGAAGTGAAATAACAATGACAAATGTTAGAATTACACTTGTTCATTGATAACAAGTGAGTTTTTGCTTAATTTGATGATAGTTATCAAAAAACTGGAATAATATGCCTTTTCCCTCATTTTTTTGGGCTATCTACAATAGACAGCTACAGACACGACACACTTTTAACTATATTAACATTTTCTCCATCACTTAAGCCTAGAAAATCAATGAAAAAATAAACCAAGCCCTAATATGTAGTATTTGTCATTTTCCGTGGTATAAATGCTTCCATCACAATTTCAAGCTGTCTAAACAGTGTCACGGATCACAAAGTTGGGAAGAGAGGTACACCATTGCACAATATATCCACTACAAAGATTCAACAGGTGTAACTTCAAGAGCACAGGTGAAAAAATGCAATATACTAATAGTAACTTTATTGAGGTTTATAAGTTTACTTTGGGTGTGTAGGATAATATCTTTATTCTTTTTTTTAATCAGAGAATAATTGCTTTACACAGTTGTATTGGTTTCTGCTGTACAACAACGTGAATCAGCCTTTAGTATACATATATTCCCTCCCTCTACGCTGCACACTAATACATTAGATAAGCAGCCATGATATTTGCAAATATATATATATGACACAGAAAGAGAAAAGAGTGGGTGAGAGGGAGGGAGGAGAGAGACCGACATTATAAAGGAAGAAAGAGTGTAAGCTTAAATGATACAGCAGGTGGGGCAAAATGCTAACATTAGCGTATCTGAGTAAAGGGTGGAAAGATACATATGGTGCTCGCTGTACTATTACTGTACCCTTTCTGTATACTTAAAATTGTTTCTAGATAATTTTCAAGTATCAGATCACTCTAAAATATCTATAGCAAAACATATGCACAAATAATGATACCATGACTTTTTAACCATGCAAAGTGATATATAACACCCCACTTTTTAACTTACTTCAGGTACACCTTATAGAGTTTTCCTTTAATTCCCATAATATCATGAGAAAGGGAAAGCACTAGATAGAACCTTGTTTCTATGATTCCTCTATATTTTGTCCATGACTTTTCTTCATTTCTGAGCTATTTTATAATTTCACTCTTAGGAGCCAGAGTGATATTATTCTTTACAACTTTGGGAGAGCTATTCTTTCCAGATTTTTCTTTTTCTTTCTAACATCAGCTTTATTGAGGTACAATTCAGATGCCATAATATTCATCCTTCTCAAGTGAACAATTCAATGATATTTAGTATATTCACTAAGTTGTACAGCCATCACTACTGTCTACTTTAGAACCTTTTCATCACTCCCCAAATAAAACTCATCTATACCTATTAAGCTTTCAACCTAGGCTTCAAAAGGACGTGAACTGAGAAGTTCCAGATGTACAAGCTGGATTTAGAAAAGGCAGGAACCAGAGACCAAATTGCCAACATCCACTGGATATCAGAAAAAGCAAAGGAATTAAAAAAATAAATAAAAAATGGACTTCTGCTTCATTGACTACTCTAAAGCTTTCGACTATGTGAAAGTGAAAGTCGCTCAGTCGTGTCCGACTCTTTTCGACCCCATGAACTGTAGCCTGCCAGGCTCCTCTGCCCATGGGGTTTTCCAGGCAAGAATGCTGGAATGGGTTGCCACTTCCTTCTCCAGGGGATATTCTCAACCCAGGGATTGAACCCTGGTCTCCTACATTACAGGCAGATTCTTTACTGTCTGAGCCACCAAGGGTGGTGGTTATGTATACGAAAGTCACTCAGTCGTATCTGACTCTTTGCGACCCCTTGGACTATATAGTCCATGGAATTCTCCAGGCCAGAATACTGGAGTGGGTAGCTGTTCCCTTCTCCAGGAGATCTTCCCAACCCAGGGATGGAAGCTAGGTCTCCCACATTGCAGGTGGATTCTTTACCAGCTAAGCCACAAGGGAAGCTGTGTAGATCACAACAAACTACGGAAAATTCTTAAAAAGATGATAATACCAGAGCACCCTACATGTCTCCTAAGAAACCTGTATGTGGGTCAAGAAGCAACAATTAAAACTGGACATGGAACAATAGACCGCATCAAAATTGGGAAAGGCTGTATATTGTCACCTTGCTTATTTAATTTCTATGCAGAGTACATCATGTGAAATGCCGGATTGGATGAATCATGCTGGAAGTCAAGATTGTTGGGATAAATATCAACAACCTCAGATATGCAGTTGATACTTTAATGGCAGAAAGTGAAGAGGAAATAGAGAGTCTCTTGATGAGGGTGAAAGAAGAGAATGGGAAAGCTGGCTTAAAACTCAACATTCAAAAAACTAAGATCATGGCATCCAGTCCCATCAATTCATGGCAAATCAACAGGGAAAAAGTGGAACAATGACAGATTTTATTTTCTTGGGCTCCAAAATCACTGTGGACAGTGACTGTGGCCATGAAATTAAAAGATGCTTCTTGGAAGAAAAGCTATGACAAATCTAGACAGTGTATTAAAAAGCAGAGACATCACTTTGCCAACAAAGGTCCATAGAGTCAAAGCTATGGTTTTTCCAGTAGTCACAGATAGATGTGAGAGTTGTACCATAAAGAAGGTTGAGCACCAAATAATTGATGCTTTTAAACTGTGGTGCTGGAGAAGACTCTTGAGAATCCTTGGACAGCAAGGAGATCAAACCAGTCAATCCTAAAAGATATCAACCCTGATTTTTCCTCCCAGTATTCATCAGGAGGACTGATGAAGCTGAAACTCAAATACTTTGGCTACCTGATGCAAAGAGCCAACTCACTGGAAAAAACCCTGATGCTGGGAAAGATTGAGGGCAGGAGGAAAAGGGGGCAACAGAGGATGAGATGGTTGGATGGTATCACTAACTCAATGGACAGGAGTCTGAGCAAACTCCAGGAGACGGTGAAGGACAGGGAAGCCTGGTGTGCTTGGACATGACTGCAACTGAACGACAACAACAAGTACCTATGAAGCAGTCACTCCCCATCCTCTGCTTCCTCCAGCCCTACCACCAGCACCTGTAACTACTCATCTGCTTTCTGTTTCACGGATTTGCTTATTCCATATGTCTTGTATCAGCAGAATCATACAATATGTCACCTTTTGTGTGTGTCTTCTTTCATTTAACATAATATTTTCAGGGTTCTTTCACATTAATCATGCATCAGTAGTTAACTTTTTTATTATTGAATAATATTCCATTGTATGAATATGACACAATTTGCATTCCCATTCATCAGCTGATGGACATTTGGGTTGTTTCTACTTTTGGCCTATGATAAATGATGCTTTGATGAATATTTGTGTACAAGTATTTTTTTGTGGATCTATATTTTCAACCCTTTTGGGTATATACCTAGAAGTGGAATTTCTGGGTTATATGGTCACTCTATGTTCAACATTTTGAGATTCTTCCTCCATTGTGATGTGTGTTTAGGCCATGTTATCTTGTCCAGAAGTGCCTTAGCCCATCCTATAGCACTGCTATCCTGTGTATGTTTGTTTGCCTGAATTTCTCTTTATGGCTTTATGATGGGCATACTTCCTCCTGAATTAAAATGGTTTATGAACAAAGATCCCAAAAATACAAGCTAAATCTTTCCTCACCAAATGATCCCACTGCAGGTCATCCTTATTCTCCCCTTTCAATGAAGGACTATTTAGACTCTGTGTAAACCATTTGGGCACCTGCAATTTCCCACAAGGATCACATTTTAAATATTTTAAGTGTACACCTTGTGTTTCACATAAACCCATGACCTTCTGGAAAGCACAGTCCATGCATTTAGCATTTAGGTAACCCACATGCTTGGTTAAGCCTGGTAGGTGAGTTAGCCAAATACTAAAACAGCGACTATATCTTATACTCCTTTTATGTCCTTCATAGCATAGAAGTACACAAATGTACAAATACTTGTACACAGTGTTCACCAAAGCATCATTTACCATAGGCAAAAAATAGAAACAACTCAAATGTCCATCAGCTGATGAATGTGAATGCAAATTGTGTCATATTCATACAATGGAATATTATTCAACAATGAAAAAGAATTAACTGACTAATGCATTATTTACTGATGGATAATAGTTGGGCATGCTGCTGCTAAGCTGTTAAGTCACTTCAGTCGTGTCCGACTCTGTGCGACCCCATAGACGGCAGCCCACCAGGTTCCCCCGTCCCTGGGATTCTCCAGGCAAGAACACTGGAGTGGGTTGCCATTTCCTTTTCCAATGCATGAAAATGAAAAGTGAAAGTGAAGTCACTCAGTCGTGTCCGACCCTCAGCGAGCCCATGGACTGCAGCCCTCCAGGCTCCTCCGTCCATGGGATTTTCCAGGCAAGAGTACTGGAGTGGGGTGCCACTGCCTTCTCCGATAGTTGGGCATAGAAGGTGCTTATTTAACGCTAAATAAATTGGTTTTAAGTTCCTAGGAATTTGCCCTACAGTTATAGTTTGGGGTTTCTTAGCATAGTTCCTACTTGACATACATCGTTATGGCTGGTACATGCTTGGTACCAGCATGTCCATTCCCCTGGTACAAAGGAAAGACCTCTTTTTCTCTACACAGATGCTGAAAATATATTCAATACCAGTCTTGTGGTATGTCTGATGGGGGAAAAAGAGAGAAATGAGCAAGGTATTTCTTTTCTCCTGTTGCACAGCAACTTTTCTGAACCAAATTTTCCTCTTTTTTCAACTTTTCCTCCTGGTACTTTCTCATCAATATTTTTGCCACTTCACTGGGTGGAGGAGAGAAAAATTATGAAATAAATGTGGTTTTCTGGAGACTCTAGGTGGTGTTCTAGAATCTAGACTTTAGCTCTAAAACACCGAGTCTGGACAGGCTCCCTTTCCCACCTTTTCCAAACCACAGCATCTTGTCTCCAACTCGAAATCATGAACAGTGCAAAAAAAGCCTATCTGAACAGTTCATTCCACAGCATAGTAGGGGAATGGTGCATTCTGGTTAAAGATTCTTCTTATTAGGCAACACATCATCCCCGGCTCACCATTTTTTAAAGAAGCATTAATACATTAATATATTCAGCACCACAACTGCAATGATATAATTTAATCCTCTTTCGATGATTCAGAAGGCATTTTTAGATTTTTATGACATTTATTCTCCTATGTATATATACAAGAATGCCAGAGAATAGCACATTATGGAGAGTGAAATTCTAGATCACAGAACAATGACTATATTTAAATGCAACATCCAGAAAGCACCCCTCACTCCCTGTAAAGCAGCAGAGCAATTACAGGGACCATGTGAAAGCAGAAAGTAGAAATGGAACAATTCTATAATCACCATCTTTAAAAGTCACACTTTTCTTCTCTTAGAGCATCCAATTCTACTTAAAAAGAGATTTTGTCTTGTTTAAAAAAAAAAAAAAACACCTAAGTATATGAATCTTAGTTTGTTCATTGAAACTAAATAAATTGAAAAAGTATGTTTTCCCTGGGTCTGAACAACTTACAAAGTTTTTATTCTCATTTCCTTTGCTCAGATCTTTCTATTTGAATCACTCAGATCTTCTCTTTAGAATTGGCTGACACCTTGTCAAGCTTCCACTGAACCCTCCTCAATCTAACAAAGGCTGTTAGACTGAAGAAGAGATTTGTTTGAAGGATTCTTCCCCTGTGGGATAATTGTTATTTAGGCAAAAGTCATCCTCCTCAGCATCCTCTCAAGAAATTTGACACATGAAGGCTATTAAGAGGTTGGACTTTGTCTTTAGTCAGCTATGAACTTGCGTTATTCCTTCTGCACACCCAAGTTGTTTACCTGTAATTTTTAATCTATCCTTAAAGGGACTATGAGGATGTATCTGTGTGTCCTGAGTGGATTAAAATTCCTAAATCATTAAAACAAATGTTTTTAGAGAAAGCATCCTCTGCCACTCAAGAAGCCAGACAACCATGTTAACAAACCAGTTCAGCCATTGAAATCATTAAGCTACTAGACCAACTTTCAAGACTGTCTACATGGCTCCCCACCCCCACTTGCTTCTTTCAGGTCCCTGCTTAAACGTCTTCTCTGACAGCCTTTCTCTGACTATTATATCTAAGCTAGTTATCCCCATTATACTCAATTCTTTTACTGTGATGTATTGTTCTTTCTACCACTCGTTACTACCTAATGTGACATATGTGTGTTGATTTGTTCTCTTTATCCTCCAGAATGGAAGGTCTTGAAAGGTAGGGACTTATTTCATTGCTTGTTGCTAAGACCTAGAACTTAGCACATAGTAGATGCTCAATAAGTATTTGCTGAATGAGTGAACATTCAACATTGAATGTTGAATTAACATTGAATTAGCCTCATTAATACTGAGGTAACCTAAGTTTCAGAAATTGCTAGTTTATAGTAGAGGCAGCAAAATCTGTGTTGACTACCACAATGTTTAGTTTAAAACAATGTGGAGGCTACCGGAAGTAGGAGGGTATGAGGAACCAGGTGAATCCTCAAGGCACTAAAATCTAGGACAGGACATATGATAGGTATCCACGACCAACAGCAAAGCCCAGAAGCATTTTCTAAGTATCATAGGAGCTATAAGTGAGCCCAACAAACTGTAAGAATTCAGAGGAAGGAATTTTTCCTTAGAATCAGAGTGGGTGGTCAGGGAAGGCTTCCTGGAGGCACATTTGATTTGCATCTTTAAGGAAGGTGTGAAAGTTAGCTAACAACAAAGTTAGGGAAACAGTCCACATGGGGTTACCCTCACTTCTGACACCAACTGCAACCTCAAGGTGAGTGCTTCTCAAAACTATCCTCAGTTTTGATAAGTCACTAGAAAGACCCACAGATCTCACTGAAAGTACTATATACACATGGTTATGCTATTACAGGGAAAGGATATAGATTAAAATTGGCCAAGAAAAGAAGCAGAAGGAGGCAGAGTCCAGGAAAAGGATCAACTGCAGAGTCTCTAGTTATCCTCAAGGGGGAAGGACATGTTATTTCCCTGGCATCAGTGTGTGATAGCATGCAGAGTATTACCGTCAGGGAACTTCACCAGAGCCTTGGTAATCCAGAGTCTTTATTGGGGTCGCTAACACATTGGTATGGCTGACTGTCCATTAGGCTGATCTCAGTTTCCAGCTTCTCAGAAAGTCAAGCTGATACCATATGACCCAAAGTCCCCAGTCTGAGTCACACTGGTGGTGTGGCTCAGTGTCCCAACCCTAAATCACACTGTAACTATCTGACCCAAGATCCTGAGGCAAAGACACTCCTATCAGGCATGACATGCTAAAGGCTTAGAGATCACCTCCCATTCAGTTCAGTTCAGTTGCTCAGTTGTGTCCGACTCTTTGTGACCCCATGAATTGCAGCACACCTGGCCTCCCTGTCTATCACCAACTCCCAGAGTCCACCCAAACCCATGTCCATCAAGTCAGTGATGCCATCCAACCATCTCATCCTCTGTCATCCCCTTCTCTTCCTGCCCTCAATCTTCCCAGCATCAGGGTCTTTCCAAATGCATCAGCTCTTCGCATCAGGTGGCCAACGTATTGAAGTTTCAGCTTCAACATCAGTCCTGCCAATGAACATCCAGGACTGATCTCCTTTAGGATGGACTGGTTGGATCTCCTTGCAGTCCAAGGGACTCTCAAGAGTCTTCTCCAACACCACAGTTCAAAAGCATCGATTTTTTGTTGCTAAGCCTTTTATGGTCCACCTCTCATCTCCATACATGACTACTGGAAAAACCATAGCTTTGACTAGACAGACCTTTGTTGGCAAAGTAATGTCTCTGCTTTTTAATATGCTGTCTAGGTTGGTCATAACTTTCCTTCCAAGGAGTAAGTGTCTTTTAATTTCATGGCTGCAGTCACCATCCACAGTGATTTTGGAGCCCCCCCCAAAAATAAAGTCAGCCACTGTTTCCACTGTTTCCCCATCTATTTCCTATGAAGTGATGGGACTGGATGCCATGATCTTAGCTTTCTGAATGTTGTGCTTTAAGCCAACTTTTGCACTCTCCTCTTTCACTTTCATCAAGAGGGTCTTTAGTTCCTCTTCACTTTCTGCCATAAGGGTGGTGTCATCTGCATATCTGAGGTTATTGATATTTCTCCCAGCATACAGTCAAAGGCTTTGGCATAGTCAATAAAACAGAAATAGATGTTTTTTTTGGAACTCTCTTGCTTTTTCCATGATCCAGAGGATGTTGGCAATTTGATCTCTGGTTCCTCTGCCTTTTCTAAAACCAGCTTGAACGTCAGGAAGTTCACGGTTCACATATTGCTGAAGCCTGGCTTGGAGAATTTTAAGCATTACTTCACTAGCATGTGAGATGAGTGCAACTGTGCGGTAGTTTGAGCATTCTTTGGCATTGCCTTTCTTTGGGATTGAAATGAAAACTGACCTTTTCCAGGCCTGTGGCAACCCACTTCATTATTCTTGCCTTGAAAACCCTATAAATAGTAAAGAATTTAACCTTGCCTATAAGAAGTCTGGCCTTTTCCCTCAGTTAATGGGAGGTGTGCTACTGGAGATCATTCTTTCTGGAGTTATTTCTCCACTGATCTCCAGTAGCACACCTCCCATTAACTGAGGGAAAAGGTCAGACTTCTTTTAGGCAAGGTTAAATTCTTTACTATTCACGGGGTTTTCAAGGCAAGAATAATGAAGTGGGTTGCCATTCCTTTCTCCAGTGGACCACATTTTGTCAGAACCAACAGCTGAGGAAAGAAGCAAAGTGAAAGGCAAAGGAGAAAGGGAAAGTACACCCATCTGAATGTAGAGTTCCAAAGAATAACAAGGAGAGATGAGAAAGCCTTACATGAGCAATGCAAAGAAATAGAGGAAAACAGTGTGAAAGACTAGAGATCTCTTTAAGAAAACTAGAGATACCAAGGGAACATTTTCATGCAAAGATGGGCTCAGTAAAGGAAATAAATGGTATGGACCTAACAGAAGCAGAAGATATTAAGAAGAGGTGGCAAGAATACACAAAAGAACTGTACAAAAAAGGTATCAATGACCCAGATAACCATGATAGTGTGGCCACTCACCTAGAATCAGATATCCTGGAATGTGAAGTAAAGGAGGCCTTAGGTAGAATTAGGAACCTGGAAAGTTAGGTCTATGAATCAAGGAAAACTGGAAGTAGTCAAACAGGAGATGGCAAGCCTGAACATTTTAGGAATCAGTGAACTAAAATGGACCAGAACAGGCGAATTTAATTCAGATGACCATTAGATCTACTACTGTGGGAAAGAATTCCTTAGAAGAAAACGAGTAGCCCTCAAAGTCAATTAAATAGTCTGAAATTCAGTACTTGGGTACAGTCTCAAAAACAACAGAATGATCTCCGTTTGTTTCCAAGGCAATCCATTATTCAATATCACAGTAATCCAAGAGTATGCCTCAAACACTAACAGGGAAGAAGCTGAAGTTTAATGTTTTTATGAAGACCTACAAGACCTTCTGGAACTAACACCAAAAAAAGATGTCCTTTTCATCATAGAGGACTAGAATACAAAAGTAGGAAGTCAAGAGATATCTGGAGTAACAGGGAAGTTTGGCCTTGGAGTACAAAATGAAGCAGGCCAAAGGCTAACTGGTCATAGTAAATACCTTCTTCCAACAACACAAGAGATGACTCTACACATGGACATCATTGGATGGTCAATACCAAAATAAGACTGATTATATTCTTTGCTGCCAAGGATGGAGAAGCTCTATAGAGTCAGCAAAAACAAGACTGAGAGCTAACTGTAGCTCAGATCATGAGCTCCTTATTGGAAAAGTCAGACTTAAAGTAGAAAAAGTAGGGAAAACCTCTAGGCCATTCAGATATGACCTACAAGCTGGATATAGAAAAGGCAGAGAAACCAGAGATCAAACTGCCAACATCCATTGGATCACAGAAAAAGCAGTGGCCACAGGACTGGAAAAGGTCAGTTTTCATTCCAATCTTAAAGAAGGGCAATCACAAAGGATGTTCAAAATACCACAAAACTGTGCTCATTTTATATACTAGCAAGGTAATGCTCAAAATCCTTCAAGCTAGGCTTCAGCAGTACACGAACTGAGAAACTCCAGACATACAAGCTGGATATAGAAAAGGCAGAGAAACCAGAGATCAAACTGCCAACATCCATTGGATCACAGAAAAAGCAAGGGAATTCCAGAAATACATCTACTCTGCTTCACTGACTATGCTAAGACATATGCTTGGACAGCAAGGAGATCAAACCAGTCAATCCCAAAGGCAATAAACCCTGAATACTTATTGGAAGGACTGATGCTGCAGCTCCAATATTCTGCCACCTCATGCAAAGAGCCAACTGGTAAAGACCCTTATGTGGGAAAGAGGAGGAGGCAACAGGATGAGATGGTTGGGTGGCATCACTGACTCAATGGACATGATTTTAAGCAAACTCTGAGAGATAGTGAAGGACAGGGAAGCCTGGTGTGCTGCAGTCTATGGGGTCACAAAGTGTCAGACCCAAGTGAGCAACTGAACAACAACAAAATTCTTACTGCACAGAAGGGGAGATAAACCTATGATCTGAATATTGGTGAACCCAATAATGGATGACCAATAAGGCTATGGCTGCACTGTTCCAGGAAAAGTCGGAATTTGTCAGTTTCATGGAGAATTCTCATAAAAACATCTACTTCTGAGAAATGGAGGTGGACAGTCAAGGTGAGGGCTTCACAGGTGATACTAGTGGTAAAGAATCTGTCTGCCAATGTAGGGGGTGCAGGTTTGATCCCTGGGTGAGGAAGATCCCCTGGAGGAGGAAATGGTACCCACTCTAGCATTCTTACCTGGAAAACCCCATGGACAGAGGAGCCTGGTGGGCTGCAGTCCATGGGGCTGCAAGAGCCAGAAACGACTGAGCAACTGAGCACACATCAGAGTGAGATGTCTGGGGAGTTAGACCCTTTGGCATGGGTAATCCAGATTGTTTATATTGCCTAAATAATTTCTTCAATTCTGTTAACATTGCCCATAAGATTTAATGAATGTAAATACTCCACTGATTGAGTATTTTCCATAATTGAAGGTGGTTTTTTAAAACTTATTTCTCAGAAAAATCAAGCACTAAATAAGAAACACATCCTCTGACTGTTATCTGTTCCTGAGTAACCACTTCAACACTCAATGACTTAACACACCAGCTGTCTTATTTGCTCCTGACTCTGCAAGTCAGCATGTGGGCTGAATCCAGGCTAGGCATGGGTTTCTCTGGTGGCTCAGTGGTAAAGAATCTGCCTGCCAATACAGGAGACACAGGAGACCTGGGTTCGATCCCTGGGTCAGGATGATCCCCTAGAAAAGGAAATGGCAACTCACTCCAGTATTCTTACCTGGGAAATCCCATGAACAGAGGAGCCTGGTGGGCTACAGCCCATAGGATTGCAAAGAGTAGGACACAACTGAGTGACTAAACAACAGCAACAAGAGGTTGGCCGTTCTGCTGAAGCTTCAGCCTGGGGTCACTGGTGCAGCTCCAGCCAGCTGGTAGTGGACAGAACTGAACGGTCTAGGCTGGCCTCACTCGCATACCTGGTAATCGTGCATTAGGGGGTCTTGGTTCTCTTCCCTGTGGCCTCTATAGCAGGCCAGCTCAGACATCTTCATATGAAGGTACCATTCATGAAGGTCAGAGCAGAAGCTACAAGTTCCCCAAGGCCAAGAATAAGAAGTCTCACAACTTCCCTTATGCTGCATTCTGTTGGCCAAAGCAACCCTCTAGACTAGCCCAGAATCAGAGGAGGGGAAAGAATCTGCTTCTTGTTAAGAGCACTTGCAAAGAATTTATGGCCATTTAAAACATCATAATTCTAACCACAATTCCTGATTTTTTTCCCCTAATGTGCATGTATGCTCAGTCACTTCAGTCATGTCTGACTCTTAGCTGTAGCCTGCCAGGCTCCTCTTGTCCATGGGATTCTCCAGGCAAGAATACTGGAGTGGGTTGCCATGCCCTCCTCTAGAGGATTTTCCCGACCCAGTGATCAAACCTTCATCTCCTGCATTTCAGATGGATTCTTTACCCACTGAGCCACCTGGGAAGCCCTACATCTCTAATACAGCTTTGTAACTAGACGGCTAGGCCTCAGCTTTCCTAGAGAAAGAAGAGTTTTATTTATGCCTTGTAAGTAGGAAGTAACACTGGTTTAAATTCTGGGTTGCTTTTTTGTTGCTGAACCACTTGTGAGATTTATGATGTGACTATTTACAAAAGAATAATTCAGATATTCTTCCAATTCTAAACAGTGATACTGATTCTTTCTTTTGGGCACACCAAATAGCATGTGGAATCCTACTCCCTGACCAGGGGTTGAACCTGCATGGGAAGCGTGGAGTCTTAACCACCGGATCACCAGACAATCCCTGAGTTGCTTTCTAAAAGCATTTTCAAGGGCATCTGAATGACTGGTCAATATGCAGTGGTACATTCTGAGCTGTCAGTAAGTAGTAGAGGGGTTTTGGTTGTTTGTTCTTTTTGATTTTGTTTTGGTATTTTGTTCACTTACGCAGAGTCTTTTCACAGTGGAGAAACCTGCATCTTTTAGACAAAACTCGCATATTCTATCCAATGACTCCCAGCCTGCCCATGATGAGCATGAACCTGCATATACCATGCCCAGCTAATGGGGCTGCTCTGGAATGACCAAGCCTGTAGGGGAGACCCCACCCCTGGAGAACAGCCTTCAGAAGTAATCCCTGGCTTTGGGGAGAGGCTTGGGCTTCCCTAGTGGCTCAGACGGTAAAGAATCTGCCTACAATGCAGGAGACCTGGGTTTGATCCCTGGGTTGGGAAGATCCGCTGGAGAAGGAAATGGCTACCCACTTCAGTATTCTTGCCTGCACAATCCCATGAACAGAGAAAATCGGTGGGCTACAGTCCATGGGGTCACAAAGAGTTGGACACGACTGAGCGACTAACACTTTCACTTTCCCCGAAACAACTTGAGACACTCTATAAAGGAAGCTGTTTAATCGATACTGCAGCTGGGCTGTCAAAGGAGTTTAATTCCAAGAGGATGGAGCATTGATTTAAGGATGAAACACATGCACACACACACACATACATCACACACACGGGGCCTGGAGGCAGGCAATGAGTTAAGTTGGGTAGTGAGCTGAGCTGCGGGCTTTCACCAACACTCTGTGCACTGAGATTTCCCTGGTGCCCTGGGACTTGAATCTCCCAGGAAGTAGAATGAATCACTCAGAGAGCAATGAAAATTTCAAATAGTTGTCCTCAATGATCTTTATCAATGCAGACCTGAGTCTTTTAATAGAATTCTTTATGCCCCCTGTGGTCATTACAATTTTATTTCTTCAAGTGACATTCCCCTTTTCTAGCTCCCCTGGGGAATCAGCTGTATTTGCCTTCAGAGTCGGTGGTTAGCTGAATGGCTGTGCTTTCTGATTTGTACCCACTCCAATTTTTCTCTCCTGCTGCCCTGCCTACCAGTAGGGCTCAGTTTTGGAGCAATGTGCCCTGCCACAGAGGAGATAATTAAGAGTGGAAAATAATGGCCCTGCTCACAGCACCAGTGAAATCTTTTCAAGTAACAGACTTTGGAGTTTCTGCCAGCTGGAGAACATGAAAACCACTGCTTGCCCCTGGGAAATGATTTCGTCTTACAGCAAGCATCCCTGTCCATCAGTGCATGCTTGCTCCAACTTCCAAAGCTGCCATCCTTAGGATATGACAGCCAAAACCTACTGTTCTAATATAGGGATGACCTGGTATTTGAAAGGAAGAGAGACCTCGGCCTTTCCTGCTCCAACCCAAAGTCCCCAAATAATAATAGCAAGTATTTACACGGCACTTAATGTCTACCAGACACTTTTAAAATCGTTTTATATACACAGCAGCAGCTCATTTAATGCTTGTAACAAACAACTCCATAAGTTAGGTACTATCATCTTCACTTTACATGTGAGGAATCAAGGCTCACAAAGATAGAAAAACTTGAGTGGAACCATTGAGGCAGGCTTTCAGGCCCAGGCAGCCTGCTCTGGAATCCACGTGACAACACTGCATTGAACTGACCCTCATGAAAAAGAATAATGGCCTTCTGACGTGAGGGAAGCTTGTGGCCCTTTGCCAGTAAGAAGTTAGCCCCCTGAGAACATGTCACAGCTTGTCATCTCATTGCCCGGGCTTTTTAAGTTGCTTATATTCATCTGGGTCTAACAAGAAAACACTTCAAATATTTACAAAAGAGGAAATTTCCTATAGGACGTTGGTTGCTCAGGTGATGGAGAAGTTGAGAGCCAACTAGGGGATGGCAAGATACTTTCTAGTTCATCCTCCACGCCATGGCCAGGCTGATCTTTGCAACCTCAGAATCCTCGCTCATCCTGATGTCCTAGATTATAAACCTTTGGTGTTTCTCCTGTCTGCCCTCCGCCCACCCCAACTGTCCCTTATTTTCTAGCATCTCTGACCTATAGGGTGACTTCATACAATTGCTTGTTTAAAATTAATTAATTAGTTTTAATTGGAGGCTAAATTTGCACTCCTTTTATCTTCACTCGGTCTAGCCACTCGGCCTTTGATGCTGTGTCAGCCAGGGTCCCAGCTGGGAAGAGGTTGCACATTTAAATCAATGTACAAAGAGAAGGTTGCACAGGAAGGGGAGTACAAGGGCAGAGAAGCCCAAGGAAAATGCATAACATAGTGCCCATCATACAGGAGAGTGTTTACTGCAACCCAAAAGGAGAGGGCCCTGTAGAAGCCACCTGAGAGGAGCAGAGACCTTCGGTCTAATTTAAGACTGAGAATCAACCAGCCTTCTCAGGAAGGAGACCAGGGGCATACAATACCAACCTCACCTTCCTGTTCTCCAAGCTCCTGCTGGGGCTGCCCATTGATGGGTCACAACTGAAAACCAAAGGGCACCACACCTGTCAAGAGGGTTCACCCAGGTCAGCTGGCTCCATCATCCCAACAGAAGGTAAAGGATGGGAAGGATGGGACCTGCAGGGGCAAACTAAAGATAGCCAGGACAAGCACCCATTCCTGACATCTCTGTTGCCAATGTCAACCATTCATCTGGAAGACAAAGCCCACATGTTACTTCTTAGTGACCCTGCAGCTCTCCCCAACACCTGGGTGGCGGGTGGTTACTCTTGGTCTCCCAGCATCTTCTCCATCCCTGGGGTCTGTGTGGTGCATGGAGCGTGCCCAGTGCATGCGAGTCTCCTTATGGGACTGTGAGTTCCTTGAGCGCACACACCATCTCTTTTTATATTTACAACATCTGCACCGAATGCAAGAGTATTTCTGCACTCAAAAAATTTGTGGTGGAAGAAATGAATGAGGGAACCATCTGAGATAACTCTTGCTCTGCACAGCTGACACTTTCAAATAGTTCTGAGATAGCATCTTCTTTCACACAGAGATGTTGCCTCTTTATACAGTCTTTTATGCCCTTTATTTAAAAAAACATTTTTAAAGAATAATCTAACTAAAATCTTTCCTGTATAAAAATAGCCAGACTTGATTAACCATGAACATTACCACAAATGCTTATTATATACACAAAAGAAAGGCTCCAATTAAAAATTCTGGTTTATACCCTTCATCTTCCTAAGGAGATTTGATATTTCATGTTTCAGACAAGACTTCCTGTCCTGCCATATCTCTTCTAGGAGTCTTAGTAACTGGGGTGTGTAGATGAATTTAATGGGATTCTTTCTCACTAACAACCAAGAATATTTCTAAACAGCTGTGGAGTCAGTTCTAGTATGGGTATCTAACCCAAAACTAGCTCATTTATTTTTAATTTGATTTAAAATTAGTATTATTAATAGTTGGCCAGCAAGTTAGAAGCACAGGGATTTGTGCCCATGTAGAAAAGCAGAAAAAAATCTCTTCTTAGAAAGGGGATTCGGATCAAGAGTCTGGGTTTTCCTGATGCCTACAGCTCTAACAAAAGCTCTGTTCTCTCCTCCTCTCTGGGCTGAGTAGGACAGATTGCTAATGACGGAAAATTATAAATTTAATCCTTATATGAGGCAGCTGACTTTATGTTTGCAGATTTAAAATGTCTGACCTAGAAAGGGTCTTAGAGGTCATCTACTTCAATTCCTCAATTTTACAAATTGAGGCGGGAGGGAACCAAAACAAAAGTCAGAGAGGTTAAGTGACTAGCTCCTCATCATAATTACGTCTACAAACTGCTTTTACCCGCATATCATCACACACCCCATCACTTCTGGAGGAAAGAAATGTCATACCACATTCTCTACTGGTGTGCATCAAGTGCGCCATCACTCAATAAGAAGGGCAGTTCGCTGCTCTAGGTCAGATTTTAAGGACCCACATACAACAGCCAGATGTGAGGAGCAGCGTCCTGCTCCATCACTTCCCTGTGGACTCTCTTATATCTTGGTTCTTCAGTGTGCCTGTTGATAAAGTGCCTCATAGACGCCACACAGTTTTCCTGTAATGCTTTGAGAGCACAAGTATGAATAATGACACAGAAACATGTGATGCCACAGCTGTTTGCTCTGAGGACGCACTGGACTGAAAAATGTTCTACCATCAGCGAACCTCTTCCATTTCTAGACTTGCTGATGGTCCTCCAGGAGCACCTGTCTGCTGATGAATACTAAGATCCACAGGTAAGACCCCTAATCTTATCAGAGCTGCGAGCTGACAGGAGTAACTACTTTCTAGATCATGTATTTTATTCAAAGTTGTTTTCTTAAGATGATTTTAATGAGGGAGGAGGGGGAAGGACGGGAGGGAGAGGAAGGGGAGAAGGCGGACAGAGGATCTGTACAGTGGATGGGGACGGTGACGAGAACTGTGTATTTTACTGGCCTGTCATTTGGGGCATTTATTTAAGCCATTTGTGTCTCAGATTCCCTACCCATGAAATGGGACAGCTGGACCAGGTAAACCTTCAACTATCTCCCAGTTTTAAACCTTCTATATTCTCCTTTCAGAAAAGAGGAGCAATAAGCCTGACTATTCCATACATGCCACTGATGATCTACAAGAGGAGAACAAACTAGAGATGACTTTCCGTTTTAATGGGGTGAACTCCAGCTGTTCTACCATCTGCTCTGCCTCTTTCAACTGAACTCTATACACATGTGTTGACTTACTTTTATTATGTTATTACATTGCTATTCTGTCTTCACACTAGAGTGGTGACTTGGCCAATGATGGCAGCTTAACCAGATGACAGAAGAAAACCAGGTATAACATGCAGCCAGAATAAAAACTGGGCTCTGCAGCTTCCAAAGTCCCCAAAACACACTTCAAAAAAGGGCTTCCTTGGTGGCTCAGTGGTAAAGAGTCTGCCTGCCAATGTAGGGAACACGGGTACGATCCCTGAGTCAGGAAGATCCCACAAGCCACGGAGCAACTAAGCCCATGCCCCACAATTACTGAGCCTGTGCTCTAGAGCCCAGGAGCCACAACTACTGAAGCCCGCCCACCCTAGAGCCCAAGTTCCGCAACAAGAGAAGCCAGCACAAGAGAAGCCCCTGCTCGCTGCAGCTAGAGAAAGCCCAAGACCAGCAACAAAGACCCAGCATGGTCAAAAATAAATAAATGTCAAGCACCATATTTTAGACTGCCTTGCCTTGTACATCATTCTCCTCACTGTGCAGTTTTTAGCAACTGAAATGAGTTGGTCTTTTCTATGAAACACCTGCATTTCTATATCTGTTATCTTGGCAGGCCTGACGTACTTCTTCTGGCAACTGGAACTAGTTACCGTTCCCCCTCATAACTATTTGTAGCCACTCATATCCATGGAAACTTCTGGTCTTCAGATAAAGAAGCATTTACTATGTTAAGCCACTGAGATTTGGGGACTGTTACTATAGCTAGAAATTAAACTCTCAATTATAGCTGGAGGCTGGGCATGCAAGTGGAAGACTCTCTTCTCTTTGGCAAGTAAGACTTGTCCTGATACCTAAGAGCCACTGATACTCAAGTGAGGCTCACCAGTACACTTTTCCAGAGGCTCCACTCCCACCGTGAATTTACTAGGTACCCACTGTAATATCCTCTTAACTGTTCTTTCTACTTCCAATCTTGTCCCACTTCTAAGTCATACTTTATGGGATCACTGGAATTATCTTTGTAAAACATTAAATCTAATGCAAAATATTGATTTATTCAGCATTTACATTCATCTAAGGAGGAGCTCAGGAACCAGGCTGGCAAGTAGGGGGAACAGGACGGGGAGCCCAGCCTCCCAGCAGGTGCCTCTGCAAGCACCTGCTGAGGGCCCAGCCCTCTTGATGGTGCAGGACTTCTCTCCTGAGCTCAGCAATGGCAAATAACCCCAGCCTTGAATTCAGAAATAGGGAGTTCAGATGCCAGTGGAGTCAGCCAGGACAAGCTTATCCTCCAACCCAACCGGAACATTTAAAAAATCATTTCAACTCTCAGTCCTTGAGTCTTTGTCTAATTGAAGTAAACTGTATTTTCTCTGTCCTTATAAGTCTTTGTCTACTTGAAGTAAATTATATTTGCACCTTTTAAAAAAGGTATTTTTACACAGTGATTTTTGGTTTTAAACCCAATGACCACAAGGTTTTTTGCAAGTGAATAGATTCAGTCAGCAAGCACATGAGGAGGGCAATAGGTGGTTTTTTAAAAAATAGATGTACGTGTATTTATATATGTGTATGTATAACTCTGTATGTGTGTGTGTGTGTGTATGGGGGCTCAGATGGTAAAGACTCTGCCTGCAATGCAGGAAACCTGGGTTCGATCCCTGGGTCAGGAAGATCCCCTGGAGAAGGGAATGGCTACCCACTCCAGTATTATTGTCTGAAGAATCCCATGGACAGAGAAGCCTGGCAGGCTGGGTCAGTCCATTGGGTCGCGAAAAGTTGGAAGTGACTGAGCAACTAACACTTTCATATATGTATGCATGTGTATTTACATATGTATGTGGGGGCTTAGCCAGTGGCTCAGTGGCATAGAATCTGTCTGTAATACAGGAGACAGGGTTTGATCCCTGGATCTGGAAGATCCCCTCAAGGAAGGCTTGGCAACCCACTCCAGTATTCTTCCCCAGAAAATCCCATGGACAGAGGTGCCTGGCAGGCTACATATAGTTCATGGGGTCGCAGAGTCAGACATGACTGAACCAACTGAGTGCACACACATGTATCAGTTCAGTTCAGTCACTCAGTCGTGTCCAATCATCGCGGCCCCATGAATCGCAGCACACCAGGCCTCCCTGTCCATCACCAACTCCTGGAGTTCACTCAAACTCACATCCATCGAATCGGTGATGCCTTCCAGCCATCTCATCCTCTGTCGTCCCCTTCTCTTCCTGCCCCCAATCCCTCCCAGCATCAGAGTCTTTTCCAATGAGTCAACTCTTCGTAAGAGGTGGCCAAAGTATTGGAGTTTCAGCTTTAGCATCATTACTTCCAAAGAACACCAAGGACTGTATATACAGACATAAATACAATGTAGAATATATAACACACACAGAACATAAATATATTAAAATAAAATTTTAAAAACACAAATACATATACATTCTTTAGTTACTGCCCAAAATGAGTGTGGAGTTTCTTACTATCTTATCTCAGGGTTTTACCTGATATTAGGTCTTAGCTAATCAGGGTCTGGCCTGCTGTGTGCAGAGAGCATCCTGCTCCAGTAAGGATAACCGACTGTCTCACCATAGTGCTTGTTCCACACTGAGTGGTATTTAGCACACAGATGATGAAAATAGTTGACTGTGGCCTGCCTGTTTGGTGTCCCTGGCTGGCATTTATGGGTCATATCAGTGCTGTGGCTCTGCCTTTCTGTCCCCTAGAGCTTCTGATGATTTTGCACAAAATGTCTGAAGGCCAGCGAAGTCCATCCACTATGGTCCCTCCTCACTGTCTGCAGCGGCAGCCAATGTCAAGTACTCTAGTGCATCCTTGAACTATCCATTTGCCCACTTCAGCTTGGCAGCAACTGGCTATATTTTATCAATAAGATATAGCCAGGATTTCCATAGCACTTTACTGCTACCCCGCATGGAAAAAAAGAGCTGAATCAGAGACAACAACACAGTTTAAGGAGGTTAGCTGACTGGTAGAGAACAAAGAGACCATGCCAGGCCTCAGGGAGGGCCATCCTGCCTGGTGACTTGGCCCCTTGGGGGATAGGCCATTTCCTGTTTCTGAGTCAGTGACAGTTATTTTTGTTGAAGCAGAGGTGTTCTATTCAGTCCCTGAGGACATGAAATCAATGAACTCTGTAGATTTGGGGCAGGCTCCGGGGCTTGCCACTTCAGAGCACAGCACTGATTAAGGATGAATGTGATCTTGGGAACACCCAAGTCCAAACAATGATGCTGACCCAGTGCCAATGTGCGGCTGGGTAAACCCAGCAGCATTCTGGGACCACGGAGAGCTGGGCTCTTTGATTTCTAACCTTTGAACAAGGAGGGGAGAAAAGACTTGCTGGAAAGCCTTGCTTCACGCTGTGGCGGTGGTAGTGAGTTCAGGATCAAACCACCATTTCATCTTCAAAGGTCCCTGAGACCCCCAGCGCCACAGGGGCCAGGGGTGGGGAGTGTTATTTTCATTGTCATTTGATCAAGGGCTCAGGAAATGTTTTATACGTCTTGTACCAAGTGGACGGTGCACTTGTAGCTAAAACTGTGCTGTTGAAGACACTCTAACCCGATACCAGAAACTGTCCCAACACTCCATGGAGGAACTTATGTGGGCACCGCTGCAGAGGCTGAGGGTGGCGTGTGTTCAGAGGTCTGTCAACACACCCTCACATGTCTGGTGTCCTCCTTTCTTCCCTCCAGCTGCTCTTGAGATGATGAAGGATCCACTAGAAACCTGTGTTTTTCTCTTTGATGTGTGAGCAGCTGCAAGCAAACCCCAGAAGTCTCGGAAATGGTCCCGAAGCAGTGACCAGGACACCCTCTCATTCTGAGGAGGTATAGCATGGCCTTCACTGGAGACAATTTTATTGACAAAACATTCTTCAGATAGGTTGCCTGCATTCTTTACAGAAGTCTCCCAGTGCTTTTGCAATTCCTGATATTATGCCAGGGAGAAAACATCAAATAGATGCTTATGACTTTTAGCATCTCTCTTTGATCAGCCACTAATCTCCTTGCTCACATCAGACTCTCTGTGTACATCAAAAAAAAAAAAAAACCTAACCAGGAAACAGTAAACAGCAGGATCTGGTCATTCTGACTCCCTCACAGAGGGAGACTCCAGGCAGAATTTGGATCAGATTTAGAGGCTCTTCCTTCCCCCTCTTTTTCTGATTTCATTACTTTGAGAAAGTAAATTTCTTTGGCTCTCACTCCACTTTTTCATCTGAAAAATAAATGTGTTTGGCTAGAAGGGCCCTAAGTATCTATCCAGCTCTAAATACTCCTGGCATTTTTTCCATGAATTACTCATTAGTTGTCACAGTTTGCAGTATTTGCAGTGTTCTTGAGGTAAGGAACAAAAATCGAGATTGTTCTTAGGACTCTTCCATTCCAAGAAGCCATTTATATATGTTATTTCATTTATTCTCCCTGTAAAATCATGTAAGGTAGAGACATACTTATACTTAACCTAACAAATCAGGTTAGGTAGAGAAATACTATGTTCCCCACTTACAGATGGAGAAACTGAAGCTCAGAGAGGTTAGGTGATTGGTCTGTGATGTACAGAGCAGAATAAAGACTGAAATTAAGCTGTGTGCATGTGTATGTATGTGCAGTTACTTCGGTCACAACATCAAGCTATGGAACTGCAAAACCCAAGCTCCTTCTCCTCTGCCCAGAAACCTACTTGATTGTTTTGTACATTAACTAAAAACTGACTGTATTAAAATATTTCACAAAGTCGCTGTGTAGTCTGTAAACCAGTCCTGTATTGTACATTCCCTACCAGCTCTTATTGGTCCTATTAAGAGACTGGAAGAGGGTAGTAAGAAAGCTCAAATTCTCATCTTCTTATCTCCCCTTTAGCAACTCCCTGCAGCCTCTAGGACTTCCCCTTTAAAAACAGAATCATCGACAAGGCAGAAGCAGTTTGTCATCCTAAGACCTTTGGAAGAATTGCTTGGAAAATGAACTCTGACAGCTCCCCAGACAATAGGCTGCCACACTGTTCTCCTCCATCTCCCTCGCATTCTTCCAGAACAAAGCCTCAACAGTTGGAGGGAAAGGGGGCTTGAGCCAATATAAAGAACCACGACCTACACCCAGGCTTCAGAGGTTAGTCTGGGTTTCTCAATGCTTTGTCACATAGAGAAAGATATTTACAAAAGAGACTAAGAAGGTGGTTACACACCAGGACCCAGATTAGAGTTGGGTCCCAGGTGGGTGAGCACACACAGAGTTGCCCTGGAGTCAGGCTCTTAAATGAGGTGCAAGGTTTTGCTCCCAGGAGCACTTGTGGAATATAAAGCAGTCTAAAATCACCAGTCTTGAAGTGGGTGGAGGGCAAAGCAAGACTCTGAAGTCAGCACCAAAGGAGCGGTGGTCAGTGAAAAAGACCTGGGTGCTCGGGCACCCTTTCAACAATAAATTTGTCTCTGGTCTTCTCTTTTCTCCATCTGTTAAAAGGAGGATTGTCAAGGAGCATTCAACTACATAGCACTCACTGTATACTTTTCACTGTGCCTGGTGTTGCTGATACAGAAATGGACAAGATGAAATTACTGCATTTGTTAATGGACTAAATTTTGCCTTTTTTCATTACTGTCATGCACTTTAATTCTACATGTTTTATTTATTTGGGGCTATGCTGGGTTCGCGGCTGCACAGGCTTTTCTCTAGTTGCCGCGAGCAGGAGCTACTCTCTGATTGTGGGATGCGGGCTTCTCATTGCCATCACGGCTCTTCTTGTGGAGCATGCGCTCTAGACACATGGGCTTCAGCAACCGCAGTGCATGGGCTTAGTTGTTCTGCGATGTGGGATCTTCTCAGACTAGGGATCAAACCTGTGTCTTCTGCACTGACAGGTGGATTCTTAACTGCTGAGCTACCAAGGAAGCCATCTACATGTGTTATAAATCCCACCACCATTATTATTGTCTTATGTAGTCTATATTAATCTAAAATTATCCTTACATATTTCTCTTTTCATTGGTTTCTATTCCAGCCTGCATTTGTGTGATTTCTTTTGAACTCATCTCTCTTCTTCTTGAAGGGACCTCTCTTACTTTTTCCCTTCCCTCCCTCCTTTTTCTAAGTGCAGCTTTGGAAGAGATGAAATTCTTAGTTTTTGTCTGGCTAGAAAAATCTTTATTTTATTTTTGAAGGCTGTTTTCTCTGATTATAGATTCTAGGATGGCAGGATTCTCTCCATACGTTAAAGTCATTTTTTAAAAAATCTTTTTAATTTCATTGTTATTTTCAGGGGGAGTCGTCCATCTGCCTAAGTTTTGCTCCTGTGAAGACAATGTGTCTTCTGACCTGGCAGCTTTTAAGATTTCCCTTTGTCCTCAGTGTTTTGTGGTCTTACGACTATACGTTTAGGGGTAGTTTTCTTTGTATTTAACTCACTTGTATTTATTTTATAGAACTTCTTGAATCTGTGGCTTGGTATCTCCCAAAAGTTTTGGAAAATTATTGTTTTCTCCAAATACTGCTTCCTTCCTATTCTCTCACCTCCTTCAGAAAGTCCCACGCTGCTGCTAAGTTGCTTCAGTCGTGTCCGACTCTGTGCAACCCCATAGACAGCAGCCCACTAGGCTCCGCTGTCCCTGGGATTCTCCAGGCAAGAACACTGGAGTGGGTTGCCGTTTCCTTCTCCAATGCATGAAAGTGAAAAGTGAAAGGGAAGTCACTCAGTCGTATCCGACTTTTAGCGACCCCATGGACTGCAGCCTACCAGGCTCCTCTGCCCATGGGATTTTCCAGGCAAAGTACTGGAGTGGGGTGCCATTGCCTTCTCCATCAGAAAGTCCCATAACAAGTATTAATATGTTAAACCTTCTCCCTGTTTTTGTCTCATGCTCTTTTCTGTATTCTATATTCCTTTTTCTATCTGTAATTATATGCTTTGCTATTAATATTTCCTGGTAACTCTCAGTTGACTAACTTTCCACTGGACTGCCAGGGTATTCCCACTGATCAATAATCTGTTAAATCTACTTCAGTTCAGTTTAGTTGCTCAGTCATGTCCCACTCTTTGCGACCCCATGAATCGCAGCACGCCAGGCCTCTCTGTCCATCACCAACTCCTGGAGTTCACTCAA
Organism: Bison bison bison; assembly: GCF_000754665.1. Taxonomy (NCBI): domain Eukaryota; kingdom Metazoa; phylum Chordata; class Mammalia; order Artiodactyla; family Bovidae; genus Bison; species Bison bison. Next base: position 5,781,825 of record NW_011495030.1, read on the forward strand.
ACTCCTGTCCATCAAGTTGGTGATGCCATCCAGCCATCTAATCCTCTGTTGTCCCCTTCTCCTGCTGCCCCCAACCCTCCCAGCATCAGGGTCTTTTCCAATGAGTCAACTCTTTGCATGAGATGGCCACAGTATTGGAGTTTCAGCTTTAGCATCAGTCCTTCCAATGAACACCCAGGACTGATCTCCTTCAGAATGGACTGGTTGGATCTCCTTGCAGTCCAAGGCACTCTCAAGAGTCTTCTCCAACACCACAGTTCAAAAGCATCAATTCTTCGGCACTTGGCTTTCTTCACAGTCCAACTCTCACATCCATACATGACCACTGGAAAAACCATAGCCTTGACTAGATGGACCTTTGTTGGCAAAGTAATGTCTTTGCTTTTGAATATGCTATCTAGGTTGGTCATAACTTTCCTTCCAAGGAGTAAGCGTATTTTAATTTCATGGCTGCAATCACCATCTGCAGTGATTTTGGAGGCCCCAAAAATAAAGTACTGATATCTTAATATCAGTTACAGAATTCTCACTTGATCATTTTTAAAAACACATTCCATTTCTTGGTAAAATTCTCCATCTTATTACCTATTTTCTTGAACATGGTCCAGCCAACGTTTGATTATTTCAGTATCTGACTCACCTATCCATTTGTTTCTCTTTTCTATTTTCATCTCTGTCCTTTTTTCATACCTTCCACAAATTCTGACTGTTTGCTAGACACACTGTGTAAGAAACGTTCGAGAGGCTTGCATAACATTATCTTCTTTCAGAGAGAATTTACCCTCTCCTTTGCAGGCACCTAGGCGATGGTGAGGTCCCCTCAATGCCATTAGGGACTAAGTAAGCCTCAGTTTACTTCTGATTTTCACCTGCTCCTAGGGAATAGTTCTTTAGGGCAAGGGTTCCCAGCCTCCAGGATCTAATGCCTGGTGATCTAAGGTAGAGCAATGTGATAATAACAGAAGCACATGCTAGGTTGCTTCCATCATGTCCGACTCTTTGCCAACCCATGGATTATAGCCTGCCAGGCTCCTCTGTCCGTGGATTTTCCAGACAAGGATACTGGAGTGGGTTGCCATTTCCTAGTCTAGGGGATCTTCCCTATCAAAGGATCAAACCCATGTCTCTTATGTCTCCTGCACTGGCACACGAGTTCTTTACCACTAGTGCCACCTGGGAAGCCCAATAGAAATAGAGTGCATAATAATGTTATGCACTTGAAAGATCTTGAAACCACTCCTCCTCCACCCCAGTCTGTGGAAAAGCTGTCTTCCATGAAACTGGTTCCTGTGCCAGAAAGGCTGGGGACCGCTGCTTTAGAGTACTCAGATAAGACACTGACGTGTTTAATGTGGCCTATCCTGAATTCCAGGTTCTGTCTTCCCAGGACTGAAAGACTGCAAAGAACACCATTTTGATTTTTAGATGGTATTAACTTGGCTTTTAAGTTTTATAACTAATCCTCAAATTCCTTGAAGAGGGAAAACCTCCAAGTGCTGGGCTCCCTTCTCTGTTTATCCCTTCTTTCAGAGCTCTGGATTATACAAGCCCTGATGCCTTGGCAGTCACAAATTTTCTTTTCTTCCTAGTTCCAGAAGACTTCCAAAATCTCAGCTAGCTTCTCAACCTCTCAAATGTCACTCTTTGCCTGGATCCTTGGCCTTTCAGACCATGTCAAGAAATTGGCATCTACCCAGAGGAGAAATGCAGTGTAGAATGTTAGGGTCACATCCACGTGCTCCCTTTCTTCCTGCCTCTCAGATCCTGATTTTCTTAGTTGCTCTCTGATGCCTTGAAGCAGAATTTTTTTTTAATATGAGCTTTCCTGAATATTACTCTGCTATAAACTATTGATATTTCGCAGTTGGAAAAAAATGAAGAGTAAAGCAGTACCTAGGACCTTTCCAACAGAAAAAGTATCAGGTGCATGTGGGTAAAATTAGTTATTTCAGTACATTTTTCTGGAAATGACAAACTAAGTTGAATCTTAAAGAAGCAAAAGTCATAGGAATAACAAGGGAAGTGTATATGCATATAAATGTCATTTTCATTCATTCCTTCCTTCCAGAAAAAACACTTATGATCCTGCTATCTGCCATCCACTGGGATAGGTGCCGTACGTGGGACAATAAATTTCTGGGAGCTTATCAGATATGGAGAAGACCCAGAACTGGAGGAAATACCAATTATTATGTTAAGTTCATCAGACAAGGATCTGTTTGTTTGGAACCATGGGTCTAGGTAGAGAGAAATATAAAGAATGAAAACTAGGGCTGAGTAAGTATGAGAGAGAGCAAGCAATACCAAGAAATGAGGTGAGAGGAAGAAATAAGTGGTACAAGACCATTTTGGGGAGGGGGTGGATTTGCACAGCAAGTTGCAGAGTTTCACTCCATGTTGAGTTGGGGGAGTCAGACTGTCATTGGGTGTAAGGAAGACTATCTCAGCAATAGAATATTGAGATGGACTGGAAACCAAGCTAGAAAGCCATCGGGATGGAGACCTCTGGATGATCAGAGTCCAGCAAAGGTGCATCCGGTATCAGAGCTTCCCTTCATGAGATCTGGATGAGCTGAACAGTCTATTTTCAAATGATGCTACAAGATCCAACTGGGCCTCATGCCTTCAGCCCTTCCCTTTCCCTTTGCTGTTTGTCCTTCCTTCCCCTTCCCAGTTTCTTCCTTATTCCTCCCTTATTTTCACTTCTGTTTTGCTTTACTTCTCTCATTAGAAGTCTCTCCATTTGAATGGTTTGGAGTCTTCTAGAAAAATGAATTCTGGGAGGGAAAAAAAGCAAATTCTGGGAAACATCTTGTCATCCTTGGATCTGTACAAACCAACACAAGTGTGTCTGTTGAAGCCCTCACGGTTTGACTACCTCTTGCACTGCACTGTGGGCTTAGCTAAAAGAACAATTGTGTGTGTGTGCAACATGTTTCCCTCATTTCCTTCATTTTGTGACCTTAAAGAGACAGGGAAAAACCAGAGAACCAAAGTCACGCAGTGCACCCCTCCAAAGACTGTGATGGAGCTGGGGTTTGAGAACCCATGCTCCTGCATCTGAGTCAGCTACTCAGCCAGCTCAGCTGATAGCGTGTGCCAGGATCGCCCCCTGTGCATTAACCTCTGCGGCTCCCTCTCTCCATCGCTCATCAGCTGTTTCTCTGCTGCTGAAAGCAAACACAGTTCAGATAATTAAGCACTTGTGAGGCATTTTACATTTTCATGAATCTATCAACTGAATTATTTTTGAATATGCTCAGGCCATATACTCCAAGATTCTTATCCATAATTTGCAGAAGGGCAGGGGTGGCTTCATCATGCATGCAGAAAGTGAGACTGGAGCTGGCCTCTTACTTGCAGGCCTGCTTTTCAAGGTCCTGGGCATAGCTCTGATAATTTTGTGGTTGTAATTTATATTCTTTTTTCTTAATGATAGTCTTCTCCATCCTCAACATCCAACTTTATAAGATGAGATCCCACAAAAACTGAATCTACCCCCTGGAGAAAATCAAATATTCTCATCTGGAGATTCATAAAATGACAAGTAACAAGACACTCTGTTTTTACTAGGCTAAGTCTAAAGGCAGTTGCAACCAATACTGTCCTGCCCTGATCCCTCATTTCAGATGTGTAACTTTAAGTTTGGAGGCAGTCTGCTCCTTACATGTAGGCTAGTTCACCTGTTATAAAGTTCTGTTTCTTCACATGTATACCTGTGGCGGATTCATTTTGATATTTGGCAAAACTAATACAATTATGTAAAGTTTAAAAATAAAATAAAATTAAAAAAAATTTTTTTTTTTTTAATTTAAAAATGTTTCATTTCCTGAACCAACTTTATTTAACTTATTAACCTCGTCTGTGGCTGTTTGTGCAGAATCTCCTAGTGAGCAAAAACGCACACCTTCTGTCTCTGGTGGGAATCGGCCACCCAGGGCCAGAGGTGATGGGATACAGTGGGTCAGCTGAGCCATGGTCTAGAAGCATCTCTTCCCTAATCCTGAGATCCTAATTTGCCTTGGTCCAGAAGGAAGACCTGTTGTTTAACCTTTAATGGCTTTCTTGCAAGTAAGATGAGAACCTATTAGTTCCCAAGCCAGCGAAAGTTCTAAGCTGAATGATAACTGCTGACATTTGAGGCACCTAGAATGAAAACTGAATAGTTTAGCATAGATTTTTCCTTCTAATTAATTCATCATTTATCTTGACTCGATATGATGATCTTTTTTTATCGAACTAGTCTTTATTGGAGTAATGCTAAATTCTACCAAAGTTAAGACTAGTTACAATGGAGAAGATTTTCTTCTTGGACCCAAATGTTATTTTTTAAAAAAGCACCCTGAAACCCTCCAAAACAATACATACACTGTCACACACAATCCATGGCTATATTCCTATATAGGTCCAGTGTCATGGAAACCAGCTAAGCTCTTCTGTGCCTCTCTGATGAAAACCTGATCAAAAGACAGTGTAGTGGTATAAATCCAAACTCAGTTTAGAGTGAAAAGGAGGTGCTGGGTGCGTATAGATAGTCAGGAGGTCTAAAATAAAATGAAATAAATCTGCCTTTGGTTATAATAAAAGAAAACATAAGTTGTGCAGTCAGTGTTACTGCATCATCCATTTCTTATTGTCTCACAATGATAGTTCAGGTCTTTTGGGAGAGTCATTTTGTGTGTATATCTTGGGATTTTAAAAGCTTTCCAGCTCTGCGATGCTCAACAATCAGGGTGTCTGATTCGTGGAGAGGGTCATAGCCCTGAACGGGAGGGTCTGCTGATGGAGCGCGGGAGTTGGGTGGGATGAGAGCACTGGCCCTAGGATGCTGTGTGGGCACCTTGGGAACATCTCCCCCTGTGCTGTCTCCCTTGGTCCCCGAGTTGCAGTGTCCTCTGGTGATACCGGAGATACAGATGGAGGAAGAAGGGGGTGCGTGACTGTGGCCGGAGGCTGGGATGCCTCGCGGGGAGTGGGTGGGGTCTGGTGACTGGAGACTGTGTGACACCCGCGGGAGGACCACGTACAGTGTCTGGGGACAGTTGAGGCGCTGCCCGGGCGGCGGGGGGTGGTGCGCGGGGCTGGCTCTGCACACTCACCCGTGCTGCTTTGGATGGTCCTCACGGTGGTGGTGGTGCGCGGCGGGGAGGAGGACCGCAGTGACACGCACTCGTCGTCCTGCGAACAGCCTTTCTCGATGGCTCGTACGTAGCTGTGGCTCCGCATGCGGAAGCAGCCAGGCATCTGCAGGTCCAGGGCCTCCACCACCTACGACTCCAGCTCGCTGAACACCGACTCGCACACCGACTCGAACTGCCCATTCACCTCCATCTCACTCATCTGGCTGATGGTGCTCATGGCACGCATGTAGCTCTCGTTCCTGGAGCGGAACTTCGGAGACGTGAGCAGCCCCGCAGGGTCAAGGCTGTCGGGGCTTCGGTTGATGGAGACCTCACTGACCGCCCTCAGGTAACTGTGACTCCGGATCTGGAGTTTGGGGGAGTGCTCATTGGAAATCTTGAGAGTGGTGAGTTCTGTGAGGGATGGCTGAGTCGCCTTGAGATAGCTTTCCCTTCGCGCAGCCACTTTGGGAGAAGGCTTGGGGCTGGTGTCCGAGTCACCGCTGTCTTCATCTCCCATGGCCTTGATGTAGCTGCTGCTCCGCATTCTTCGGCAGGGGATTTCATCATCTTTACCTGTAGGGGTGTACCCTGTCCATTCATCCTGAGGGACCTGAAGGTACTGGCAGGAACGTTCTTGTTGACACGACTCTGACTTCACCATGGCCTGGTCCATGTTGACCGAGGCTTTCTGGTAAACCTCTCGGGCTCGACTCACGGTCAGCGTGGAGGACCAGGCACTCTTCTTGAGCAGCGGTGCATCTAGGGTGACGGGCAGGTTGGCGCAAGTGGAGCACTTGACGTCGTTGTTACTCCGGGAGGCCTTCACTGCCTGCTCGCTGATGGTGTTGTAGGCCTCCATAAAGTACTGAGAGGCCGAGCGGTCGGGGCACCTGCCCATGGTCATCACACCCGAGGGGGAGTGGTAGATACACATGTCGCTGTCGAGGTTGTCATCAGAACTCCACCAGCCAGGGGATGTGTTGTTGCGCGGCTTGGGCTCCGGGCGCCGCTCCTTGCTTTTGCTGCGCTTGCCGTACCTCACGGTCTGCGTCTCGTCCGGGCTGGCCTTGCCTCCGTTGACGCTGCCCTTGGACGGTCCCTCCAGGGAGTGCGATTTGGTGAAGAGCTTCTGGACCGAGTGGACCAGGTGGCGGATGCAGCCGGGGCCGTCGCTGCGGTGCTCCACGGCCGTGCGCTTGTACTGCAAAGTGTGGTAGCCATCCCGGCTGAGAGGTAGCTGCCTCTCAAACTGGTCCAGGAGGTTGGCGGGGATGCGGTTGGCCTTGGTGGCCAGGGTGCGGGGCACCAGGGCACACTCGTCCTTCAGCTCCTGCTGCGAGGTGTAGTGCCGCCGCGGGAAGGTGCTGCTGGCCAGCGGGTCGCTGAAGGGGCCCACACACTCGGCCTGGAAGGAGGTCCGCTGAGTGTAGTAGGGGTGGTCGGCCGGATGGTGCTCCACCGGGCTCAGCAGGTATGGCTTGCGGTCCGCGTGGTGCGACAGCGAGTCACAGGCTGAATCGCAGGTGACTCCGTGGTGATGGCTGCAGCTGCCCGATAACCCTTTCATCGCTGACGGGGCAAAGCCACGGGGGTCATGGACACCCGGGGGTGTGGTTCCAGACCCGTCTCCCGCAAGTACCTTTGATGATCAATTTTCCATTTTTCTTGCTTCCAACGTAGGAAAAGATCCAAACTTTACAGTTTTTGTTTTTTAACCCGATGTGCCTTTTGGTGTGTGATGCTCAACTGTTCTCTTCAGATGAACCAGACATCTGATTCTTCATCTGCAGGCTTCCCTTGTGGCTCAGTGGTAAAGAATCTGCCTGCCAGTGCAGGACATGCGGGTTCAACCCCTGGTCAGGAAGATCACCACATTGGACTTATGGTGTAACAGGCAAACAACACATTATCTTGGATAGGACTCAAGAAATGCAGGGATTGTGGTCAGAGGAGGAACCTGTAACTTGTCTTAGTGAGACAAGCAGTGTCTGGTCTGCAGCAACCCCATGAATCTGAAATTGAACTGGATGCTTGCTGATCCTTTGGAGAAAGTGTCCCCAGAACAGGTGTGAGTGGTACTCACAAAAAGTGCTCAAGAGCACCATTCACCTGCTGACCTGTTTCTTATAATGGCTATAACTCAGGAACAGCCAGGTAAGAGAGATGCTCAAGACCAGACACCCAGGGAAAAGGCGAGAAGCTTCCATCTCTCTCTCATCATCGCTCTTCTAGCACCTCCCTGTGCTCACTATCCCGGAAGTTCTCTGGAGGCTGCCCGAATGGGTTTTTATGGAGGCTTCCTTAGGTAGGAATGATTAACATACCATTAGTTCAGTTCAGTTCAGTCTCTCAGTCGTGTCCAACTCTTTGCAACCCCATGAATCGCAGCACGCCAGGCCTCCCTGTCCATCACAAACTCCCGGAGTTCACTCAGACTCACGTCCATCGAGTCAGTCAAAAAAAAAAAATTTTTTTTTTAAACTGTATTTATATATTTTTCTAGGCTGCACAGCAAGGCCATGTGGGATCTTAGTTCCCTGACCAGGGATCAAACTCACGCCCCTTACATTGGAAGCATGGAGTCTTAACCACTAGACCACCAAGAAGTCCTGAAGCTCTGTTTCTTGAGTGTGGTGGTCAAGAGAATGTGTCTTGCAGAATGCCAACCACAGGGAGCTTAACTGATCAAGGAGCCATCACCGTATCTGCACCAAGGCCATGTTTCCCACAGGCTGCTCCCAGCTACTAACTCGGCACAGTGGGAATATCTGGACAGACCCAGTCCTGGGAGAGAGTGGACTCTTCAGTGACTGACTCTGACACAGGCCTCCCTGATAGCATTGCTAACCCTTCATTAGACTTCGAAGAAGCTCACAACACTTCTACCCAACTTCCCTTCCCTTGCTCCTTCACTTGGGGTCAGACTTGTATAACGTCTGATAACTTTCCCAGGCTTCTCCCCATTTTCTCTCACACAGGCATTTCCCTTAAAAAAAGTCCTGGTGCACTGAGTTCTGTTTTAGTATCTACTTCAGAGGATGCAAACCAATACTGACTTAGTAACAAAAAAACAGGATTGGAACCATTAATAAAAGTCCCACTGAATTTTCAGAAATCTGAGGAAAAGAAAATGAAAAAAACAAAAACACTTATGTATCTCCCTGTCAGTTTTGCCCATACTTGAAATTTTCTTTTCTCCTTCTCTATCTAAATCCTCTACACCTTCCTCAAAACCTTGGTTCTCCATCTTCTGCATTGCCATGGTCCTGGTTCTATGAACTCACACATCAGGGTAATCCCCAACCAACTGGTGATGAACGATCAGTCTTCAAAGGTAAAACCCCCAATTGTAAGATGAGCTCTGGCTTACCACCCACACATAGCATTCTCCTGCAGTTTATAGACCAATGTTTCCTAGATTATGTTTCAGTGAAAGCAAGAGGTAATGTGTATTTTAGGAGAGAAAGCTTCCATGGTCAAATAATTTTGAGGGAAACATCACTGTGTATCATGGCCCTGTCTCAGATATTCAAATGCACACCAGTACACCAAAGGTTTAGAAACAACTTATGGGAATGGCTTCAATTAACTCTGTATTTTCCACCCTCATTTGACCATAGAAACATTTTTCCACAAAATTTCTACTAATAACCACAAGCGGCCTCCCTGGTGGTTCAGATGGTAAAGAATCTTCCTGCAATGTAGGAGACCTGGGTTCAATCTCTGGGTCAGAAAGATCTCTTAGAGAAGGGAATGGCTACCCACTCCAGTATTCTTGCCTGGAGAATTCCATGGACAGAGGAGAACGCTGAAGAACTGATGCTTTCCAACTGTGGTACTGGAGAAGACTCTTGAGAGTCCTTTGGACAGCAAGGAGATCAAACCAGTCAATCCTAAAGGAAATAAACCCTGAATAGGCACTGGAAGGACTGACGCTGAAGCTCCAATACTTTGGCCACCTGATGCAAAGAGCCAACTCACTGTAAAAGACCCCGAGGCTGGGAAAGACGGACAGGAGGAGGAGAAGGGGGTGACAGAGGATGAGATGGTTGGATAGCATCACGACTCAATGGACATGAGGTCGAGCAAACTCAGGGAGATAGTGAAGGACAGGAAAGCTTGGCGCACTGCAGTCCATGGGGTCACAAAGAGTTGGACATGAATTAACAACTGAACAACAATAACCACAAGATTTTATATTTTGCAATACAAGTTGAGAAATACGGCTGAAGCTATCTCTTTCAGAGATGCATGTGTATTAAGCCACCATCCGAACATAATCAACAGGGTAAGGGGAAAACCAACTGGTAATGCTGGCAGGTAGGGCACCTCTGGACCTCAGCCATGAGATCGAAAGAAAACAGGGCCAGGAATAGAGTCTGGTAGCATGTACAAGGCAGGACTTGGGAAAGCAGGCACAAGGGTGTTAAGAGAGTCTACTTTTAACAGCATTTAAAGGGAGGGGCAACAGATTCTTCTTCAGGAAGCGATGCACAGGAAGCTCCATATCATCGCTTGTAGAGAATGGCCTTCCAAGGAAAACCAAGAGCTTCTGAGGTCCTGCCTGGCTTTGCAGGCTCTCTCAGCATCCACACACTGCTTTCCTGCTAGCTAGCTTATACAGCAAGATAAGGGAAAGTGTCTGACCACTCTTCAACTTGCCTCAGCATTCAGCACTCCCACATTCATTCACTCATTCGTCCCACAAATATTGGGCCCCTACTGTGTGCCAGCCACTGTTCTGGGTGATGGGGATGCAGCAGTGAATAAGACCCAACAAGGTGCCTGTCCTCATGGAAGGTACTCTCTAACTGGGTAAACAGATAATAAGCCAAGTAAATCAACTTAAGTATAACACTAATAACAGCAACTGCTATGAAGAGAATAAAGCAGGATAAAAGATTAGAGAGTTCACTAGGCAGAGTGATTGACTGTGTGCGTGAGCTCAGTCGTGTCCAGCTCTGTGCTCTTTCTAGAGATCAGTGTCTAGCTCTGTGTGACCTCATGGACTATAACCCACCAGGCTCCCCTGTCCATGAGATTTTTCAGGCATGGATATTGGAGTGGATTGTCATTTCCTTCTCCAATCGATTGATTAGGTACGGCCCTTTGATAGCTTCAGTGATTCTTCTGCTGCTTTCGAAAATGACAAGAGAGAACAGTGCTATCTTGGATGGCACTGCTGCTGCTGCGTCACTTCAGTCGTGTCCGACTCTGTGCAACACTTGGACAGGACATCTGATATAACCCTGTTCCCACTCTCCATGGGCAGGCAGAGATGTGGATGTCCTATCTGCAGCTGTCAGAGCTCCGTGTCTAGCACAATTCCTCTTGGTCTGAGCATCTTGAAAATGCCGCTACCTTTCCCGCATCCTCCCACCCATTACGCCCATGTAATTACTGAAATGATTTCAGATTAAGATGTTAAAGTCTAAAATGTTTGTGAAAAAAAAAAAAAATTGGCAAGCTGTCACTTCTGAATACCCAGCTGAATTGCCGAATGAATAATAATGCAAAAATGCTTACTGAAAGAAGAATAAATAAAAGCTCATTGTTGTACAATAAATCCTTTTCTGTAAAACACCACTGAGGAAACTGGCTCTGGGTTTATCACATTTCCCTCCAAGTATTCAGGCCATTTTATTTCATTCTTTCCCGTGCTTTATTATTTTCCAGGAACTGGTGTGTGGTTCTACCCTATTGTTCCTCATGAAATATTAATGCTACAGGAGTGTATGGGGAGCGATGCCAGCAACAGGGCTGTTGATAGGAGCTGCCAGTGACTGGAATGACTGATTAGTTCAGAAAGTGGCAGCCACAGAGGGGAGGAGGTGGGAGCGGGTTGGATTGGGAATTTGGGATTAGCAGATGCATACTGGTATACACAGAATGGATAAACAACAAGGACCTACTGTGTAACAAACAAAACTATATTCACTATCTTGTGATAAAGCATAACGGAAAAGAATATGAAAAAAGAATGTGTGTATATATATATATATGTATAACTGAGTCACTTTGCTATACAGCAGTAATTGATACAAAACTGCAATTCAACTATACTTCAATAAAAGATAATTTTTTTAAAAAAAAGCAGAAAGTGGTAGCCAAAAGGAAGTGTGCATTATAGGTAGAGAAAGTTATTTTATTAGCCTTCAGCCCAAAGAGAAGCCCTTTTATTTCTTTCTTTTAAACCAAAAAACCTAGATTTAAGAGTATCCACCCTGCCCCTTGCAGAGCAGCTCTGCTAAAGTGAAAGGGGAAGGACACTGATGGTGATCTCCTTACCACAAATCCACACAGGCCAGATTAGGATCTCTCTGGAAGGGCCCTTGTGCTGGTGCACACCTTAGGCTACACCATGAACCACAGGTCATTGTCACATCTGAAAACTGGCAAGGCGTGTCAGATAATTGGGCAATAACTAGGATTCTTTATTTCCTTGGGCTCCAAAATCGCCGCAGACAGGGACTGCAACCATGAAATTAAAAGATGCTTGCCCCTTGGAAGAAAAGCTATGACAAACCTAGACAGCATATTAAAAAGCAGAGATATCACTTTGCCGACAAAGGTCCATCTAGTCAACACTATGGTTTTTTCAGTAGTCATCTACAGATGAGAGTTGGACCATAAAAAAAGGCAAAGCGCCGAAGAATGGACGCTTTCAAACTGTGATACTGGCAAAGACTCTTGCAAGTCCTTTGTACAGCAGAGATCAAACCAGTCAATCCTAAAGGAAATCAACCCTGAATAGTCATTGGAAGGACTGATGCTGAAGCTCAAATCCTTTGGCCAACTGATGCAAAAAGCTGACTCACTGGAAAAGACTCTGATGCTGGGAAAGATTGAAGGCTGGAAGAGAAGGGAGCAACAGAGGATAAGATGGTTGGATAGTATCATTCATTCAACGGACATGAGTTTGAATAAATTCCAGAAGATAGTGAGGGACAGGGAAGCCTGCCATGCTACAGTCCATTGGGTAACAAAGAGTTGGACATAACTGAGCTACTGAACAATATGATTCTACACAGCCCACCTAGCCTGAATATGTAGGATTAAAACATCCACTGTAACTCATTTGATTCCCCAACTCATTCGAGAAAGTAGGATTATTTTCCCTATTTTAAAGATGAGACAGACGAAATTCAGAGAAGTGAAGTAATTTGTCCCGGGTCACACAGCCAGCAACGGGAAGAGCTAGGATTCTAATCTAGGTCTCCCTGACTCTCTAGTCTGGGCTTTAGCCACTCTTTTATACCCTTCCCTCTTCTTTACCCAGGTTCAAAGAAGGAGCATAGACCTTCTTCCCCACCCTTCTTCTTCCAATGGCTCCTATTTATTGTGTTAATCTTCTGAATGACCACTTTTCATTTTTCAAATACAAACTTGTTCAATCAAAGGAATGCTTCCCTAAGGGTGGGATTCTAGGAGACAGGTTTTTTGGAAGTGTGGTGATGGGGCAGGAATTATAGTGTAAACAGTGTTCCCTGGACTGTCTAGTCTACTTGTTCAGATTTGGATGCAGCAAATATTTATCAAAACCCAACGCTGCTGGTCTCCCTTCCAACCATGCTCAAGGATACTGGAGTGGGTTGCCATTTCCTCCTCCAGATCTGCAGGAGAGAGGTAGCCCTTTGAAAGTACAGACATGTTTAGTTCGTACTGCTTCTAACAAGATCAAATTAGGGGGGAAATGCTTTATATCTGTTCAGCGGTTTCTCCAGTGTTAGGAATTCCATATTTTTAAGCCCTTAGCCTCTCTGTAGAAAGCTGCCTACTCATTTTTGTTGCCTTGTGTTCGCTAATCAAGCATCTTTAAAGCAACGAACTCATTTGTTAAAAATCACCAAAGCTTTTCTATAACATCCAGAAAAAGCATCAGATCCAAACCAGAGACCATAATTTCAACCTAATGCAAACTTTTATTTGCCTTTGGGATTGAAATCAGTATGTTCCAGGTTTGCTAATATCAACAGCATCAATGAGGGTGACAATGGCTAAGGCAATGGAGATGCTCATGATGCCAAAAGTGTGTTTGTATTACAACTTCTTGAGTTTTATCATTGCTTTGAAAACAACCAAAACTTGTCAAAAATTCAAGAAATCTTCTACCAAATGATCTGAAGCAATATAATTTTTTTTTTTTTCGGTGTAATTTCTAACCTAACAGTACTACTGTTGAGATGTACATACATTGCTCTCTGGGCAATTAGACAAGCAGGAAAAAAAAAATGAGATAAGAACCTAATAAAGAAATTAAGGTCAATGAGATTCTTTTTAACTGAGAAAAGCCTTTTATTTAAAGCACATCTGTTTTCAAACCTATTTACCATAATTATCATCTCCCCTTTCCTTTCATCTATCTCTGTTTTTTCATTGTTTTTTATTTGGTCTCTCATCTTTCATGCTTCTTTTTAGCAAGCAGAGCAGTGAAAGAAACAGCCTGCTAGATAACGAATTGCATTATTAATTTGGTTTGTTTTTAGGGAGACTGGTTCTGACCTAACATATTAAATGAAGTTCCAGGATTTAATCGAGGAATGGAATCTGTCAGGAAAAAAGAATCAACTCTGCAGGTGAGTAAACTGAAAATAATTTGCATTTGGAGCTCTGTTTTAGGGATGCTTGGTCCAAGTTCTTCCATGAGGAAATAAAATGAAAATGCTATGCTTTGTTAGTTTAAAAATCATATCCTTAAAATAACTGGGAGAGTAGGAAGCTTTTCTGATTTATTCTGTTCAGCCATCACTCTCTAGAGTCATTTGCACTCATGGACCGTTGGGAGAACATTAATTGACTTAAAGAGGCAGTAGTTATTGTCCAGGCAGCATTGTGCATCCTTCTGAAATGATTTATCCTGACCTGGGCTCTCCATCTTGCCCCCTCACCACTCCAGCTTTTACAACACAGGATGGATCTACACGCCAGGGGTCAAATGGTGTCAGACTGAAAAGCTTCATCAATTCCAGAACCTTACCAAACCTCCTACTAGGAAATTTAAATGTAGGCACCTTGGCTGGCATCTCCAAGACGTACTTGTGAGATATTGTCTATAATTCAAAGTAAAAAGAAAAAAAATGTGTGTCTATATATATTCCTACTGTGTTGCAAAAATTAAAGTGGAAAAAGAGCTGTTGATTCTAATTCCTCAACCCAGGACTTCAGATGCCAATAATGACTGCCAGGAACAAACACCCACAGAGCACAGCCCAGAAACTTAATTGTTTTCTTGTTATTTAATATCTACGGTCCTCAGTGTGCACTGGTGCTGCCGGGCTTATTTACAGAGCCCTGCCTGGAGTCCTCAGTATATCCAAAGTGATGCTTACACATGTGAAAGGTTAGGAAATGCTAATGGAGAGTAAATTGCTTCTCCTTTTCTGTGCTACCTCAGAAAAATTAAGCTCTCCAGCCTTCTCCTTTTCCTCCTTTTCTGTGCTACCTTGGAAAAATTAAGCTCTCCTGCCTCCAAGGTAAGGGCACTGGTTCCCATTTGGGGGCTTCCATGTCTGTTGGGCCATCAATGTCTAGTACGAAAAAAGGAAGGGGTTTTGAAGAAGAGGTTAAGGAGGGGGATACTCAAAAGAGGAAGTGCCTCGGGGAACTGGAGATCTCCTTAAAAAATGGGGCCTGAGTGGACCTTCAGTGGGTCCCCTGCAGGGGGACTGCAGGCACATTCACCTGGAGGCTGAATCACTGCTCCTCTTACTTCACTTCTGCAACAACATTTATACGTTTGCCCGACTGCCTGTGCCCAGGAACTAGGTGATGGAAGGACACTTCACTAACATCCTGTACCACACCTGAGTTCAAGGAAAGACTGCCCTGTCTGTGCTGGGGACTTCTACTGGATCACTTCTAGTTTACAGCCATGGATCCTCCCCACACCCAACTGTGCAGCATAGGTATAAAACCAAGAAAATGAGGAGGGTCCTAGATACCAGAAGCCTGTGTATACGGGGCCAATTAGGGGTGGAGGGAAGTTCTGTCTCATCTTTACCTGCCTAATGCACATGACGCCCACAGAAAAGCGTCAGTAGCTAATGCTGCTGCTGCTACTGCTCAGTCGCTTCAGTCGTGTCCAACTCTGTGCGACCCCATAGACAGCAGCCCACCAGGCTCCCCCGTCCCTGGGATTCTCCAGGCAAGAACACTGGAGTGGGTTGCCATTTCCTTCTCCAATGCAGGAAAGTGAAGTCGCTCAGTCGTGTCTGACTCTTAGCGACCCCATGGACTGCAGCCCACCAGGCTCCTCCATCCATGGGATTATTCCTGCTACCTATGTTAAAACAATGAAAAAGATGACAAGACAAATCCTAGACTATCAACTTGTGACTTGGTCTACGTGCCTCTTCTGTTCAGGAGGGATTTGATTCTGCTTGAATTAAAGCACATGGCAACCACACACCTGCCGTGCTCAAGCCCCTGCTCAGCTAGCTGACCATCTTATATACACGTCACCTCACTTCTGCCTTAGGCTCCAGTCCTGTTGGCCAAGGAGTCCCACAGACTGGTGTCTGGAAACCCAAGAGGGAAACGTATGCTTTTGGGGGAGACTCAGGTGGCTGAGATCCTTAATCTGCTGAGACATCTGAGAATCTTATAGAATCAATGATTTATTTTCTGTAGGTTAGTTTGAAAGTAGGGAAAGAGGCAATAAACCAGGAAATTGGCAAAGTGCTTTTTAACAGTGATATTTGATGACCATTTTTAGATTTAGGTTTATAAGACTAGGGTTCATGAGAATGTTTTTATAATTTCTTCCTACATACTCTGCCTTTAAACAGCACCTGGGGTACAATCTCACCGCAGATGCAGTCTTCCCCAGCGTATAGTTGGAGACAAGGATGCATTTCCAATGCCTGATGTTACCTGCCCTGCCTGCAGCTATCAGCCTACAGGTAGAATTCAACTGTCCAAATACTGGCTTGCCCTGGAGCTAAAGTACCCACTGTGGTGACAGAGATGGGAAAAACAGCTTCTGCCTTCTTCTGCCAGTATCACCAGGCAACTGAGAATGTGTGGGTGAAGAATAAATGTTTTGACCCCTCTAATTATTTCAACCGGAGCCCTAATTATGGACCCATGGCAACAGCCAATCACAAGCATCTGCTGTATTATTTGCGACCAATAGTCATGCTTTTTCTTAATCTTTGATAAAAATTTATTTCAAAGGGAAAGCACACCAAATTCTCAAAGAGAGTTTTAACAAAGGACCTTCAGTATTTCTTAAGGAGACTTTCATCACAGTAACCTTAAATCCTGCATAGTTTTCCTTCCTTAATCAGATAGGCAGGATGATCTCTAGAAAGAGCAGACAGCCTCATCACTCCTTACTTACAAATAAGAGACAAAAGTCACTGTTGATTCCAATGGCTTCCACCGAGACAGTAAAATCCTTACATGCAGGATTCTGGAGCATAGGATTCAGGGACCCCTGTAACATCCATCCCAGGGATGGTTCATGTGCAAATTTCCATCTCTGCACCCAGGATTCAGGGTGTACAATCTCTCATAAAGTGATCGGGGTAAGTACTTATTCATGGAGTCTTAAGCCACACAGCCAAATTTAATATAAAGATACAAGGTTTTCATTGCTAGAGTTCAAATACTAAAGTCACATTACAATTTTCCATTCACTTGGGAGAAAAAAGATAAGACTCTGGGATTGCTAAAAAGTGAGAGGAGGGAAATAGGAGATGTGGCCTGAGGCCTTTTTCACAAACATGAGTAGGTTCAGCTGCATACAGTAAAAATTCAAGAAGATGTGGTTTAACAAGAGTTTTATTTTTCTTTCATGAAAAGGAAATGTAAGGAGGCAGGACTGACTAAAAGAATTCTGCCTCTAATACCAACGTTGGGGGGTGGGGTGGGGGGTGCTGGTTCCCAGGAACCAGCTGGGTATCCTACAAATTAACTCAGTTCTGACACAATCTGCCTGGAGGCAGCTTCTGATTCCACAAGTTTGAAGGTTCAGTTCTACAAGACCCGCCTCCAAACTCCCACTTCAGAAACCAGTCAAAAGCCCAGGTATATCTGACTGACCAGCTACAGATTTAAGGTTCCAGCAACTTCTCCTTAGGTTCAATGAATTTGCTAGAGCAGCTCACAGAACTGAAACATTTTACTTACTAGGTAACCAGGTTATTAATATTAAAGAAGAATTCAACAGCCAAATGAAGAAAACCACAGGGGGCTTTCACACTGTCTCCAGGCTCATGGCTCTCCTGGTGTCTCCACGTGTTCACCAACCTGGAAGCTCCCCGGACCCCGTTCTTAAGGGTTTCGTGGTGACTTCATTACATAAGCATGGTTGATTAAATCACTGGCCACTGGTAATGGATTCAACCTCTTTCCTCCCCTCCCCAGAGATCAAGAGGTGGAAGTAACATCCCAACCCTCACTCACAGTGTTGGTTCCCCTGGCAACCAGCTCCTTTCCTACCCTTTGGAGACCTAGGGGTGGTCCTATAGCCACCTCACTAGCATAATAGACACCTTGAGCCCTCTCACCCCTTAGGAAATTTGAAGCATCTGTGCTAGAAACAGGACAAAAACCAAATATATATTTATTATAAACCATGATATCACAAATTTAAAGTCAGAAATCCAGATTCCGTCTGTCTTTATGTTCTGCAATCCTTAGGACTTGGCTTCCCAGCCTCAAGATAATCTTATGTTCACCAAATGGTCACTGTGGCTGCAGCTACTGGGCAGCCCTTCTCAAAGTGTGGGCTCCAGACCAGTAGCATCAGCATCACCTAGGAACTTTGACAAATGAAAATCCTCAGGCATACGCCACCAGCTGCCTCAGAAACTGCGAAGCAGTTTTAACAAGCAGGGTTGTTAAACAAGGGAGCAGGATTTTAACAAGCAGCAAAAGCCATTTTAACAAGCCCTTCAGATGATTCTAATACAACCTCAAGTTTGGTACCTGTGACTCAGAGAGCAAGGCGGGGGACAAGGGAGAAGACGGATGGGTGTCCCTCAGGTGACTCAGGCCCTCATAAAGATGATTCCCAGAAATCCCACCAAATGACTTCCGGCTACTTCTTCCCATGCCCCCAATCTCCCCAACTCCCTTCCTCCAATCCTCCAAACAGCAAGGGAACCTGGGAAATGAACGTTTTTGGTGGCTACATAGCCATTCCCAACACTATGGAGATTCATTGAGAAAAAGAAGGTGCAATAAACATCAGGGACATAACTGGCAGGAGAGTTAAACGTCACTAAAGCACAGGGACTGGGCACATTTTGATGACTGTCCTGATAGTGGTGAAACAAATTGTGTCAGTGGCTAAATGAGGATCTGCGGGGAGCGAGCTCCACCCCTGGCAAAGGTCATGAGGAAGGAGGCTTGTCATACGCAAAGGCGGGATCAAGCCTCAGGAGTCTCCCTGGAAATTCTCGAGCAATCTACCCCCAAAACCAGAGTCTGCCTACTTTCTGCTTTGTGCTTTCACCTACACCTCTGACTTTACGGGGGGCTGTCCCCCACTACCTCTCTCTGAAAAAAGAGTTAGCTTACAGCTCCAGTTAATAATTCCTGGGTGTGACAGTGTTTCAATCTACAAACTCCTTTGGAAGTCCTCTAGCCTCCCTGAATAGGTTTTTTCCGGCAACATGTGATTGTTCAGAGCCTCCCAACTGTGAGAGGCAGGAGATGTTCTAAACTGTCTAAACATAGATTCCTTTGAGTAGTTAAAAGATTGATTAGAAATTGTATTGGTGAAGGGTTTTTCACTTGTTGGGCCAATGTTTGCTGCTAAGTCTCCATATCCCTTACCTACTGTGTCCTTGGCGGTGTATTGATTGATATAATGGGTGTATAGAAATGTAAGCAGTTGCCTCAATGTTTGTAATCTTGGACCCTTGAGTTAATTCTTTTCTTGATTGAGCCCACCTCACCTTTGCCCTATAGGAATGCAACTTTCTTGAATGCTTTTTGGAGGCTGGCGCCTGACTTTAGAACAATCACCTTTAGAGAAAAATAAGTTTCTTAAAATGTTAACAGGCTTCCTGGCCAGAAGATGATGTAAATCACCTAAACTTTTGCATATGATAAGTTTGAAAGCCTGACTTCGATAAGGATCAGGAACTGCTGTCTTTGCATGACTCTACCCCTTCCCCCATTATCCTCTATGCACAACTTAAGGTATAAAACTACTTTGGAAAATAAAGTATGCCCTTTTGTTCACCGGAATTTGGTCTCCCCATGTCGTTCTTTCTTTCACCTTCTAGCTGAACTTTTCCTCTGAGGCAGGGAAGCTCGTCAAGCCTACTAATTTTGCCTGGGCTTCTAAGATCTGACCGGGGAGGCCTTAGTGTCTCCTCTCCTTCGGGAGAACGGGAGGACGCCTGCGGCCTTCGTAGGTGACGTAAATTCCCTGCTTTGGAATTTTATTCAGCCTCTTTTCTTCACTGAATTTCTTCACTGAGCTATCCTTATTTCACCACTCTTTATATCCTTAATAAACGTTTAATTAAGCAGTTGTTTCCTGATCCTCGCCAACGCCGTCCCTGCTTCGAATTCCCTGGATCAGCCGGGGCTGGTCCCCGGCAAGGATTGACCTTCAAGTTGCAATTTTGTACCAAGCAGCAGTAATATCAAAAACCTGGATAGCCCATGACTCCACAACATTCAGCCCAGCTGAGCGCATGAAAAGACTTATCAGTAACAAAAAAATTTTAAAGATAAACAGCATTACCTCTATTTTGAAACCTTTGTATTTTTCAAAAGTCAGAAAAGCGAGCAGCCAAGCTGACAAAAACTTCTTAAGACTTACTCTGGTGACATCTCTTAACAATTAGCCAAATATAGTTAATATGCGTTCCATATCCTGGAATGAACTAATTGAGAATAAAATTAAGTAAAACCGGATTCCAACTCAGAAAACTCCTCACTCGCTCCCTCTTTCTTCTCAGTCTTCTACTTTTAGAAAAAGCGTCAAATGACAAAAACTGGCCATCCAAATCAGGAAAATAATAATTAAAAAAACTAACTCACCAGTTCTGTTCACTTGTTAGAATACATCTATGGCCATCTTTTACTCTTCCATCTAGATAGAAATCCGTTGGATGCATTTCGTGGTTGAGAACTGTCCTTAGCTGAGCTCCTCGGGGCAGAGGAGCTTCCCAGATTTTGAGATTTGTGTGGCAGAGATTTATTGGGTATATGCAACACCTGTGGGTTTCCCTGGTGGTTCAGACGGTAGAGTCTGCCCACTATATGCGAGACCCAGGTTCGATCTCTGGGTTGGGAAGATCCCCTGGAGAAGGAAAGGGCACCCCACTCCAGTATTCTTGCCTGGAAAATCCCATGGACGGAGGAGCCTGCTGCTGCCGCCAAGTCGCTTCAGTCGTGTCCGATTCTGTGCGACCCCATAGACAGCAGCTCACCAGGCTTCCCCGTCCCTGGGATTCTCCAGGCAAGAACACTGGAGTAGGTTGCCATTTCCTTCTCCAATGCATGAAAGTGAAAAGTGAAAGTGAAGTCGCTCAGTCGTGTCCGACTCTTAGCGACCCCATGGACTATAGCCCATCAGGCTCCTCCATCCATGGGATTTTCCAGGCAAGAATGCTGGAGTGGGGTGCCGTTGCCTTCTCCCACGGAGGAGCCTGACGGGCTACGATCCATGGGGTCGCAAAGAGTCAGACAAAGTGTCGGTCTAAATTGTTAGACTGAGCGACTAACAATTCAACACCTGTGTGGCGTGAGGCCAGAAGACTGGACAGAGTAGACTCTGGACTGTGGTACATCCCCTGCTCACCGTCCAGAAGGCTCAGAAGCTAGGCTGACCCTCAGGCTAGCTCCAACTGAGGAAAGGGGCCGAGCCTCGTTCCCACGCTGACATGTCATTGGCTGCCGCGGGCGTGGGAGGGCGTGTCAGCGTGCGTGAGGCCGCTCCCTTAAACGCACAGCTCCTGGAGAGGTCCTGGCCTGCGACTTCCGCAGCCTGCATTCCCCGCTGCTCAAGGAGGGATGGGTGTGGAGGTCTTGAAGAGGGATCAGGGTGTCTGAGCGGGTCAGCATAGCATCCACTGAGCAAATGATCAGGATATCAATAGATCCTAATGTGAGAAATTATCTGTAATTATCAAAGACGCTGAGTAAAATCCGAGTCCTCATCACGACCTACCTACAGCACACATGACATAAATACCACTTCTTGGCATCACCTCCCAAACTTCACCCTACCTCAGGCCTTTTGCATCTGCTGTTTCTCCCTGCTGGACATGCTTCTCTGTAGATAACCCTATGGGTGCTGTTGCATTTCAGTCCCACAGCTACTCAGACGTCACCATCGTAGAGAAGCTTCCTTGACCCTGTCTGAAATGTCCCTAGCACCTGCAGTTTCTTTGTTTATCCTCACAACTCATCACTGCCTGACATTATAGTAAATGTTTCTTTTTAAATTTTTATTTCTTTTTAGTTTTGGCTGCCCTAGGTCTTTGCTGCCGTCTGGCTTTCTCTAGTTGCGGAGAGCGGGGCCTACTGCTTGTTGCGGTGCTTCTTCGGCTTCTCACTGCAGTCAGCGGCTTCTCTCGTTGACCAGCACAGCTCCGGGGCGCTGAGCTTCAGTAGTTGTGGCGCTGGGGCTTAGTTGCTCTGCAGCATGTGGGATCTTCCCCGAACGGAGATGGAACTCATGTACCCTGCGTTGGCAGACAGACTTCCAACCACTGGACCACTAGGGAAATCCCAGAAATATTTCTTTTTTGTTTGTTTGTTGCTTTCTGTCCCTCAGTTACAAAAAGAAAACCCATGAAGTCAATCGTGCATCATACCCAAAAAGTACTGCCTGGCACACAGTAGAAACACACTCCTAGGCAGTGAAGAAATAAATGAATTCATCCTAACAAATTCTCTCTGATGAATTTACTAAACTGGAAGAAGTTAGTTTTAGGCAGACATGAAGAGGGTTGCCTTGCTGTTCTCCTGAAATTATCACAGTATAGTTAATTGACTATTCCCTAATCCAAAATAAAAGTTAAAAAAAGAAAAAGAAATGAAGAGGGTTTATAAGAACTTGTAGGTAACCAAGAAATGTTAACCAGTGCACCTCAGCCCATCCCAACAGGTTCTTTGAAGGAATTGTTATTATGATAGCTTATTGTCTTGCATCAGTTTATAATAAATATTTACACTTAATTTATGTGCAGTAAACTATCTGCTTTTCCCATTTGGCATGTTGATGCCTTTATCACTTTTACATCATTTATTGTGTTTTTATAGCTCAGTCACCTTAACCTAGCCTTTAGGAGGAACAACTATAATGCAACTTGGAACAAAATCAGGTTGATATTTGAGTTTTGTTTTTTTTTTCTCACAGGTTAGTGAAAACCTTATTTTAGGTTTATAGACTATTAAAGCCAAGCAAATGACTTTAGAAGCCCCAGCAGCAGCATCAAAGAGTTTTTGGTTGATGAAGCTAATGTTTGTTCCCTGCCTGCAGGGCAGGTTTCCTCCACCTTGGGTCTGTTTGATGAGTTTCTAGAGGCTCTTTCCAGAGCTTGGAGAGTAGGGAGGTGCGTTTGGAGCTGAGGCAGTGGAAGAGAAGGGAGATGAGGACCCTTAGGAAACAGTCTGGTCTGTGTTCCCTGCCAGGTCAGCTAACTGCCTCGGCGGTGCTGCTAGCCAAAGCCAGAAGTGACAGAACTGATTTTATAAGGGACTTTTGGGGACACTCCGACCATACAAAGAGTGGCTGCTGGGACTGGATCACTAAGAGTAGTTCCAGGGTTGGGGGGTCCACTCATACCACCATGGCTATTTGGCTTTCCAAGAACTGACAGCTTTGGGGTCACTGGAGACAGTGCCCTTGGGCATGGACAACTGGCAAACATGATGGGCAGCAGCAAAAGCAGGGTACCTCCTGGGAGTTTTCTTTACAGGCAGGTGGGATGGAGCTTAAGAGACAAACAGGGAGAGGACTCATGCCTGGTCCCCACAACGACACAGAGACACAGCTCAGAGCCCGCCAGCAATAAAGGGGCAAGGGACACTGGAGATTTGCTTGAGCATTGTTGGATTCAGAGATTTAGATGTCACCTCTTTATATTCACAGCTAGGTGACATTTGGGTTAAAGAGTGATTGGCCCAGTGTCCTTGCAATGCAATTATCCCAGAAAAGCTACCTCTTAAAGCCTCTTAAAAAGTTTAATTTACATCTCAAATAGAATGCAACTGTTTTTCAGATTCCAATTTTTTTTAACCTTGTTTCTGCAAAGGATGATTTCCATAGCTTAAATGTTTGAAAAATCAAGTTGAAGGCTGAGATTCCTCTGAGCACATCAGACTTTGTCCAGCTGCCCTGGCTTGGAAGTGAGAAACACCAGCACCCTCTTAATCCAGAAATTTGGTTTCCTGTTCCAAATCACTTGACTGCATTTCTGCCTCCATACCTTATATTGGTATTTCATTAGCAAGCTTAAAAATCCTTCAGAATGACGCTCTTGTGCTTTGTAAAATCTCACCCAGCATCCTATGGGAACTCTAATTCGCTTATTCATCACTGAGTTTAGGTTGTTTCCTATACTTTCTTTTCCCCTCTCTGAGTACAGGGGAACTGCTGCAGCATATTGCAGCCCATGTTTTCCTTTTGTCTGGAGTGTTCTTGCTCTGGTCACTGCCCCCACTTCCCCATCATTCTCCCACCTTCCATCGCTCATACCCCCAAATACTTGCCTGGAGAAACTTAACACTTATACTCATTTTTTGCATTACTGATGCCGAGCAGGTCCCTGTGGGACTCCAGGGCACAGAGGCCTTTTTGTCCCCCATTCCTTGCAGGCAGGCCTCCAGCTTCCATGACTTTCTCTGAGTTCCAAAAGGCAAAACTGTAGCTAATCAAAGGAGAAGCAGCAAGAGGCTCATCAAGATTAGGAGAGGACCACCGGACCTTGACCTAGGACCATGCATATACCCTAATTTTGTCAACAACCCCATCCTTTAGAAAATGCAGAAGAAAGAAGATTGTAAGACTGTTAATGCCTTGATCCTTACCACATACTCCTGCCTGACTATATAACCTTTCCCTACTCACAGAGGAAGGGGAAAAGCAGTTCTTGAGTTGTTCGCCTATTGTGTTCCCCCTTTGCCCGGCAAAATAATAAAGCCACTCTTTCTTTCTTCTCCATAACTCTCTCTGTATTTCTGTTTGGCACTGGTGCACAGAGAGCCAAGAATTTGGCAACATTATGTCCTCAAATTCATTCTTAAAACTCTTCACCCTTGAAAACCAGTGCCTGGTAATAATGAGATACATGTATACGTGAGGCTGGTTCTATATAAGTGTAATTGGATGGATGGATAGATGCCGACCAAGCAAATGGTAGAATCCCATTCTGTGACAATTTTAGGAAATAAATAAGAATGTGGGACTATGAAGAAGGAAGGGAAAATATTTAGGTTTCCAAAAGAAAAGAAAAATGTTCTGGGTGTATAGTGATGATTTTTTCCCCAAGGTCTGCTTAATTTTTAACTTCCTAGTAGGGGGTGACTGAGATAACTTTTTGAGGTCCCAACTGGCAATGTGACTCTGGGGTGAGGAGGTTTAGAGCTGGCTTCAAAAAAAAAAAAAAGGAGTACATCAAGGCTGTATTTTCTCACCCTGCTTATTTAAATTATATGCAGAGTGAATCATGCAAAATGCTGGACTGGATGAAGCTCATGCTGGAATCAAGACTGCTGTGAGAAATATCAATCAGTTCAGTTCAGTTCAGTCGCTCAGTCCTGTCCGACTCTTTGCAACCCCACAAACTGCAGCACACCAGGCCTCCCTGTCCATCAACAACTCCCGAAGTCCATTCAAACTAACATCCATTGAGTCGGTGATGCCATCCAGCCACCTCATCCTCTGTCATCCCCTTTTCCTCCTGCCCTCAATCCCTCCCAGCATCAGAGTCTTTTCCAATGAGTCAACTCTTCGCATCAGGTGGCCAAAGTACTGGAGTTTCAGCTTTAGCATCATTCCCTCCAAAGAAATCCCAGGGCTGATCTACTTTAGAATGGACTGGTTGGATTTCCTTGCAGTCCAAGGGACTCTCAAGAGTCTTCTCCAACACCACAGTTCAAAAGCATCAATTCTTCGGCACTCAGCTTTCTTCACAGTCCAACTCTCACATCCACACATGACCACTGGAAAAACCATAGCCTTGACTAGATGGAAACTTTGTTGGCAAAATAATGTCTCTGCTTTTCAATATGCTATCTAGGTTGGTCATAACTTTCCTTCCAAGGAGTAAGCATCTTTTAATTTCATGGCCCCAATCACCATCTGCAGTGATTTTGGAGCCCCCAAAATTAAAATCTGACACTGTTTCTACTGTTTCCCCATCTATTTCCCATGAAGTGATGGGACCAGATGCCATGATCTTCGTTTTCTGAATGTTGAGCTTTAAGCCAACTTTTTCACTCTCCTCTTTCACTTTCATCAAGAAACTTTTTAGTTCCTCTTCACTTTCTGCCATAAGGGTGGTGTCATCTGCATATCTGAGGTTATTGATATTTCTCCTAGCAATCTTGATTCCAGCTTGTGTCTCTTCCAGCCCAGCATTTCTCATGATGTACTCTGCATATAAGTTAAATAAGCAGGGTGACAATAT
>NW_011495030.1:5807876-5812553 GCF_000754665.1 Bison bison bison
AACATCAGGAAGTTCACAGTTCATATTGCTGAAGCCTGGCTTGGAGAATTTTGAGCATTACTTTACCAGCGTGTGAGATGAGTGCAATTGTGTGGTAGTTTGAGCATTCTTTGGCATTGCCCTTCTTTGGGATTGGAATGAAAACTGATCTTTTCCAGTCCTGTGACCACTGCTGAGTTTTCCAAATTTGCTGGTATATTGAGTGCAGCACTCTCACAGCATCATCTTTCAGGATTTGAAAGAGCTCAACTGGAATTCCGTCACCTCCACTAGTTTTGTTCATAGTGATGCTTTCTAAGGCCCACTTGACTTCACATTCCAGGATGTCTGGCTCTAGGTGAGTGATCACACCTTCGTGATTATCTTCACTTAATGGCAAATAGATGGGGAAAAAAGTGGAAGCAGTGACAGGTTTTATTCACTTGTGCTCCAAAATCACTGCAGATGGTGACTGCAGCTGTGAAATTAAAAGATGCTTGCTCCTTGGCAGGAAAGCTATGACAAACCTAGACAATGTATTAAAAAGCAGAGAAATCACTTTGCCAACAAAGGTCTGTCTAATCAAAGCTATGTTTTTACCAGTGTTATGTATGGATGTGAGAGTTGGACCATAAAGAAGGCTGAGTGCCAAAGAATTCATGCTTTTGAATTGTGGTGCTGGAGAGGCCTCTTGAGAGTGCCTTGGACAGCAAGGAGATCAACCCTGAGTAGACAATGGAAGAACTGATGCTGAAGCTGAAGCTCCAATACTTTGGCCTGTCTTGAAGATCTGACTCATAAGAAAAGACCCTGATGCTGGGAAAGACTGAAGGCAGGAGAAGGGGCGACAGAGGATGAGATGATTGGATAGCATCACTGACTCAATGGATATGAGTTTGAGCAAACTCTGGGAGATGGTTTGGCATGCTGCAGTCCATGGGGTCACAAAGAGTCAGACATGACTGAGTAACTGAACAGCAACAGCAACCCGCCCAAACAGACTACTTTGCCTTTGGTTGGAGAAATGAAGGAGCAGGGGATAAACCATTAAACTCCTTGAATTCTCAGCAGTGGAAAGGCTGGGTTCTTGGTACCATGACCAGGTAGGCATGTTTGTCTTAGATGACTTCACTCTCCTTCATCTCCCTTTACCCTTTCCTCCCTTGTCCTTGTTATTCTCCCTCCCCTCCCCTAATCTCACACACACACACACACACACACACACCATCAACAGAGGCATTCACAAAAGAGGAGGAGGAAGGCAGGGCCTTTGTGGCCACTGCTGTCCCATCAGCCCCTGCAGGGGCTCCTGGCTTCATGGGTCTCTGCTCATCACCTCTCAGGGCAGAACAACCTCTCTAAGCAGCTCCTGCCGTGCTTGACTGCTCACAGTTCAGACTCAGCAACCTTGTCCCTGGCAGAGAGTGCGCTCCCAGAGCTGCTGCAAGGATTTATGCCTCTGCCTGAGGAATCACCAGCCAGGCTTCCCTTTTATTTATTTAAAAATGTTGATGACACAAATAACACATGGCTACCTTTTGGTTGTACAATGTTTAAATCTAAACATAAAAATAAAGTTAAAGTCTGCCTTGGCCATATGCTCTGCCTCCCTCCCCATACATTGCATCCCTCTTCCCAGAGGTAACTGTTACTACCTTTTCTTAGGCATTTAAGCTCATATAAATAATATGGGGGGAAAAGGTCTTCTTTCATGTCTTAAAGATGTAAACATCGTCATATGATGTACAGTGTTTGATAAAATGCTTTTTCTCCCACTAATATTTCTGTCTTCGTCAGTATATACAAATTGCCTCATTCTTCCCAACTGCTGCGCATTGAGTGGTTGTGAGCATCACAGTGTTTAGTTAACCCATCCCTTATTAGTATTTAGGCCGCTTACAGATTTTGCCACTAGAGGTGACACAGCCATGAATCTCTTTGAGCCCTCCAGTTTGTGCCTGAGTGTGAGTGCCTCTCTCCATGTGTTAAGTTTTAAAATGCATCAGCAAATTATCCCTTAAAAGAGCTAAGGCAATTTATTAATTTATTAATACATCCCTCCAGCAAGTAGGGATCCCTCTTTTGAGTACCTTCTACAACATTCTAAGTAATACTTGATGATTTCATATATTCAAACATTTCTGTTTGGCATAACTTTGTTATTATTATGCACTTAATCATTCACTGGCTTATTCAACAAATGTATACTGAGTCTCAGCCATCATCACCTACCAGGAAAGGTTTGTAAGGCTGGCAGCTTTGCAAGCAGCAACCCATATGGGTAATGTTAATGTCAGGAAAGGCTCCTGACAGCCCAGCCTCTTTCATCTGCCCACCATGGTCACTGGAAGTGCCTTTTCCTGGGACTCCAGCTCCCAGTGCCTAGTGAGCTGTTGGGCTGTCAGTGCAAACCTGCTCAGGGTGTTGTCACATTCATTGGAGCAACTCATGCATCCCGAGGGTCCCAGCGGATCACTCCTGAGACAGGACGTGGCTGGAGGATTTGGGGATAGAAAACAGCAGTGGGGAGGAGGCAGAGCTCTCAGTTACAGGAAAGGACAAACGAAGCTAGGGAAGCTAGACTTTCTCTACTTTAATCGCCCCTACAATCAAACAGGTGCTACTAGATTTGGTAAGACTTTGGTGTGTTTCCCCTCATCTTCTGAAAATCACATACAAAACTATTACAAAGGACCTAGTGTAATAATGCTGCTGCCGCTAATAATAATGTTTCACCTAAGGAGCACAAGTGGTAAAGAACCTGTCTGCCAAGCGGGAGACACAAGAGAGGTGGGTTCAATCTCTGGGTCAGCAAGATCCCTGGAGAAGGAAATGGCAACCCACTGCAGTATTCTTGCCTGGAGACTCCCATGGACAGAGGAGCCTGGCAGTCTACAGTCCAGGGTCACAGAAGTGGACACAACTGAAGCAACTTAGAACAACTGTTACATAGGCCATTATTTTGGGAGCTTCTGAGGAAATATACTGCCAATTATAATTGTAAGATGCTACTGATTATGTGCTACTGTGGTGTTGGAGAAGACTCTTGAGAGTCCCTTGGACTGCGAGGAGATCCAACCAGTCCATTCTGAAGGAGATCAGCCCTGGGATTTCTTTGGAAGGAATGATGCTAAAGCTGAAACTCCAGTACTTTGGCCACCAATGGGAAGAGTTGACTCAATGGCAAAGACTCTGATGCTAGGAGGGATTGGGGGCAGGAAGAGAAGGGGATGACAGAGGATGAGATGGCTGGATGGCATCACTGACTCAATGGGCGTGAGTTTGAGTGAACTCCAGGAGTTGGTGATGGACAGGGAGGCCTGGCGTGCTGAGATTTATGGGGTTGCAAAGAGTCAGACACAGCTGAGCAACTGAACTCATTATGTCACATCCTGGTTTCACAGATGTAAAAATGTAAATCAAAAGTCCCATAGTCCTACAGAAATCTGGTAATAATCTACAATTCTCAAGTGCCTACTGTGTGCAAGACACTGTGAAGCCCTTTAACATGACTTGTATTATTTATTCCCCACAAAATGTTTTACAGCTGGCTCTCCAAAAAGAAAATGCCCTAATTTGTAGCCTCTGCCAATTTCCATGGTGTAAATACTCTCAGGGGTTATTCAACTTTCCAATGTGAACTCCCTGAACTTAACGTTGGAAGATCAGATCAGATCAATCAGTCGCTCAGTCGTGTCCATCTCTTTTCGACCCCATGAATTGCAGCACGCCATGCCTCCCTGTCCATCACCAACTCCCAGAGTTCACTCAGACTTACGTCCATCGAGTCAGTGATGCCATCCAGCCATCTCATCCTCTGTCGTCCCCTTCTCCTCTTGCCCCCAGTCCCTCCCAGCATCAGAGTCTTTTCCAATGAGTCAACTCTTCACATGAGGTGGCCAAAGTACTGGAGTTTCAGCTTTAGCATCATTCCTTCCAAAGAAATCCCAGGGCTGATCTTCAGAATGGACCGGTTGGATCTCCTCGAAGTCCAAGGGACTCTCAAGAGTCTTCTCCAACACGACAGTTCAAAAGCATCAATTGTTTGGCGCTCAGCCTTCTTCACAGCTTTTTAGTTCCTCTTCACTTTCTGCCATAAGGGTGGTGTCATCTGCATATCTGAGGTTATTGATACTTCTCCCAGCAATCTTGATTCCAGCTTGTGCTTCTTCCAGTCCAGGATTTCTCGTGATGTACTCTGCATAGAAGTTAAATAAGCAGGGTGACAATATACAGCCTTGATGAACTCCTTTTCCTATTTGGAACCAGTCTGTTGTTCCATGTCCAGTTCTAACTGTTGCTTCCTGACCTGCATACAAATTTCTCAAGAGGCAGATCAGGTGGTCTAGTATTCCCATCTCTTTCAGAATTTTCCACAGTTTCTGGTGATCCACACAGTCAAAAGCCTGGCATAGTCAATAAAGCAGAAATAGATGTTTTTCTGGAACTCTCTTGCTTTTTCCATGATCCAGAGGATGTTGGTAATTTGATCTCTGGTTCCTCTGCCTTTTCTAAAACCAGCTTGAACATCAGGAAGTTCACAGTTCATGTATTGCTGAAGCCTGGCTTGGAGAATTTTGAGCATTACTTTACTAGCGTGTGAGATGAGTGCAATTGTGCGGTAGTTTGAGCATTCTTTGGCATTGCCTTTCTTTGGGATTGGAATGAAAACTGATCTTTTCCAGTCCTGTGGACACT
>NW_011495030.1:5812653-5813720 GCF_000754665.1 Bison bison bison
CGTGATTATCTGGGTCGTGAAGATCTTTTTTGTACAGTTCTGTGTATTCTTGCCATCTCTTCTTAATATCTTCTGCTTCTGTTAGGTCCATACCATTTCTGTCCTTTATCGAGCCCATCTTTGTATGAAATGTTCCTTTGGTATCTCTGATTTTCTTGAAGAGATCTCTAGTCTTTCCCATTCTGTTGTTTTCCTCTGTGTCTTTGCATTGATCGCTGAAAAAGACTTTCTTATCTCTTCTTGCTATTCTTTGGAACTCTGCATCTTTCCTTTTCTCTTTTGCTTTTCGTTTCTCTTCTTTTCAACAGCTATTTGTAAGGCCTCCCCAGACAGCCATTTTGCTTTTTTGCATTTCTTTTCCATGGGGATGGTCTTGATCCCTGTCTCCTGTACAATGTCAAGAACCTCATTCCACAGTACATCAGGCACTCTATCAGATCTAGGTGCTTAAATCTATTTCTCACTTCCACTGTATAATCATAAGGGATTTGATTTAGGTCATACCTGAATAGTCTAGTGGTTTTCCCTACTTTCTTTAAGTCTGAATTTGGCAATAAGGAGTTCATGGTCTGAGCCACAGTCAGCTCCTGGTCTTGTTTTTGCTGACTGTATAGAGCTTCTCCATCTTTGGCTGCAAACAATATAATCAATCTGATTTTGGTGTTGACCATCTGGTGATGTCCATGTATAGGACAGAAGTTGTAAGGTTGTAAGGTTGGAAGAGGAAGCACAAAATCAGCCCTTGCAATCCAGTGAGAGCTGACCCCAGCCCAACACTGGAGAGATTCTATGATTTTTTCTATTTTACAGATGAGGTAACTGAGGCTTGGGTGGGGGGGGCGGTGTTAGATGATTTGTTCAGGGCCATGCAAGCTTCTCAGGTGGCTCAGTGGCAAAGAATCTGCCTGTAATGCAGGGGATGTGGGTTTGATCCCTGGGTCAGGAAAATCCTCTGGAGAAGGAAATGGGAACCTGTTCCAGTATTCTTGCCTGGAAAATCCCATGGACAGAGGAGCCTGGCAGAGTCCATGGGGTCACAAAAAGAGTTGGACTCAACTTAGTGACTA
>NW_011495030.1:5813820-5827235 GCF_000754665.1 Bison bison bison
GACTACACAAACAGCAGTGCAGCTAGCAGACAGTCAAACTGGCCACTCCACCATCAGATCCTTACAACTACCCCTCACTAAGAAAGGTTGTGCATAGTGAGTAAAGGACCGAGAATCATTCTTATAGCAATCCTCCCAGATAAGCAGGCAACTTCAGCTGACCCCTAATTCCCATCGTGAGGGGCTGGGGTGGTCTTGGGGGTGACGGGAACACTGAGTCCTGTCCCCACATTGTCTGTCTTCTTCCCTCGTGGATATGTTTATATGTTTGCTTAGACTCAATGCACCAAATACTTATTCAGCACTTACCATAAGCAGAGCCCTGATCTAGACACCATCCACTTGGCATCCAAAGAGCACAGAGGGTGCTTCTCCCCTCTCTGCTCCAGTTTGCCAGTAAAGGAGAGAAACCAACTGTTTAATATATACTGGAACTGTCAAAAGTACAGGAAATCACCTATGAAAATCATGACACGTAAATGAGTATTCATGTTGAAATGGAATAATAGGTCAGTTTTAGTATGAAAAAAAAATGAAAACCTATTTTTACCATATACCCACCTCCTTTCCCCCAAACATATCAATTAAGCTATCCAGTAGAGGTCACCAGGATGAAGATAGAGCACCTCTGACTTTTCTTGTTATCCATCTCCTGAAGACTAGCGTGAGATCAGATTGCTTGGCTCTTTCAAGCCCAGGAAGGTGCAATGATATTCATGGATGCTGAAAAGATGTTATTATCAGCTGGGTGAATATTCCAAATGAGGAGCTCCATGGAAAATCCAAACTCTGCAAGCTCACTGACATGGGAAAAAGATTTCTACATCTATGAATCTGCCACTTCTTGGATCTCTGACTCTGCTTTTAAGGAATATAGTACATCCAGATGGGCTTCTGTCACCTAGCTACACCTGTCGCATGCCACTCATTTAATTTATTTCTTTGCAGCCATGCCCTGTGACCTTTTGCTTTGCCTGGCTATTTGCCGCATAGCCCATAGGCAGGTGTCACACTCTCAGTGGCTTGATCCCCTTGTAAAGACACTACCAAGCACACCAGGACATGACTGCCTGGGCAGCTGCCAGATGGGGAAATCTTCAATGAAAATATTCACAGGCTGAAATGGTGCCAAGAGGCAGGCAGGCAGTCTTGTGAAACCAACATGGCTTTGGAGACACAATGCCACTGATGAGTAAGAGGCTCTGTGGTATTTATGGAAACCCAGCTGTTGCAGATGGTGACATTAGCTTGCTCAGCTATGGTAACAGTCATCTGAGTTTGGGATCACTGAGCCTTAATACTGTATAGGATTTTTTTTTTTTTTTTCGTCCCTACTATTCTCTGCTGTTAAACCCTGGTCTTTGGTCTGAACCACGGCTGTATATTTCTGAAGAAAGACTTCCAATTCTACCAACAAGCATGTATTAATCATACAACCACGTATTCATTTCCAAACTGGGAATTCAACTTTAACCAGGAACTAGCCCAGCAGGAGAAGAAAGACTATATTAAAGTTTCGAGGAAGAGGAAATGGTTCTCTCACATGGCTGTAAGTGGTTTTAGAGCCATTCAGTGATACAAGATAGCAAAAGTCAGCAGAGGGGCTGAGTGAAAACAAATCCCATAGGCTGCCCCTGGGAGTCACCTAGAGCAGAGAACCAGAAAGCGTGCTTAGTAGGAAGGACTGCAGGTGGACCATTGATCTTCTGTTTTACCCACTCGTACACCCAAATAGCAGGAAGGCAGATGCTATTAGTTCTTTTCAGTTCCCATCCTCATTCCATTTTCTCCCTGGAAAAAATGAGTTTCTCTCTCAACACCCTTCCAGCTATATGCCTTTTCACATGATTTATTGAATGCCTCTCCTGATGCCCAGCAATGTGCCAGGAATCCTGAGCAAGTAGTTACAGGATGTCCTTTAGAGGAGCGCTGAAACAATGAAATTTGCGTGCACCCTCAGGACCAGCACATTTGGGTGAGATCTAGTTTTCTCACTGAAACTGGGGGCAAGCACTGGCCAGCATCTTCTTCTTTTACCTGTCTTCCTCTGCTCTTCCTCTCTGCAGGAGAGGAACAACAACTAGATGAGTGACCCTAGGCAGGATCTAGAGAACCCCAGGAAACTCACTTCTCTGAGCTGCAATGGTTGGACTAGCTGAGGTCATTTATCTTCCAAATGGGCCCTGAAATCTTAAAGCAGGCATTGGTAGACTGTGCCAATCAGCCCAAGGGTTTTCACTGACTTCTGAGTTTATCCTCAGACTCTACCTACCTCCAAACTCCCAGGCTCTTTTCCTCAATGTCCAGTGTCCACATATTACTTCTTGATTCTCCAACATCAGGCTTCCCAGATGACTCAGTGGGAAAGAATCCACCTGTAATGCAGGAGAGGCAAGACATGCCAGTTCCATCCCTGGATCAGGAAGATCCCCTGGAGGAAGGAATGGCTACCCACTCCAGTATTTTTGCCTGTAAAATTCCATGGACAGAGGAGCCTAGCGGGCTATAGTCCAGAGTCAGATGTGACTGACAGACTGAGTATACTCTCCAACATTACCATTTGACTGCCATTGGCTGAGCTCCACAATGTTAAAGTGCTATGCAGGTTCTCTGCAATTCTTCAGGGAAGCAGTGTCATACTCCATTTCAAAGAAGAGGAAAATACTCTGCCTGAATATCAGTAGGTGGGAGCAGGGGTCTCAAGGCAAATTTGATGTTGTCTGTTCTTGAAGCCTGTTGTTTTTCCCTTGGAGTTCCCTTCCCTTCTACAATGGGGATTTTTGTGACAGTGGTTGGGAATGATTGATGCTACAATACCCATAGGGCACATCCAGAACTTTGCCAAGTAACTGATTAGAATTATTAGGACTTATTAGGAGTCATTGGTTTCTGTAGATCTCAGGTTCCCATTCATGAAACAAGAGGGGTTGGACTGGGTGATCCCACTCCAGCTTCTGTCAGAGTCTGTGAGGAGTCCGGCAGACCAACGGTGTTTCCAGGGACACTGGAAACTCTGCCTCTTAGGTTGGAGTCCTGTGGATTTAATCATTGGAGAGTAACTCAGGCTGGACAATGAGCCAGATAAATGAGGTTTTCCCAGCCTAGATCACAGTATTTCAGCTCTTTGTCCCCATGAACACATACATTCTTGGAGGTTCAAGAGACTTGATCTTTACTTCAGAAAATAAAATATCCCTGACCCATGCAAGCAATTCCAGCATTTGGAAAGGTATTATAAAGAGACCAAATTTGGGATATGTCCTTGGGGAAAAATGTATTTGAAGAGGTGAGTTTATTATAAAGTTTTATAGAAAGAATGAAATTTAAGCAGGACATGTAGATGAGTTCTTGGGCATTGCTGGAATGTAAGCCTAGGAAAGAAAAAGTGATTTTATCTGATGATATGGGACAGAGGTAAAAGCAGTGGCACTTTTACTGCCAAAATAGATGACAGGGCTGATGAGAAAAAAGTGGAGGGCATTTTATAGCAGGCTTGATGAATGTCATCCTGAAATCTAACTCAATATTTGAATGCTATAAATCGTGTTAAGAAATATAAAGCCAAATAAACCTTTGGGACTGTCTGTGACTGATTCAAGGCAACTGAGCTTAAACTGCTGCTGATGAAATGGATGGGGGTAGAATAATGGTATTAGCAATTTGAGAAAATCCTAATAAATCAGAGATGAAACCTGATTTAAGTTACACAAAAAGTCTTGCCAGAGCACATGAGCTCCGTTTGGCTGAAGTCTGTGGTTAAAATGAGAGCTGGAACTGGAGGATGGAATCACTGCCATTCTAGTTGTTGTTGTTAGTGGCTAAGTCATGCCTGACTCTTTTTCAGCACCCTGGGACTTGCCACTCCCTTCCAAGTTCCAGCAAGGTTTTTGTTGAGTGACACAGGGAGTGATGCTCACCACATCAGCAAGCCCTTGTGTTTTCAGATCACGTTCATTTCATCTGAGAAGTCATCTCAGCCGTCCCCCAGGTACTGCCTCACGTGTAAAGATTTCACCCCAAATTATGAATTGATGAGGGGACTTCCCTGGTGGTGCAGTGGAAAAGAATCTGCCTGCCAATGTAAGGGTCACAGGTTCGATCCCTGGTCTGAGAAGATTCCACAAGCCTCAGAGCTACTAAGCCCATGAGCCACAACTTCTGAGCCTGGATGCCAAACTACTGGAGCCCACACACCTAGAGCCTGTGCTCCACAACAAATGAAGCAAGCACAACGAGAAGCCAGGGCACCGCAACGAAGAGTAGGCCCTGATCGCTGCAGCTAGAGAAAACCTTCATAGCAGCGAAGATCCAGCACAGCCAAAAATAAAGAAATCAATAAAATTATTTTTTTTTTAAAAAAAGAATAGATGAGGATATCAGTGGACATTCTGTCTTCAAAAGGTTCATGGAATTAAATTTCTCTTGGAAATTTAACCTTAAGGTATATATCCAATAAAGAAGTAAACATATACCAACAATTGACACAAAAAATGGCAATAGTTGAAGTTCCCAAAAACTTAAATCACTTATCGTCACCAGTAAAGTGGATAAATTCTAAATGTCCTAAATAAGCTGTGGTGTATTCATGTGATGGAATGCTCTACAGCATTGGAAATGAGCAAACTACAGCTAGGTGGGGGGAAAATGGATGATTCTCATAAAATAATTTTGACCAACACACAAGCAAAAACATACTATTCAATTCCATTTTGCTAAAATCAAGCATCGTGAATCCGTTGTTAGAAACCAGAGAGTCCTAAACTTTCAGGGGCTGGGAGGGTAACGTTGGGGAAGAACACAAAGAGGCTTCTGGAAACAAGGCAGTGTTCTAGTTCTTAACTTGGGTAGCATCTACACAAGTGTGCTCATTTTGTAAGAGTTCATCAACTGATATACTTATGAACTGTGCACTTTTCTGTATGTCCCTTATATTTACATTAAAATTAAAAAATAATATCAAGGGCATCATGCCTACAGGTGAAAGGTGGATCTTATCTGGGTCCAGACAGTAGTAGTTTATGATAGGACCAATCAATATCCCCCCAGCTTTCCGGACGCAGTTCAGGATGCCTCACTTCTAAGCTTTCCTTGTTAAGACAAAATTCTCTAAATGGATCTCTCCTCGGTGTTCCTGTCACTCTACTTATATTCCCACTTTAATATCTGTCATAAATGTGTTTGGACTAGCTAACTCTCTGCAAATTCGTTTTCTTTTTTTCCCTGCTGAGTTTCACTTCCTGATGCAGAAATCATGATTTATTTATCTGTATATCCCTCAGATGCTGGGAGGGATTGGGGGCAGGAGGAGAAGGGGATGACAGAGGATGAGATGGCTGGATGGCATCACCGACTCGATGGACATGAGTTTGCGTGAACTCCGGGAGTTGGTGATGGACAGGGGAGGCCTGGCGTGCTGCGATTCATGGGGTTGCAAAGAGTCGGAATGACTGAGCGACTGAACTGAACTGATATCCCTCAGAGCACCTGAAATACTGACCAGTGCATGTTCAGGGAGCATTTGTGGACTCAAATCGACCCCCCGCCACACATATGTTCAAGTCATATGTTGTTCTAATGAAGACAGTCAACATTTTCTTAATATGGCTGGTGACTTTCAAAGGAGGAACCATTAAGCACAGAAAACATCAGATGCTTTTGCATTGTTATCACCATCCTAGAAAGTCCTATATTCCAACCAATATGTGTTGAGCATCTGCTACATACCAGGCTCTTGACTGATGAAACAGAAAATATCCTGAAGCAGGCCCCAGTTAGGAGAACGAAAAATTGAAAAACACGTATCAGTGTGCTTCAGGAAAGTTTTCCCAGGAAAAAAAAAAAAAATCACAAAAAAAGAGAGATTGCAAAAAAAAGAGAATAGCTCAGCAGAAAAAAAAAAGTACCAATTCCCTGGAAGTAAAAGTGAAAGTCACTCAGATGTGTCCGACTCTTTGTGATCCCATGGAATAAGTCCATGGAATTCTCCAGGCCAGAATACTGGAGTAGGAAGCTATTCCATTCTCCATGGGATCTTCCTAACCCAGGGATTGAATCCAGGTCTCCCCCATTTCAGGGAGATTCTTTATCAGCTGAGCCACCAGGGAAGCCCCAATTCCCTGGAGTCACATCTTATTTGGAGCCCGGTGTGGCTGATGGAGAGGTTGAGTGTGGAGGCTTACGTTCAGGGCTGAGGCAGGACCTCCCTGTGTCTCTCAGACCACTCCCACTCCCTTGCCCCACCCCTGTAGGACACTGGCACCTACTCCACTCAGCCACTCCCCCCCCCTGGGAGTTGGGCATTGTCCACCAGCAGCCCTGCCTCAGTGCTCTACGGTGTGCGTGCGCACCTCCTACTTGGCTTCAGCCTGGGCCCTAGCATTTACTCTCTTGCTGGAGGCCAGCTGCCTAAGGCCACCACCCAACCATTTCCCTTCTGAGAACAAAGGGCTATCAATCTGCCCTCTTGTTCAAGAAGCAAATACAAAAGCAAGGATGGTCTTAATATCATTCTGCCCTAGGGCAAATAAGCCAGGTGTTTCTTCCCTCTGAAGGGCTTCCTGTGTGGCTCAGGGGTAAAGAATCTGCCTATGCAGGAGATGCAGGAGACAGGGGTTCGATCTTTGGGTCAGGAAAATCCCCTGGAGAAGGAAATGGCAACCCACTCCAGTATTATTGTCTGGAGAATCCCATGGACAGAGGAACCTGGCAGGGTACAGTCTACGGGGTTGCAAAAGAGTCAGGCAAGACTTAACAACTGAGCACCTCATCCATCTAGGGTCTGATCCTATATCTAGGTGAGCAACAACCACTGTGTTGATGGGAGGAGGGTTGCACAATCTCAGTACTCCTGACGTTTGGGGCCAGATAATTCCTTGAGGTGGGAATTGTTTATTGTGGGTAATCAGCAACAGTCCTGGCCTCTACCCATTAGATGCCAGTAGCACGTCTTCAAGAGATGACAACCAAAAGGGTCTCCAGATAGTGCCGAATGTCCCCGTGGTGAGAGTGAGGGGCAAAACCACCCCATCCCATCCCCAGTAGAGAACCAGTAACTTTGAGTGATCATGAGCCCAAGTTTCTTTCTTTTTTTTTTTTAGCTTTTTTTTAAAAATTTTATTTTATTTTTAAACTTTACATAATTGTATTAGTTTTGCCAAATACCAAAACGAATCTGCCACAGGTATACATGTGTTCCCCATCCTGAACCCTCCTCCCTCCTCCCTCCCCATACCATCCCTCTGGGTCGTCCCAGTGCACTAGCCCCAAGCATCCAGTATAGTGCATCGAACCTGGACTGGCATCTCGTTTCATACATGATATTTTACATGTTTCAATGCCATTCTCCCAAATCTACCCACCCTCTCCTTCTCCCATAGAGTCCATAAGACTGTTCTATACATCAGTGTCTCTTTTGCTGTCTCGAACACAGGGTTATTGTTACCATCTTTCTAAATTCCATATATATGTGTTATTATACTGTATTGGTGTTTTTCCTTGTGGCTTACTTCACTCTGTATAATAGGCTCCAGTTTCATCCACCTCATTAGAACTGATTCAAATGTTTTCTTTTTAATGGCTGAGTAATACTCCATTGTGTATATGTACCATAGCTTTCTTATCTATTCATCTGCTGATGGACATCTAGGTTGCTTCCATGTCCTGGCTATTATAAACAGTGCTGTGATAAACATTGGGGTACACGTGTCTCTTTCCCTTCTGGTTTCCTCAGTGTGTATGCCCAGCAGTGGGATTGCTAAGCCCAAGTTTCTATACAATGAAATAACTGCCCAGCTGCGATTTGATTAATAAGTTTTAATTATTAATAGCAATTTAATAGGTATCAATACTAATAATTTAGTATTCATTATTAATACATTATTAGGGATTAGTCACATAATTACCTCTTGAGGATGGTTGGGATGGTTGAGGAAGGCTAAAGGGAGAGAAGAGTGGGGCCCACTGACTGCAACTAATTTAGACAAAATTATTTTAGGCTGGGAAATAAAGGCTTAGTGTTGTATGTTGCCATTTCATTGGTGAGAAGAGGGGCTGGTACAACACAGCAATTAGGGAAGAAGATCAGAATTAGAATGACCTGGATTCAAATCTTAGCTCTGCCTCTTATTAATGT
Source organism: Bison bison bison (assembly GCF_000754665.1). NCBI lineage: Eukaryota > Metazoa > Chordata > Mammalia > Artiodactyla > Bovidae > Bison > Bison bison. The sequence continues at coordinate 5,821,952 of NW_011495030.1, forward strand.
GTGCATTCAGGCAAGTTATCTCACATCTCTGCCTACGAAGATTCATTGCTATGCAGATGGTACTGTCCTTAGCAGATGCCAATTCTGAGGCTATATCCATGCAGCCACCCTGTGCCAGGTCTGCAGAGAGGGACAGTACCTGGGCCAGCTGCCTCTCACCGCCTCAGCACCCTTTTCTGCATCCCCACTCCCTCGGTGATCAGAAAGGCTCTCAATCTTTTACCTTTCCCAGAAGCTACCTTGAAAAAGAGGAAGAGAAACAGCTCTGCTTAAAGACTTTAAGTGAATTTTTGTCCAAAAGAGTTATTCATATAAAGATACTGAAATGGAGCAGGACCCCATAGTCCTTGCCCCCTCCCACCCCACCTTCTCTGCTTGCCTTTTTTCTGTGGAAAACTTTAGTCAAAGAATAAGTTTAATCAGAGAAATAAGAAATGCAGAAACAAAGGAAAACAGTCAAAAGAGACTAAATAATAATAATGTAGTCATTAAGCATAGTCGAGGACCTTTAGTTTTTCTCAAGGGCTATAGATAATATTCTGAGCCATATCCTGTGAGCTGTCTTATAGATACCAAAACACCAGGTGGAGAAGTTAACTACATGATGATCAGACTGTACCCAGGACATGAGCTGCCACAGTTCCAAGAACTGGTCACTAAGAAATGGGAACAAATGGACCCTGGAACTGAAGATGAACTGTACCTAAAACAACCAAGATGACACTGGTCAGACCACTGATGACCAGTGTGAAGACGACTGTCAGGGATGACTGTGCTTTTTCTACATGTAGTCTTCTTCCTCTTCCTCCACCACTTCTGTCTATAAAATCTAACTTTCTGCTTGTCAAGGGAGGGGGGTAGTCGGCCTTTGGACAGGTGTCTGCCACTCTCCCCACTCCCCCCACATCCAGTTGCTGGCATCTGAAATAAAGCAATTTTTCCACCAAGCTGGCTTGTATATTGGCTTTTGAGCTTTGGGCAACTGGAGGACCCCCTGCCCCCAACACCTTTTGGTTTCTTTAAACATTTAATTTATTTTCCTAGATCACTCTTCTGGGAGCTTTGAGTTGCTACCAGAGTAGTCTGACTACCTATATGCTTATGCTGGAAGCCACGTGTAGGTATCCAGAGGACACGCCCACCCCGAGTCCAGCCTTCCACCAGCCCACCGAGGTGCTAAACGCTGATGGAGCTATCTCAGACCAGACTGACTTACTCACTAGATGAATTCCAGCTAATGACTTCATTTCACCATATATGGAGCAGAAAAACTACCAGGTTGAGCCTGGCCCAAATTTCTGATCCAGAGTCAGAGATAAAATGGTGCTAGTTTAAGCTCACTAGTTTTGGGGTGTTCTGTTCTGCAGTGGTAGTCAACAGTAAAGTAGAAAGTAAGGTAGGATGACAGGGAAGAAGAGGATCTCTGAGATGGGAGTGATGGGACTTAATATGACCTTGGGGAAGGCAGACCATGGTCAGGTGGAGGTGAAGGCCGTGAGGAGGGTGTAACCAATGCAGGGAGGACAGCAGGAGAGCAGGGCAGTGGGAGCACGTAGAGAGTCCTGAGCTTGTCTGGAGTGACTGGAGAGGCTGATGTGGGTGGAAACAGCAGGAGGAAGAGATTTCTGAAAGAAAAAAAAAAAAAATTCACTGGATAATGTCAGGGTAATGCCTGAAATTGGAGACGCTTGTTGCTACCGAGAAGGCAGTTTCAAGGTGAAGAAGGCTTCACCTCTGGTTATTGCTTCAGTGTCAGAGGCTGTTTATTAATTGTGTCATGATAAAAAAAAAAGGCTCACTAGTCCAGACTGAACCCTAAGGTGTTTTCTTTCTCTGGCAAGAATATGAAAGGTGTGACCTGCACTAAATGCATCTCAGCTTTGGGTGGTTTTCTGGTCACAGATTAAACCTGAGACCCACATCCCAAGATTCCCAGAAGGAGATTCTGATTGACCCTGAGGCTGGTCTCCCTGCAGTGTACCATAAGCTGTGGTGAGGTTCTGAAATTTCTCTGTTCAAGGTGCTTCTTTTTCAGTTTTCAGAATCCCCCTATTAAGGTATAACCATTCTGTTCATTCATTTATTCAACAAATAATTCTTGGGAACCTAGCATGTGCCAGGCACTGTTCTACGCACTTTCCAACATGGGATAAGACGGTCCTGCCCTGGCCCTGGTCTAGAGCAGCTTATGCTCTAATGGGAGATATCGATTGTAAACAAGTAAACCAACATGATGATGCAAGAGCTATTTAAAAAAAAAGAAAGAAACCAGGGCATGTAACCCAAAGTGACTGAAGGTAGGAGATGATAGCTGATAAACGATCATGTAAACCATGGGACCCCATGGGGTCTTCCTGGGACAGACCCCTCCCCATATCCTCTGCTTTAGCTCTTCTCTGAAGTACCCGGATAATAACTATCTAATGCACATTTCTCAAGTTGTTTCACAGATGTTAAAACCATCACCACACAGAAGAAATAACACTTGATGACCATAAGCATGTAGCCCCGTGACCTATTGGCACCTAAAGATTAACAGTGCTAATCCCTATTACCTCACCACCAACCAGAGAACTGTGCATAAGCTGATCACATACCCAGGACTCCTCTCCCTCCCCATGCCTTAAAACCTTTTCCTGAAACCCACTGGAGAGCTCCAGTGTTTTGAGCACTAGCTGTCTTGGACCCCTTGGAGGGCACCTGCATTTAAGTGCTGCCCTTTCCTTCAACACAACTGCTGTCAGTAGGTTGGCTTTGTTGCGCACAGGTGAGTGGACCCATGTTGGGTTTGGTAATAGTCATGGAAGGCCTCTCTGGGGAGACAGTGTTTGAGTCACAGTCTGAATCCTAAGGCTTAACCGTGTGAGATCTGAGAGAAGGGCTCCCAGGAAGAAGGAAGAGCAAGTGCAAAGCCTTGAAGCCGGAAGCAGTTAGTGTCTGAAGCACAGAAAGAGAGAGAGAGAGAGTGGCACGGTGAGGGGAAGGGTGATGGGCAGGAGAAGACATCGGGGAGTCAGGTTTACATGTTGATCACGGAAACGCTTGTGGGGCCTGGTAAGCAGCTGGATTTCTTCTCTTTTTTTTTTCATTAATTTTTTTTTTTTTTTTTTGCTGAATGGCACAGCATGTGGAATCTTAGCTCCCCTGACTAGTGTTCTAACCCAAACCCCCTGCAGTGGAAGCACAGACTCTTAACCACTGGACCACCAGGGAAGTCCAAGGGGTTGGATTTCACTTTAAGTTTCACAGGGAGGAAGAAGAGACAGCAGGGGTTGATTTCTTTTTTAAACAGATCTCTGGTTGACGGAATAAGTTCTCAAGATCAGTTATGAAGTTATTAAGATCACATCAGGGGTTGGCAAGATTTTCTGCAAAGGGCTAGAAAAGTAACCACTGTAGGCTTTGAGGAGGTTTGGTGTCTCTGGCAGGTACTCAGTTCTGCCTCACGCTGTAAATAACACGTGCATGCAATAAGTGTGGCTGTATTCCACTAAAATAGTTTTTGCAAAGATGGGAGGTGGGCTGGATCGGACCCCCAGGCAGTTGTTTGCAGATAGCTGGATTAAATGACAAGATGGGAAGCAGCAGAGTGCACCCAGAGGAAGGTGACTCGCGTTTAGTGGGGACACAGAGGATTCTAAGGGCCATAGCCACAGGATCTGAAACGGGAGGGGTGGCGTGATGGCAGCCACAGAGCTCTCACATTGCCTGATCTTGCAGGGGCTGTTCCTCTGGGAGCCCATGTTCAGGCGGTGTCCTGGGGTGGTGGGTTTCATGGGACCTGAGACTTAACAATTGGGGGAGCTTTTGTAAGAAAATGGATTAAAAATGACAAAAACCAAATTAGGAACAGGGCCTCAGAAAAAAAAAAAAAAAAAAAAAAAACCTGCGAGAGTGACAGACCCTGAAGTATGAGCTTGATTAGCTTCAGGCTAAATCCGCCTCAGCTTGTGTTTATATTTTTTCCCCCTGAGCTCATAGCAACAAACTGAGCCTCATTATTTTGAGTCAGATTGTTTCAAAAAAGCTTCCTTTAGTGACATCTGGTGCATGACTGATACTTTGAAACACTCAGGATCCTAAAACATGGAAGAGGCACCTGCTCTGCCTTTACTGCGATGTCCCGCTATGTCTGATTTGTCATTACAGGATGTAGGCGCCGAGGACCACCCCTATTCCACAGTCCTCGTAACACAAACAGCAGCAGCTCACCGTGTCCTTATGTCCTGCTCATGTACTCTTGTCTGTATTATCTCAAATGACACTGGAACCCAGAAAGAATGGATGCTGTAGGTCAGAAAGAGAAAAACAATGTCGTACATTAATGCGTGAAACACGGAATCTAGAAAAATGGTGCTGATGAACCTATCTGCAGGGCAGGAATAGGGACACAGATGCAGACAATGGACTTGTGGACACAGCAGGGGAAAGAGAGGGTGGGACAAATTGAGAGGAGCACTGAGATACATACATTGTGTGTGTGCGCGTGAGATTAGTTGCTCAGTTGTGTGTGACTCTTTGCAGCCCTCTGAACTGCAGCCCACAGGCTCCTCTGTCCTTGGGATTTTCCAGGCAAGAATATTGCAGTGGCCTGCCATTTTCTTCTCCAAGGGATCTTCCGGACCCAGGAATGGAACCCACATCTCTTGTGTCTCCTGCATTGGCTGGCAGATTCTTTCTCACTGCCACCTGGGAAGCCCATTCAGCACTAAAAGTGAAATATATACGTTACCATGTGTAAAATACATAGCTAGTGTAAAGTTTCTGTGTAACACAGGGAGCTCAGCCTGGTGCCCTGTGACAACCTAGAGGAGTGGGATGGGGGTGGGGTGGGTTGGGAGGGAGGTTCAAGAGGAAGGGGGCGTATGTATACGTACGACTGATTCACGTTGTTGTATGGCGGAAACCAACACAACACTGTAAAGCAATTATCCGCCAATTAAAATTTTAAAAAATTAGGATAAATTTTTAAAAGGAAAGAAAGAATGGATGCTAGGCTTTAGGTGATGAAATGGAAGCACTTTTATGGGCTGGATCTATTCTATTGTGTCCTAAAATATTCTGTATGTGAGGCTCTTCTCTGAATTCCACACATCTTTCTTGGGAAAATATTTGGCTAAGCACCTGTCAGATCAGATCAGATCAGTCGCTTAGTCGTGTCCGACTCTTTGCGACCCCATGAATTGCAGCACGCCAGGCCTCCCTGTCCAACACCAACTCCCAGAGTTCACTCAGACTCACGTCCATCGAGTCAGTGATGCCATCCAGCCATCTCATCCTCTGT
>NW_011495030.1:5827335-5830372 GCF_000754665.1 Bison bison bison
TCCTGCCCCCAATCCCTCCCAGCATCAGAGTCTTTTCCAATGAATCAACTCTTCGCATCAGGTGGCCAAAGTACTGGAGTTTCAGCCTCAGCATCACTCCCTCCAAAGAAATCCCAGGGCTGATCTCCTTCAGAAAGAACTGGTTGGATCCCCTTGCAGTCCAAGAGACTCTCAAGAGTCTTCTCCAACACCACAGTTCAAAAGCATCAATTCTTCTGTGCTCAGCCTTCTTCACAGTCCAACTCTCACATCCATACATGACCACAGGAAAAACCATAGCCTTGACTAGACGAACCTTTGTTGGCAAAGTAATGTCTCTGCTTTTGAATATGCAATCTAGGTTGGTCATAATAAGCACCTGTACTAAGTGCTAAATCTCCAAGGCAACTGGGTGGAAAGCCGGGGGAAGGGTCGGCATGGTGGCTTAGTAGTGGGAGGGGAGAGAGCGGGGAGGAGGGAGGGACTTGGAGCCTGTGGTTGGAGGAAGGACATCTTTGCAATGGGCTGTCCCTCTGAATCCCCTCTCTGTCCTTTCCCTTCCTGACAAACTGTCAGTTAAATCAACCAAAGAGAGGGAAGAAGGGAGGACAGGGGTTGGCAGGGAAGAACAAAGGGCTTGATGTGCATGGATCTCTTTAGAAGCAGTAGAAGGAGCTGAGTTCTGCAGCAGGAACGTGGGGAAGGGTGCTGGAGGTATATGAGTGATAAACAAAGCAGGTAAGGAAGATGGAAACCATAGCAACTCACAGAAATTATGGGAAGGTTTAGGTGGCCACAAGCCCCGAAATGAAAGTTGTCCGGAAAGTTAACCATGTTACTGACATGCACAGGAGCCTACCTGATGGCGGTGATGGCAGCAGGCATGGGACACCCCTGGTGTGGCTGCAGCCAGCAGGCTCACAATGTTGGTGAGCTCAGGTGAGAATCCCCAGTGTGCGTGCTCAGTCACTTCAGTCGTGCCCCTGACTCTTTGAGACCCCATGGACTATAGCCCGCCAGGCTCCTCTATCCATGGGACTCTCCAGGCAAGAATACTGGAGTGGATTACCATTTTCTTGTCCACAGAATCTTCCTGACCCAGGGATTGAACCAGTGTCTGCCAATGTATCCTGCATTGTAGAGAGAATCTTTACCTATTGAGCTACCTGGGAAGCCCTCATAGTCCCCAGAGGCCCTGGGAATATCGGAAGATTAAACAAAGGATTGATTTTCTGCCTGAGTCGGTGCATCCCTGGAAATCACAGAAATGTACTGTGACCTCTCTGGAGACCCCAGCAAGGTGAAGCCTAGAGATAGTTGGGCTGTTGGGGGTTACATATTTGTCTTCCCTACTTGATGGCATGGCAACCCACTCTAGTATTCTTGTCTGGAGAATTCCATGGACAGAGGAGCCTGGCAGGCTATACCATGGGCTTGCAAAGAGTCAGACACAACTGAGAGACTAAGCACAGCACACTTGATTGTATAGTTGTGGTGGTGGTGAGCTTGTTATTCATTTTCATAATCCTCCCCTGTCCTTGCATCACTCTGACTCCATCCTAACCAGAGCCTAGCACATATTGTATTCACATGGTGATTATATGTGCAATGAATACATGAATAAAGAATGCTCAGAAGTCTGTACACTGGCCTGCACCATCCTTCATTCTTGATCAGCTCTAACTTCTTTCTTGGGCTTTTGGGTCCATCTATCTGCCATGAGAGAATTAATGTTGCTATCATAGCGTTGTTCAGGCTGACACTTGGAATTATAGAATGGCAGAGCTGGAAGGGTCCTTACAGATGGAGTCCAAAGCTTTCCATGAAATCTGAGCACCTTGAAACACCTGAGGCAGATTTTAGTTAACTTCCATTTATCTGAAAGATAAACAGTCAGGACATGCAAATATCTGGAATCTTTTATACATTCTATGCCATATTTTTATCTGTGAGAGAGTGTCTTAGACTCTGTGAGATATCAAATCCTTTCACTTATACTATCTCATAGAATTCTCACAGTATCTCTTTATTTTTTAAAAGAAACATTTATTTATTTATGTATTTATTGTTGGCTGCACCGGGTCTTCGTTGCTGTGTATGGACTTTCTCTAGTTGCCGTGTGCAGGCTTCTCATTGGCTGGGGCTCTTGTGGAGCACGGGCTCTAGGCTTCAGTAGTTGCAGCACATGGGCTCAGTACTTGTGGTACCTGGGCTTAATTGCTTTGCAGCATGTGGATTTTTCCCAGACCAGGGATCAAACCTGTGTCCCCTGCATTGGCAGGCATGTTCTTATTCACTGGACCACCAGGGAGGTCCATCATAGTATCTTTTTAGATAGATAATGAGATCTCCCATTTTACAAAGGTTGAGTTACTTGCCCTGAATCATTCAGCTAGCAAACAGCCACTTGAGTTCAAAGTGGTCTGCTGATTTTATGTTTAGGGCGCTATGCCTCATTTGCATTCCATAAAGGACAAATAGGCAAACCCCAAGCATCTCTTGATAAGAAACATCAGTTCCAGGTTTTCTCAATCTTCTGTCACTTCTACAGCTCCAGCGCTATGTGGTAACATTACAGATTTAAGTTAGCACCGCTATTTCAATAATTCTCCTGAGCTGTGACTGGGTCTGAACTCCACGTTACCTCATGTCAAGAGACTGTACTAGTTACACATTGCCGCTATAACACATTTTCACACACTTTGTATTTTGGAAGACTTACAGTTCTGGAAGTCAAAAATGCAAAATGAGTTTAACAGATCTAAAATCGAGGCATTGGTGTTACTGAAAGCTCAGCTTCTCAATACATCAGTGCCAAATTGAATCTCAGAGACAGTTTTGGGTAAGCCCGCCACGGTCTGCGGGGTTGCAAAGAGTTGGACGTAACTGAGCGACTGAACTGGAACTGAGAAAAGGATAGCTTTATTACTTTGCCAGACAAAGGGCAACACAGCTGACTCCCACCTTGAAAAACCATGTGTCCTGACCCAGGAGAGTTTGATGAGTTTTGTGGTTCAAGGATGGGTTTGCTGACAAGATTAGGGTGTGTGTAGGGTTT
>NW_011495030.1:5830472-5836914 GCF_000754665.1 Bison bison bison
TTTTTTTAATAAAACTTTTTATTTTGTACTGGGATATAGCCGATTAACAATGTGATAATTTCAGGTGAACAGTGAAGGCACTCAGCCTCACTTATACATGTATCCATTCTCTCTCATGACTCCTCTCCCACCTAGCTGGCATATGACATTGAGCAGAGTTCCATGTGCTATACGGTAGGACCTTGATGGCTATCCATTTTAAATATAGCAGTGAGTACAGAACCTTTCCAAACTCCCTTTAATTTTACCTCAGGTGGTTCCTACCTCAGCTGCTCTTCTCTTGATTAGCAGCTGTTGGAATCTGCCCTTTGGAACTCAGGGAAGGTAGTGGAGGTTGGAGTCTTGACTACAAGAAACGGGGGACAAAAAAACCCTCTGTGTCTGGGAGCCCCACCTGGTTTCACTGGCAAGGCTGGTTTGTTCTGGAGACTCAAAGGGGAATGCTTTCCTTTCCCTGTCTGGTTTTTGGAAGCTGTTGACATTCCTTGGCTTGTGGTCAAATCACACCAGTCTCTGCTGCCATCCTTACATTGCTTTCTCCTCTGACTCTGATTCCTCCAACATCCTTTTATAAAGATCCTTGTGATTATGTCAGGTTTACTGGATAATCCAGGGTCATTCCCTCACCTCAGTGATTCTTAATTTAATCACACATGCACAGCCTCCTTTGCATGTCCACAGGTTCTAAAGATTAGGTCATGGCCATATTTGGGGCCCATTATTCAGTCTTCCAAAGAGGAAATTTTTATTTTCCTAGTGTATCAGGCCCAGTGACTTTAAATATATATATATATATATATATATATATATATTATTTATTTATTTTGCTGCACCGGGTCTTAGTTGCAGCATCCAGGATCTTTAGATGAGCATCCGAACTCTTAGTTGAAGCATGTGGGATCCAGTTCCCTGACCAAGGATCGAACCTGGGCCCCCTGCATTGGGAGCATAGAGTCTTAGCCACTGAACCACCAGGGAAGTCCCTAGGCTCAGTGACTTAAAGAGAGATTTAAATTTTTTTCTTGTCAAGGACTTTATCAGAGGAGAGAACGGGAGTGTTGGAGTACAAAAGCTCATTGCATTGCCAAGAAGGGGGAAAAAGATATCCAAGACTTTCTCGGGGGCCTGTCCTTTCCTCACAGGTGTGCCCCCCGCCCCCTGCTTAGACTCTGAGTTCAGAGCAAAGGCAGGGGCAGGCAGACTGGTGTCCATGATATTGCTGTTTAGTTGCTGAATCATGTCCGACTGTTTGCAACCACATGGACTGTAGCCCACCAAGCTCCTCTGTCCATGGGATTCCCTAGGAAAGAATACTGGAGTGGGTTGCCATTTCCTTCTCCAATGTCTCTGAGTCCATGAACAGAGACAAAATTCCTTAGTCCTGGCTTTTGAGCCTCTACCTAGAAGTGAGAAGGATGCCAAAGGCTAGGGTTTGTATGTACGTTGACTAATCTTTGGTATTAGTTTGTGTTGGTGGGGGGAGCTGTGGGTCCCAGCTTGAGAATCTTGGCTGTCTGTATCCTAGGATGCAAACCTGTCTGAGTGGTCCAGGGAACCCATGGAGCAGACTCACCAGACAGGCCTCTCTGCCTCCTGCAGGACTGGAGAGCCCTGCTGGACAGGACTCTCTTACTGCTGGAGGAGAGCGTGGGAGCTTCATGCTTAGAGCACAAGAAGTTAAATGACATTGGGAGGTGGGCAGGAACCACGTCTGTCACTCAGATCAGCCCCTGCCCCAGCCCCTCAGGCTCACAGCCAAGGAAGTTAAACAGTGAGTGGAAGCTAAAAGAACTGTTTCTCTCAAATCCCTGGGAGGGCATCAAAAGTGCAGAAAAGCCTTGCTGACTTGGCAGTCCGGGGGCCTTGGGCTTGGGCAGCCTCAGGAAGTGGCACAGGGGGGCCCCCAGGGCTTCCTGAGCCTGAGCTGGCAGTGAACAGGGGGAGGGATCAACAGTGAAAGCGCATTTTAGGATCTTCCCTTGAAGAGTGGAAGGGAAGAAGAGCTTTGAAGGTGTGCTAAGGCTCTTGAAATTGAGGCTTGCAGCCAAACCCAAGAACACCTGTGATGAAATAATATTTTAAAATATTACAGCAGGGTTTCCCTGGTGGTTCCAATGGTTAAGAAACCACCTACCAATGTAGGAGACATGGATCTGATCCCTGATCCAGGAAGATCCCACATGCTGTGGAGCAGCTAAGCTGCTGTGCCACAACCACTGAGCCCACGCCTAGAGCCCGTGCTCTGCAACAAGAAAAGCCACATATATGAGAAGCTTATCTACTGTAACTAGAGAAAAGCCTGCACAGCAGTGAAGACCTAGCACACCCAAAAACAAATAAATGAATAAACAGACTCTTAAAAATACATTAATAGCAGTCTTAATTTTCCTGTTATTTTCTGTTACCCTACAATCCCCTCAACCTTCCCCTCTTTAAGTGAGGTATTCATTGCCATGGAGAATGGATGTTATAGCAAAAACAGAAAAAAAGGTTTGAGTTTCAAAAGCTTAGATTTGAGGATACTTAAGGCATGAAAAATATGTTTGGACTGATACATGTCCAGTGTATCAGTGAGGGGTAGACATTTTAGCTCTAGCTATCTCTAGATTCCCAGGATTTGGGTGAGGGGTGGAGAAAAATAGAGGGCTTCCCTGATCCACACAGTCAAAGGCTTTGGCATAGTCAATAAAGCAGAAATAGATGTTTTTCTGGAACTCTCTTGCTTTTTCCATGATCCAGCGGATGTTGGCAATTGGATCTCTGGTTCCTCTGCCTTTTCTAAAACCAGCTTGAACATTTGGAGGTTCACGGTTCATGTATTCCTGAAGCCTGGCTTGGAGAATTTTGAGCATTACTTTACTGGCATGTGAGATGAGTGCAATTGTGCGGTAGTTTGAGCATTCTTTGGCATTGTCTTTCTTTGGGATTGGAATGAAAACTGATCTTTTCCAGTCCTGTGGCCACTGCTGAGTTTTCCAAATTTGCTGGCATATTGAGTGCAGCACTTTCACAGCTTCATCTTTCAGGATTTGAAATAACTCCACTGGAATTCCATCACCTCCACTAGCTTGGTTCGTAGTGATGCTTTCTAAGGCCCACTTGACTTCACATTCCAGGATATCTGGCTCTAGGTGAGTGATCACACCATCGTGATTATCTTGGTCGTGAAGATCTTTTTTGTACATTTCTGTGTATTCCTGCCACTTCTTCTTAATATCTTCTGCTTCTGTTAGGTCCATACCATTTCTGTCCTTTATCGAGTCCATCTTTGCATCACAATAAACTGTGGAAAATTCTGAAAGAGATGGGAATACCAGACCACCTGACTTGCCTCTTGAGAAACCTATATGCAGGTCAGGAAGCAACAGTTAGAACTGGACATGGAACAACAGACTGGTTCCAAATAGGAAAAGGAGTACATCAAGGCTGTATATTGTCACCCTGCTTATTTAACTTATACACAGAGTACATCATGAGAAACGCTGGACTGGAAGAAGCACAAGCTGGAATCAAGATTGCCGGGAGAAATATCAATAACTTCAGATATGCAGATGACACCACGCTTATGGCAAAAAGTGAAGAGGAACTAAAAAGCCTCTTGATGAAAGTAAAAGAGTAGAGTGAAAAAGTTGGCTTAAAGCTCAACATTCAGAAAACGAACATCATGGCATCTGGTCCCATCACTTCATGGGAAATAGATGGGGAAACAGAAACAGTGTCAGACTTTATTTTTTGGGTTCCAAAATCACTGCAGATGGTGACTGCAGCCATGAAATTAAAAGATGCTTACTCCTTGGAAGGAAAGTTATGACCAACCTAGATAGGCATGGCATCACCAACTCTATGGATGTGAGTCTCAGTGAACTCTGGGAGTTGGTGATGGACAGGAAGGCCTGGCGTGCTGCAATTCATGGGGTCGCAAAGAGTCAGACACGACTGAGTGACTGAACTGAACTGAAGTAATAGCTCAGTTGGTAAAGAATTTGTCTGCAATGCAGGAGACCCTGGCTCGATTCCTGGGTCAGGAAGATCCACTGAAGAAGGGATAGCCTACCCACTCCAGTATTCTTGGGCTTCCCTGGTGGCTCATTTCGTAAAGAATCTGCCTGCAGTGTGGGAGACCTGGGTTTGATCTCCGGGTTGGGAAGATCCCCTGGAGAAGGGAAAGACTACCTACTCCAGTATTCTGTCCTGGAGGTAGAAAAATGGAGGGGAAGGAAAGAATGAGTGTATGTTGTGACTTGGTGTCAAGGGAAGAGGGCGTTTTCTCAATCATCACTCATCTGGTGGTGAGAGCACTTCCTATTCAACTGGGGAAGTACAAGAAGAAAGACATGTTGAGCCTCCTGCCCAAAATGGCATCCTAGAGCACAGAAGTGGGAGGGACCAGAGAAGTGGCTGCCTGTGTAATAATTTGAGGCATGTGGAGTCCTATACAGTCTTCTGGTCTCATCTGGTTCAGTGTGGTGCTGAAAAGTTAAAGAGTTAGTCATTTAGTCATGTCCCACTCTTTTCTACCCCATGGACTGTAGCCCACCAAGATTTTCTGTGCATGAAATTCTCCAGGCAAGAATATTGGAGTGGGCTGCCATTCCCTTCTACAGGGGGTCTTCCCCACTCAGGGATCGAACCTGTATCTCCTGCATTGCGGAGCTGATGCCTTAGAATTGCCTCTCAGTGGATCCTGGCTGCAGCTGAGAGAGCTGCACCCAAACTTTCTGTGGAGATGAGGGACAACCCAGGAAGAGCTTTGATGGGTAAGTGAAGTCCTGATGGAACTGAAATGTCTCAGCAATTGCCAACCTGAAGAGATGATATCTCCCTTCTCACGATGATTCTGTTTGATTCCTCCCCTCAGATTTACATGCACCCCTAAAAAAGGGGGTAGTATCCCAATAGATTATGATTCAGTGTATGCTCTTCTGGCATAAAGGGAACTTGAAATAGAAATCAGATTAAGTTGTAGAAAAATAGAGAAAATCCCACTCTGGGCATGTCTGAGTAAGGGGACCGTGCTTCACAATTTCTGCTTAATAGTGATGCATTTGCAGGTGGCCTGTGTCCCTGGCTTACTGCAAGGTGTCATTTTGATAAGGCAAAAGTTTACATCTTCTATACAGGGACATGAGTTTTTCATCTGAAGCTACTGGATCACCCACTTTTCAATTGCTCCTATATGTGAAATCACTCTAACTGAGGGTCTGGAAAAACACATCAATTTACTTTATATTTACCTGCTGTATTGCTCAGGTTTTGAGGGAGTGGTGGTGGTCAGAGCAAATTCTAAGCTATCATGATTTTTGCGAATCTGAAGAACTGGAACAGCCTTGGGATATATATGGGTCAAGGGTCATCTGTGCTATATTTGACATCCCAGAAAACTGGTTTAAGCAGTTTGTTTTGTGAATCTTGTATAAAATTTTGAACCTACCCTAAATAAGAGAATACTATGGTGTGCCTCCATGTTCCCATCCCATAGCTTTAATTGTCAACATTCTGTCAGTCTCCAACTATTAAATTTTGAAACAGGCAATGCTTCATTTTAAAAGTGAGGAAATGGACTTCCCTAGTGGTCCAGTCACTGGGAGTCCTCTTGTCAATGCAGGGGACATGGGCTCGATCTCTGGTCTGAAGCCCCCGCAACCTAGAACCCATGCTCTGCAGCAAGAAGAGTGATGAGAGACCATGCATCTCAATGAAGAGCAGCCTCCTCTTGTCCCAGCTGGAGAAAGCCCTCACATGGAAACGAAGACCTAGCACAGGTAAAGACAAATAAAAATAAATAAATAAATAAATGTGAGGAAATGCCGGGCTGAGAGCATATCAGTGATCTGCCTAGTTCTCTGAAGTATTTGGTGCACTAATCAATAGTCAATATTTGATCATCATAACATTCTGGATAAGCAGGAGGTCATTTTACAACAATAATTTAACCTGACTCCCCCATAGCATAGCCTTGTCTCTCCTTGTACAGTACAGATTATATTGTATTTCTTAAAGAAAGCATTTTCAGTTAATTAGTGTACCTTCCAGTCTGATGAGATTATGCTATGTCATTGTTTTTTTGGTCAGGTATTTTGATCTCCATTGCAATCACCAGGCCATGTAACAGCATGCTAATGCTAACAGGAAGCTTTCTCTTCTGGGTACAAATAATCATATTTTTATCTACATCTGAATACATCTCTTCAATATTTAAATGGTTCAGTTCAGTTCAGTCGCTCAGTCGTGTCCTACTCTTTGGGACCCCATGAATTGCAGCACGCTAGGCCTCCCTGTCCATCACCAACTCCTGGAGTTCATTCAGACTCACGTCCATTGAGTCAGTGATGCCATCCAGCCATCTCATCCTCTGTTGTCCCCTTCTCCTCCTGCTCCCAATCCCTCCTAGCATCAGAGTCTTTTCCAATGAGTCAACTCTTCGCATGAGGTGGCCAAAGTA
>NW_011495030.1:5837014-5854204 GCF_000754665.1 Bison bison bison
TGGAGTTTCAGCTTTAGCATCATTCCTTCCAAAGAAATCCCAGGGCTGATCTCCTTCAGAATGGACCGGTTGGATCTCCTCGCAGTCCAAGGGACTCTCAAGAGTCTTCTCCAACACCACAGTTCAAAAGCATCAATTCTTTGGCACTCAGCCTTCTTCACAGTCCAACTCTCACATCCATACATGACCACTGGAAAAACCATAGCCTTGACTAGACGAACCTTTGTTGGCAAAGTAATGTCTCTGCTTTTGAATATGCTATCTAGGTTGGTCATAACTTTCCTTTCAAGGAGTAAGTGTCTTTTAATTTCATGGCTGCAGTCACCATCTGCAGTGATTTTGGAGCCCAAAAAAATAAAGTCTGACACTGTTTCCACTGTTTCCCCATCTATTTCCCATGAAGTGATGGGACCGGATGCCATGATCTTCGTTTTCTGAATGTTGAGCTTTAAGCCAACTTTTTCACTCTCAACTTTCACTTTCATCAAGAGGCTTTTTAAATGGTACTCATGTTTTATTAGCATTTCACTTGTTTTAAACTGCATTCCTGTTTCCCATTAGAGGTAAGGGTGGGAGAGGAAAAAGACTTTATGGGAGAAGTTGTGTGTGTGTGCTTAGTTATGTTTGACTCTTTGTGACCCCATGCACTGTAGCCCATCAGGTTCCTCTATCCATGGAGTTTTCCAGACAAGAATACTGGAGCAGGTTGTCCTTCCCTTCTCCAAGGGATCTTCTTGACCCAGGGATCGAATCTAGGTCTCCTGCATTGCAGGCAGATTCTTTTCTGTCTGAACCACCAGGGAAGCCCCATGGAAGAAGGTAGGTTGTGTTGAATCTGTGTCCTTCTACTGTAACCAGAAAAACAAGACAACCATCTCAATATAAACTTTGAGGAGAAGATTTAGCTGTGTGAAATCAACTCATCATCTGAAATGAAGTTTGAGGTCTTTCTTACTGGTGACCCCAACAGTCATAATTCTTAATCTCCTGCTTACAGAATATTTTAAAAAGCACATCACAAATTGGGGAAGAGAGTATAGAGAATCATTCAAATCAGAGACCAAATTCCAGCTACTGAACTGCCTGGCTGTGTAATCTTGGGCAAGAGGCCTAATTCTCTATCCTGAGCTATAAAAATGGGGATAACAAAGATGTTTTTGTGACGATTAAATGAGATGATGTGTGTGAAGTGCTTAGCGCACAGAGTCTTTGGCACGTAGACTGCTTACTAAATGGTCGTTGTTTTTGTTATCTCTATCATTTGGCAGGTTTGTGAATTGGAGGTAACTCTAAGGTAGAAAAACCCTTTGAAGAGAAGAAAGGCACAGAACCTAGGCTGAATCTAAGCCTACTCGCTACTGAGTGATTGAGATATCCAATATCCACACCAGAGTGGCTAACAGCGATAAAATTTTCTGTGATGAAATTGCTTGTTTCAGCCAGAGGGTGGGGAAAAAAATAGAATGAACTTGTGTTTGCTATTTTATTGCATCCAGTGAAACACACATTTGTTGAGCACAGAGGAGGAGCAGGTGGTGTGGTTGAGAGAGGAAAGTGCAGAATTCAAACGGGCAAGGATTAGTTTGAATCCTAGTCTTCCCTCTTCCCCGCTCTCATGGGGTCTTGACAACTGGATTTGTGAAACACAAATGCTCAGTGGCATTGACAAAGCCAGGACTAACAGTGACAGCGGCTGAGGGGCACGCCTCCAGGACAGGGCAAACCCGCACGATGCCCCCCACGAAGGGAGAGAGCAGTGGTACAGTCCAGTGCTGGCGTGCCTACCTGCCTCACTGCTTATTAGCCTCACAGCCTGGACCACGTGTGACTGATTTTCACCATTTGCTTGGTGTCTTAGTCGGATCAGGCTACTATAAGAAAATGTCATAGACCAAGTGGCTTAAACAACAGAAATTTATTTCTCAGAGCGCTAGAGGCTAAGTCCCAAATCAATGTGCCAGCAGATTTCAGCTTCTGTGAGAACTCTGCTCCAGGCTTGCACGTAGCCATCTTCCTGTAACACCCTCATCTACAAAAGAGAGAAAGAGGGAGATGTGAGGTGGAGGGCATATGCATTTAAAACACATCAGACTTGCCAATCTTTACCTGCTCACTGACAGTGCACAAAAATGCCAGGCGCCTCAATCAGTACTATACGCTGTCAAGCTCTCAAGTTTTTGCGAATGTGATGAGGATAGAAAAAGATAGCTCATATGGCTTTAATTTGCATTTCTCTAATTACTAGTAAGGTTGAACATCTTTTCATTTGTTTATTGGATTTTCTTGCTTTTCTTCTATGAATTGGTTGTTTACATCTTGAGCTTATTTCTCTGCCGGGAAATTTGTCTTTCATAGCAATTTGTAGAAGTTCTTTATATGTTCTAGATACAAATCCTTTGTTTGTTATACATGTTACAAACATCCCTATTTGTCAGTTGTCTTTTTAACTTAGTTGATGGTTTCCTCCATTGCTCAGAAGTTATGGTTTTTTGTGTGATCAAATCTGTCAGCTGTCTTTTTTGTCAGTTGGGGAATTCTTGGGCCTGACTTCTGGAATGCTGGAATATTAAAACTAAGTTATCCTCAAGTCAGAGTCTGGATAGTTCCTTGAACTGAGAGTCTATGTTTTATTTTTGACTCTTCCCATCAATGGTGGTGTGTTTTTGGTTGGAAAAAAAAGGTTACACACACACTCAACCAAAACTTGGGGCACTAATCTTTGTTCATGTCAGTTCAAAAACAGAAACAAAACAAGACCAGACAAACCCCAGAGTATTCTAGTCTCATAGCTGACAGTTTCATTAAATACACATACATACACACAGACAGAATTATCTGTAAATATAAAATCTGTAAGAAGAGTGAAAGGCCAGTGTGTATGCTGTGTGTTTATGTAGATACCTGTTTCTTAAAAAGCAAGCACTTAGGACTTCCCTGGTGGTCCAGTGGTTAAGAATCTGCCTTGTAATGCAGGGGACATGGGTAGATTCCATATGCTGCAGAGCTACTGAGCCCCTAAGCCATAACTAGAGACAGTCTGCATACTGGAACAAAAGATCAGCGTGATGCAACGAGGATCCTGTACAACAAAGATGTGAGTCAGCCAAATAAATTTTAAAAATCTTTTTGTTTTTTTTTAAAAGGCAAGCACTTAAAATGTACTGTGTATTCTATTGTAATCAATGAACAATAGTTTAAAAACTGTCAATCTATGAATAGGATGATATTTTTGATATTTCTTAAATTGTAAGGCATTAAACTGTAGTTCAGCGATAATAGACAACTTTGTAAAAAGTCAAGGAGCTAGCTGGTAAGTGGCAAAACCAGCCATGAAACCCAGGTGTTCTGACACCAAGCATAGCACCAAGCATATTCTGGACTGCAGTTCATATAGAGTCAAGGGAGTGGCGGTGGTGGTATCTATCTGGGGGCATTTTTTTGTCTCTGTATCTTAGATGTGGTGTGTGTATCTGTGTATCTCTGTGTTTGTCTAGATATATGCATGTGTGTGTGTCTTTGTGGTGAGAGAGAGAGAGAGATTTATATTAAGAAATTGACTCTTGTGATTGTGGAAGCTGGCAAGCCTAAAATCTGGAGGGAATGCTGGTAGTCTGGAGACCCAGGGAAGAGCTGATGCTGCAGCTCAAGTCCAAGGGCGGTCTGCTGGCAGAATGCCGTCTTCCTCAGGGGAGGCTGGACTTTGTCCTCTAAAGGACTGATTGGATGATGCCCACTCACAGTAAGAAGAGTCCTCTGCTTCACTCAGTGTCTACTGATTTAAATCATCTCATCCAAGAAAGTACCTTCACAGAAATATCCAGAATTTATGGCCTAGTTAGGATGACACATGCACTTAAGCATCATAGAGAAGGAACTGTGTTTTATCAAGTGCGTTTTGCCGTGTATTGTATGATTCTTCTCCTCTGCTACTACAGGTAATTTTTTCAATAGGTTCTTTTAATATTAGACTTTCCTTGAATTCCTAAGAGAACTCACACCAGTTTTCACCCACTTTATTTCCAATACTTTAAAAGATTCAAAATAACAAGTTTTGGCATGGATATTGGAACATGACTATAAAGTGGTTAAGTCTTTTTGAAGAATAATTTGACAGGATCCATAAAAAATTTTAAGTACATCTCTTATGACCTATGAGTTCTAATTTGTTGACCTTGTATCCTTGAAAATACCTTTGCATGATGGGCAAGGTTGTTTATTATTGTGTTGTATGTGGGGTGACAAATTGGAAACAATCAAAATATTATTAGGAAGGGGATAAATGAATAATGAAATATCTGAGGACTGGCAGAGTCAAAAGAATACGTTTTTTAAAAAAGATTTATTTATTTATTTTTGGCTGCGTTGGGTCTTCATTGGTACAGGCAGGCTTTCTCTAATTTTGGCGAGTGGGGGTTACTCTTTACTTGCAGTGTGTGGGCTTCTCGTTGAGGTGGCTTCTCTTGTTGCAGAGCATGGGGCTGTAGGGCATGCAGGCTTCAGTAATTGTGGTGCATGGGCTCAGTCACTCTGCAGTATGTGAAATCTTCCCAGACCAGGAATTTAACCAATGTGTGTCCCGGGCTTTGGCAGGCAGACTCCCAACCTCTAGACCACCAGGGAAGCCCAGAAGAATATGTTAAATCTATGTATATACATGCCACCTGCTTACAATCTTCTGACATTGATAATTTAAAATGAAAGCAAAGTTCAGAAGTTAGCATGAAATGACATCACTTACATTTTTTTAAAGTCCAAATTTCCATATGTACATTATGATATAAATGCAAAGAAAATAATTTAAATAATTTGTGTAACATACAAGAATTATCACCTCTGGAGGGGTATTGTTAGGGAGGACCACTATTTATCTGTATCGTTTGCATCTTTTACAGTGAGTAAGGACTCATAGATTACTTGCATAATTTCAATTCAATATTAAAAGGTAAAAATTTACAAATTGCACTTTCATGTCAAATATTAGAATTTAGTTTTGAACTTTGACACATCAACTTGGTATATTAAAAGACACATTACAAAGTAATTGACATAATATTTTAAATTTATATCAAAAAATTAAATACTGAATTCTTATATTATTTTAAAGTATAAATACAATGTCTAATCTCTGGACAAACAGGGAATGTATTTTATATTTGATAATGGAGCTGCATAAGAATTTTCTCCTAGTTTGGATAGCACAAGTGGAAATGAGGCCCACATGTTACTAATTTGAAAAGCAAAGATAGATTACTCTTTCACAAAATATTAGCTATTTACAAAACCATCCACAACAGACTGGGCATTGTGCCTCAATATTTCACAGTAATAACCAAGGGGAGAGAGAGAGTAATAACAATATGATTTAAGAAACATAGTTTCATTTAAAAAAACTAACCAACAAATAGAAATATTTCTTTACAATTTTATTAAAGAAACTAAAATGTCTTTTAGATAATCAAAAACTGAAAATTATCTTCTGATACTTTTATTGCACTGATCAATAACATATATAGCTTTCATGAGAAGGTTTTTTTTTTAGAGAGAAAATGTAGCATATAAAAATAAAATAATCTCACATTTATTTATATTCTTATGTATGACTTTAAGCTTATTTTTAATAGAATAATGAAAAAACAAACAACTGCCTTGCCTCGATGTTTAGATGTTGAGGCCAACTTTCTCAAGAGAATAATCTGTTCCCAGTCAGCTAGATCCCTGGACCGTTGACAGTGACATGGATCCAAAATCATTCTCTCTTGAGGAGGACAATGAGTTCCCCTTACATTTATATGGTACTGAATGTGCGCCTCCCCCTCCACCCTCCATCCCCCATCCTCCACCCCTACCTACCCACCCCTGCATTTGTCCACCCTACCTGATTCTCTCAGACGGGACTTCTCTCCATAACCTCACATTTTACGCCTCTTTGTTTAAATACCTAAGGCAGCGTCAGCTATGTGATAACTTGTGCAGTCGCTCAGGTTCCCACTCAGGAGAGTCCCACGATGGTTTGATGCTCTGCTGTCACTGTCTTGAATGAAATCTTGCCATTTATAGCAACGTGGATGGACCTAGTGGGTATCATACTAAGTGAAGTAAACCAGAGAAAGACAAATGTCGTATGATATCACTTATATGTGGAATCTAAAAAGAATCTGATTCAAATGGACTTACATACAAACCAGAAATGGACTTGCAGACATAGTAAACAAATGAGGTTATCAAAAGGCAAAAGGAGGGAGGGATAAATTAGGAATTTGGAATTAATCTATACATTAGTGAGTGAAGTCACTCAGTCGTGTCTGACTCTTTGCAACCCCATGGACTGTAGCCTAACCAGGTTTCTCCATCCATGGGATTTTCCAGGCAAGAGTACTGGAGTGGGTTGCCATTTCCTTCTCCAATCTATATATACTACTATATAAAAAAATAGGACTTACTGTATAGCATAGGATACTATACTCAATATTTTGTAATAACCTGTAAGGTAAAACTATCTGAAAAAGAATATATGACTAAATCACTTTGGTGTACACTTGAAACTAACACAACATTGTAAATCAACCATACTTCAATTAAAAAAAAAAGTGAGTTGTACAACAGCAACAAAAAATATTTGGTAATTCTGCCTTTGAACTTGGGATTTGTAAGTAAAGCCTGATGGAATAGTGGAATTCACACATGAGCAGATGAGATGCTTCCTGTGTGAGTGTCTCTGTTCTCTGTTGTCTCATTCACCTGTAGTGTTCAAGGAGTTCTCTAGCACAGAACTCCAGGGGGCTCACTGTGCATGACAGTTCCAGATGAGCAAGTACAAGCTAAGAGTGTTAACTCTGCAACTAAGTGGGGATGCTGATAGCCTGGAGAAGCCATACTTGCTGCTCTAACCAGAACTTGCTTCCAACATGGAAAGAAGGCAAAGGTGTCCTAAGAAATGAGGACGACAAAGAAATCCTATCTTACCCATGTTATTTCCTTGGATCAGCCAAACATTTGAACTAAAAAATGATGACCTGAAAAAAAAAAAAAAAAAGGCAAGACAGGGCAATGTGTAGTTCCTTTACCTTTAGTCCTTCCTTTCTTATGGGCAGAAAGGTGGGTGGGGCGAGAGGGTGCCATGCCCCGAGAACTTAGTGTGCTACAGTTTTATAATCAAAGGAGAAGTGAGGAGGGGGAAAAGACCACTTTCTTCCTTATTCTTCAGTAGGCATCAAACTTCCATCATTAGCCCCTCCTTCACGTCAGATGGAGGAGTTTTCTTGTCCCTCCATAATCAAGCCAGAACTGTCATTATGTGCTCAGTTGCTAAGTTGTGTTCGACTCTTTGCGACCCCATGGACTGTCTCCCACCAGGCTCCTCTGTCCTTGGGATTTCCCAGGCAAGAATACTGGAATGGGTTGCCATTTCTTTCTCCAGCGGATCTTCCTGACCCAGGGATTGAACCTGTATCTCCCACATTGGCAGGCGGATTCTTTACCACTAAGCCACCTGGGAAGCTATGGTTATTCTAAATTCACTTTATAATTAATAGCATAAATTATACTCAAAAACACTGTGTAAAAGGAAAAGTTTACCAACCATGGGAAGTTGAAAATTAAATATTACTCAAAAGTTAAGTTTATATTAAAAAAAATACGGTGTCATGATGAGAGTTTACTTTGGTGCAGTTTTCCAGCTGTTGATAAATCTTTGATTCTTTATGGAAAGGATGATGATGAGATTGTTTATAAACTGACTCCAAACATTTTCCCTTCGACTTAACAATTTCAAATAATCTCATCTTTTGTTTGACAACTTTGAGGAAGTGTTTTTGAAAAGCTTTTTCTTCTTCAGGAACCACAATCATTTCATGGATGGCAAGCTGTATAGCTTTGTTTCAGAGAGTATTGCCAGCTTGCATTCAACTCTTTCAATTTCCTCATGTGTAGATGGAGTATCTGATGCAGAGCTTCCTGCATCAATTTCAATTGTCATATTTATGTTCCACTTCTTCAAAAAGTCTTTGAACAGAGTAAGAAATATTCATTGCAATAGGAAGTTGACTTCATTGATGTCACTTTCATTCTCCTCTTGAGGATTTCCGAGGCATAGATGAATGGTTTCTAAATGAATGCAGTTTTGTTAGATTTGAAATTTTAGGGCAGCAGGTAAATTTCTGGGTATATCTTAAGGTGTGAAAAAAAATCAAATTTCAGAATTTAAAAATATGGATACATATATAAAGTGTTGCTCTAGTAAAACCATAAGTATTTCAATACTTAATGAAAAGCTTGCACTGCAATTGTTTACATAGAGGACATAAGGATCACAAGATGCTGGCTCACACACAAACACATCTGAGAATTTAGCAAAATTCTTGTCCATTTCACAATCGTTTCATGATGATGTAAGCCCAGCGTGACATGTGGAGAGAAGGTATTTCTTCTCCTGAGAGCAGAAAAGTGCCCCTGATGTCTGGCCACAAGAAAGCTGATCAGAGCATCAGAAAGTTTGAAAACTCCAAAGTACCCAAATTTAGACTTGGGCACGTGCTGAAACTCATGGCTGCACATTCTGGTCTTGGGGGCAGCTGTGGGGTATAGTTTTGTGTGTAAAACACATTGGCCCCCTCAGGGTCCCTGAGCCAGCTGAGAAACTGGCCCACCCCCAGCACAGCTACATTCAGATTTGAGTCTTCAGAATACTCAGTAATTCTCACAGCACGGCTCTGAATAGCCAGACTCAATGCAGTTGACGAAGCATACAGAGTAAGTTTGGGGGCAGCCAAGTGGGCAATTGTGAATCAGGATTTTGTAAGGAGCTTCCAATAGAGCCTGAATCTGTTGCTCTGCTCCATAAACCAAATGTGAAGTTTTAAGTGAAAATCATCTGCAGTTCTCCAGGTTCCCTTCTCTTTATTTATTTAGATTGCCCAAGTGCAGAGGCCTCATGGCTGCCTACTCTACCTTAGCCTAATTTTCAGTGGCCATCTGGCCAGAGGGGGACAGGTCCAGCATTTCCTCCTTCCAGATAGTCAAATCATCCAGGTTCATCTCTGGCAGTTAGGGAGGCTAGAGAGGCTGCTTTTTCAGCAGATTAAATCAAAAGCAGATAGGGAGAGGAAGGTCAGGGCTAAGAGGCCTGGCCATTCTCCATGACCTTTTTCCCTTGGGAGGATGGAGCCCATCCAGATGTGTATACTCCCCTGGAGCCATCGTGTGCTTCCTGGAGGTTGAACCTGGGTCTGCTTGCCCATGAGCAGTAAGACCCCAAACTACAGACTCTAGGTTGTGGTGAAGGAAAGTGCAGCATTTACTGCAGGAGCCAAGCAGGGAGTCCAGGCAGCTAATGCTTAAAAGGCCCCAGTATTCAGGGAAAGGTTTCTAAAGACAGTGTGAGGGAAAGGGTTGCAGGGTGCAAATCGGCCATGGACAGTCCTCTGATTGGTTAGTGGTGGGGTAACAGGGAGTCAACATCATCGGATTTGGACATGATCTGTTTTCCAGATACTGAAATCCCCAGCAGGTGGAAGAAGTTAACAATACGCTGCTCACAAGCCTGCAGACCCCAGGCTGTCTGAAACCAGAAGGCTGACGATGCTGACTCCCAGTTACCTCACCACCAACCAATCAGAAAAATGTCCATGGGCCAATTTGCACCCTGCAACCCTCTTCCTCATGTCTCAGGGTATTATCTGGGCTTTCCCAGGTGCTCAGTGGTAAAGAATCCACCTGCCAATGCAGAAGCTGCAGGAGGTACAAATTTGATCCCTGAGTCAGGAAGATCTCCTGGAGGAGGAAATGGCAACCCACTCCAGTATTTTGGCTGGGATAATCCCGTGGACAGAGGAATCTGGTGGGCTACAGTCCATGGGGTCACAAAGAGTCAGACATGACCGAGGGACTGAACATGCATGCAGGATATTATCTACAGCTCTTGAAGAGGAATTAGAAGTCCTTGACTTTGTTTAATGGCTAAAGTATTATTATTTTGTTTTGTCTGACTGTTTTCCTTTGTTTTTGCATTTTCTCACTTTGATTAAATTATTCTTTGGAACTCAGGGAAGGCCTGGGAGACTAAGGGTTTTCTATAAACAAGATGTAGGCAGAGGACATTGGAAGAGGGGTGGGATAGGGGGATCCTGTCCTGGGAAGGCCCCACAGGGTACGGCTTGGTGGCATTTGTGACTCTCACTGTAACATGACTCTCTAAATTGAATTCTTAACATCTTATGAATCTAAAACCATAGTATGTAATAAACTGATAAAAAAAATTGGAACCCATTTGAAATGTAGTTTAATGGACATTTGTGTGCCTTAATATATCAGACATTATATTAGAAGCTGGGGTATAAAGGCAAAATAAAAATTCAAGCATTCAAGGTCATACTGCAGAATGCAATTATTCACATAGCAATGAATGAAGACACAGGCATGGCTAAGACACTTTAAAACACAAAGGAGATGAGGCAAGGCTTTAGGCTTCAGCAAGGGAGGTGACCTGAGCTGAGTATTGAGAGGCAAGCAGACTTCATCAGGCATGAATAGGGAAAAGTCATCTAGATAGAGGAATTGATATGAACGCAGGTAGGGAGCAAGAAAAACCATGACTGTGTTTCAAAAGCACCATGTGATGGAAGCACAATTTGAGCATGAAAGGAATGACGTGAAATTAAAGTTGGTAAGTGAGGCCAAAACTCAGCTGCAAAGGGCAATATCTGTGTCAATTTCTATCAGAATTAATGGAAGCAAGATCTCACAGACTTCAAGCATGGGAGTGCAGTCACAGTGTATGTTTCAGAGAGTTCACTTAGGTGGCAGCAAAAGAGGAATGAAGGCAGAGAAGATAGTTAAGGGCACCGAAAGGAAGAAAGAGATGGGGTAGTAGGCTTCAGGAAGAATAGTATTGAAGAAAGTTTTTTTTTTTTTTTTTAAAGATGGAGGCGATTTTAGTGTTGTAGGTTGCAGGTCAGTTGCCATTGGAGATGGAGAGATTGTCAAGACAGGAGTGAGCAGAGATAATTGATGTGGCAAGCTTTTTACCCAACCTTGCCTTAAGTGAGTTCCTTGTAAGTAACTACAGGCAACGTGTCATATCAGTTCTTTCGAAAAAGAACACACAAAATATTTAATGCCATTGTGTATAGTATAAGAATATGTTGAAAGAAGAGCCGAATAGAGAGATGTCTTCATCTCAGGGTAGATGGAATGACATGGACTAAAATAGTCTATCCTGAAAATGTAAAATGATGAATTAAACAAGATCATATCAAAGGATAGTCAAGTTACCAGTCAATTAAGTGATGTGAAGGGCAGTGACGTGAGAGGGACTGCAGTGGAGAAAGGAGAGACCATGAACATCAGACAGATGGCACTCAGAAATCAACGACAGTCAGAGGAAGAGATCAACATGCACAGGAGATGCCGGTTATTGCCAAAGGGAAAGCAATGACTTGGGGGGTCTTAACCAACGCACAAATCCTGCTTCTACCCTGTCTCCCCATCCCCTTCACCTAAGGTGAACGCTGTGACAGATACACCAGCGCAGCTCTCAGAGCAAGAGGCCAGAAGCGTCTGGAGCCTTTAGAAATGGTTTTGCAGCATTTCTGGGTCTCTCAGGTCACCCCTTGGTAAACTGGCTGTCCACCTTTTTACCCCAGCTGAGCCTCACAAGGTAATAAAGAGTGCTGTACACAGATCACCTGACCCTGAGGTCCTCAGATCCATCATGCCTCTTTTCTCTCCATCCCTCCTGCCTCCTACACAGTGACTCAACACAGTGCTATGCTGCGTGGGTCAAGGAGTATTCACCTCTCCCAAGTGACAGATGAGGCTGTGATGGGTCCAGCTGTCCTTATACCTATCGGACTCTTCCATAAAGTGTACTCAGAGCCTGGCTCAGTGCGTCTCCAGTTCTAAGGTACCTAAGACTCACCTAGGAGTCTTGCTGCAAAGGCAGGTTCTGATTCAGCAGGTGTGCAGTGAGGAGCCGAGATTCAGATTGCTAATGAGGCCCCAGGTGTGGCCCATGAACCACACTTTACATAGTGGCCTAGGCACAGTTCCTCAGGCTCCTCGGGCTGCTCGCAGGGTGCCTGCTTGGAGATGTGGTAAGTATCGTTTCTGCCTCACTACCAGCCCGGTGTCTCCGTAGTCAGTCAGTTCAGTTGCTCAGTTTTGTCCAACTCTTTGTGACCCCATGAGCTGCAGCGTGCCAGGCTTTTCAGTCCATCACCAACTCCCAGAGTTTACTCAAACTCATGTCCACTGAGTTGGTGATACCATCCAACCATCTCAACCTCTGTCGTCCCCTTCTCCTCCTGCCCTCATTCTTTCCCAGCATCAGGGTCTTTTCCAATGAGTCAGTTCTTCACAAAGGTGGCCAAAGTATTGGAGTTTCAGCTTCAGCCCTTCCAATGAATATTCAGGACTGATTTTCTTTAGGATGGACTGTTTGGATCTCCTTGCAGTCCAAGGGACTCCCAAGAGTCTTCTCCAACACCGCAGTTCTAAAGCATCAATTCTTCAGTGCTCAGCTTTCTTTATAGTCCAACTCTCACATCCATACATGACTACTGGAAAAGCCATAGCTTTGACTAGATGGACCTATGTTGGCAAAGTAATGTCTCTTCTTTTTAATATGCTGTCTAGGTTGGTCATAGCTTTTCATCCAAGGAGGTCTCTGCAGAGGTGTCCTTGACTCTGTTTGGTGCCATGGTGGGCCCAGCCTACATTTTTGTGACCACCAATGAAGAGGCCTGGGCTTGAAGAAATTTGTGAGTACAATTTCTCCTTCTTTCTTAACAGCCCAGAAAAGACAGGACTGGTGCTCGTGGGATTCACCCACTTAGCAGAATAGAATAGATGAGCCCACAGAGAAATCAGATTTCCAAATGACTTTTGCTTATGACCTGATTTTCATCTTTGCAAAGAGCTCAGGAAATGAGTTGCTTTCCCCATCTAGGCCCTTGCTGAACTTGGTTTAGAAAAAAAAAAAAAACTTGAGGATTTGGGCAAGGTACACTTGACTAGCAAGAGGGATTATGGCAAAGGCTTTCTAGAATGTTTATATTTAGATTCTGCACAAGGGAAGTTCTTTTTGTCACCCGAATGTGTCACTTTAATTTGATAAACAGCGAGGGTGGAGAGACTGGCATTGAGAAAGCTTAAAACACTGTGTGTTGCTTCACTTAGTTCTGTTACAGTGGATTCTTAAGGAAGTTTTATTTTCAGTTCTGTTGGTGTTGATTTTGTTCAGTTCAACAAACATGCATTGAGTGTTGATGAGAGCAGACACTGTGCTGGGTGCTGAGCACACTGAGGTGAGTGAGGAGGAGCTGCTGACCTTGGGGGGCTCTCAGTACTCTGGGGGACAAAAGCAGAGACAGGAGATCTCTGCGGCATTGTCGTGCAAGGAGGTAAGGGAACGGTGTGTGGAGCACAGGTGAGATCTCTTTAACCAGCCTGGAGGTGGAAGGGATGGAGCAGGGAGGCTGCTTTGAATAGAGGACACCTGGCCTGAATCTAGAGGCTTGAGTAGGAATTCAACAGATGAAGAAGTTTTAGAATTCTGAGTTGTTAAATACTATTTCCTTGACTATTTCTGGTTCTTATCTTTTGGGCACACAACAGTAGCATGTCCTTATCCTCTTGAATTTAAGTGTGGCTGACGGACAGTTGTGCTTGAGCCAATGAGATGTGAGGGAAAGTGATGCCTGTCTATGCTAGGTAGAAGCTTCAGCTGCCAGTAGTGATTGACCATTTTCCCATCTCCCCACTGCAGAAACTGGAAACGATGTTAAGATAAATCTGTCATCAGTCTAGACTCTTGAGTGATGACAATGAGCAGAAACATGTTGTTTAAAGCCATGAAATTTCAGAGTGGATGATATGGCAGCAAAAGATTCTTCTGTTCTGGAACTTCCCTGGTGGTCCAGTGGTTAAGACTTTGCTGTCCAGTTCATGGGGTGTGGGTTTGATCCCTGGTGGGTGGGCTAAGATCCCACATGCCTCACGACCAAAAGCCCAAAACATAAAACAGAAGCAGTATTGTAACAAATTCAATGAAGACTTCAAAAATGGTCAACATAAACAAAGATCTGAAAAAAGAAAAAAAGGTTGGTCTGTCCTGAGTAATGCAAAAGGGCACCCTGGAAAGGGAATTTTACTTACAAAGGCTCAGAGACATGCAGTGTCTTTGGTAGGAAAAGTGCACGTGCTTAATAATACCCAAATATGTAATACAGCCCAAGGTAAGTGGGGATTGCAGTGGTGTTTAACTTGTCTTGGGTCTCGGAATAATACTCATGTGATTGAAGTAAACTGTTGGCCAGATGAGCTATGAGTTTCTTTTCTAACTGAAGACTTTGATTTTACACAGTTGAATGCAGTTCATGGTTTTCTCCAGGAACCACTTTCTCCAAATTCTTAGGCATGGTTGAATACCCTCTTCCGGAAAGCTTTGGCATTTTAAAAAAACTCATAGTACTAAAAATTGTGCAGAGTTTGTATTATCTTCACTAGACAAAGTTCCTTGATGGCAGAAAACATTTCTGTTTTCCCATGATCCTGTATCAGTGCATAGGAGTGTAATAAGTGTTGAATAAATGAAAATGCAAAGCTTCTTTGTGGGTGTATATTGGGCACCCCTTGAGACTGTTTGGTCTCACCCGTCTCCAGTCCATAGGCTACATAGCTCCACCTAAGCCATCGCTATGGCCAGTTGACTCCCTGCGAGACCATTTGGCTCTGCTCCCTGCAGACAAGCAACCACAGAGCCTTTTGCTCTTCCTGCCACTTCCAGAGGCACAAGTACATGCTGTAGTTTCCCAAGCACCTGCTGAAAAGGCAAAGCCAACCCTAATAAATCTTTGGGCAAATGTTTACCAGTGGTAGATGGGAGGGAGCCAGCAGATCAATTCTTTCCCTCCCTACCACAGGCTGTAGCAAAGAATAGCCCGAATGGAGGTGTGAGCACACGGCTGAGCACGTAAAACCACTGGCTGACACCATTGTGAACCAGTGTCCAGGTGGTAGCACATTGTGCTACCTTTCACTGCTTTCTGTCCTCTGTGCCTAATTCTGTTTTTTCTTATTCTCACTGTCCTGGGCTCAGAAAACATATTAGCACATCATCTTTGGCACAGGTTGAAATTGGTGACTGTGGGATCTGAGAACTGTGGGATGGATCCAGGAGAAGGAGCACACATTGTGGGGATCTTTAAGGTTCATATTAGCGTGAATCAAAAAAACATCAGTTCAGTCGCTCAATCGTGTCCGACTCTTTGTGACCCCATGAATCACAGCACGCCAGGCCTCCCTGTCCATCACCAACTCCCGGAGTTCACTCAGACCCACGTCCATCGAGTCAGTGATGCCATCCAGCCATCTCATCCTCTGTCGTTCCCTTCTCCTCCTGCCCCCAATCCCTCCCAGCATCAGAGTCTTTTCCAATGAGTCAACTCTTCACATGAGGTGGCCAAAGTACTGGAGTTTCAGCTTTAGCATCATTCCTTCCAAAGAAATCCCAGGGCTGATCTCCTTCAGAATGGACTGGTTGGATCACCTTGCAAAAAAACATTAGCCGCAGGTAAAGCTACCAACTTAGCTGGCACCATCCTTAGGGAGATCACCCAGATGCCGGGTGGCAGGCAGACTTATTTTGGGTTCCTTCCTCTCAGAAAAAGACCGTGACTGACTTAACGGAACTGACATCTGCTGCAGATGTGGATGTGTGCATTATATCCTGTGCATCACTGCCTCAGACTATACATGGTTTATTGCAGATCAGCCCTCTTTCCTTACTCATCCAGCTGGAAATACAGGGTTACTCTTAGAGTTGCAGCCATAATCACTATTTCACCTGGGGAGAAATGAAGAGGAAAAGAAAAAAAAATTGCAAGAATCACCTTCATACTGTTTTTACAACAAGAACTTTACATTTATTTTTTATTTTTAACTTTATTTTCAATCAGAGGATAATTGCTTTGCAGTGCTGTGTTGGCTTCTGCCATATAGCAACATGAATCAGCCATAAGTATACATATGCCCCCTCCTTCTTGAGCCTCCCTCCATGCCACCCTTCTAGGTTGTCACAGAGCACTGGATTGAGCTCCCTTTGGTATACAGCAACTGTCCATTAGCTATCTGTTTTACATATGGCAATATTACCCTCTCAATTCCTCCTCCTCTCTCCTTCCTCTGCTGTGTCCACAAGTTTGTTCTCTATGTCTGCGTCTCTATTCCTGCCCTGCAAATAGGTTCATGAGTAACATTTTTTTCTAGATTCTATACATACAGATTAATATATGATATTTGTATTTCTCTTTCTGGCTGACTTCACTCTGTATAAAGGCTCTAAGTTCATCTACTTCACTAGAACTGACTCAGATGCATTTCTTTTTCATGGCTCTTATTCCATTGTGTGTGTGTGTGTATATATATGTGTGTGTGTGTGTGTGTATATAGTGGCTGTATCAATTTACATTCCCACCAACACTACAAGAGGGTTGGTTCCTTTTCCAACCCCTCTCCAGCATTTATTGTTTGTAGACTTTTTGGTGATGGCCATTCTGACCAGTGTGAGGTGATACCTGGTTGTGGTTCTGATTTGCATTTCTCTAATAATGATTGATGTTGAGCATCTTTTCATGTGTTTGTTGGCCATCTGTGTGTCTTCTTTGGAGAAATGTCTGCTTATGCCATCCACCCACTTTTTGATTGGGTTGTTTGTTTTTCTGGGATTGAGCTTCAAGGGCTGCTTGTATATTTTGGAGATTAATCTTTTGTTAATTGTTCCATTTGCAATTATTGTCTCCCATTCTGAGGGTTGTCTTTTCATCATTTATAGATTCCTTTGCTGTGCAGAAGCTTTTAAGTTTAATTACTTGCATTTGTTTATTTTTTGTTTTTATTTCCATTACTCTAGGAAGTGGGTCAAAGAGGATATTGCTGTGATTTATGTCAAAGAGTGTTCTGCCTATGTTTTCCTCTAAGAGTTGTATAGTTTGTCCTTACATTTAGGTCTTTAACCTATTCTGAGTTTATTTTTGTGTATGGTATTAGGAAATGCTCTCAGTATTTTACATGCAGCTGTCCCGTTTCCCCAGCATCACTTATTGCAGAGGCTGTCTTTTCTCCATTGTATATTCTTGCCTCCTTTACCAAAGATAAGGTGCCCATAGGTGGGTGGGTTTATCTCTGGCCTTTTTA
>NW_011495030.1:5854304-5871657 GCF_000754665.1 Bison bison bison
GCATTGATCTGTATTTCTGTTTTTGTGCCAGTACTGTACTGTTTTGATGGCTGTAGTTTTGCAATATAGTTTGAAGTCAGGAAGGCTGATTCCTTCAGCTCCGTTCTTCTTGCTCAAGATTACTTTGCCTATTCAGGGTTTTTTGTGTTTCCATACAAATTGTGAAATTTTTTTGTTCCAGTTCTGTGAAAAATGCCATTGGTAATTTGTTAGGGATTGCAGTGAATCTGTAGATTGCTTTGGGTAGGATAGTCATTTTCACAATTTTGATTCTTCCAATCTAATCAAGAACATGATATAGCTCTCCATCTGTTTATGTGGGACTTTTTTTTCCCAATCCCTCTTTTAAGTGAGAGCGGTTTAATCTCAGGATCTTCAGATGTTCATGCTACTGTGGCAACTGTGTGACTGGCATTGGGACAGGCTGGTAGAGAAGGAAGAGGGGAAAACAGTAAGGATTTTTGCCACACTCGACAGCTTTTAATGAGTCCCTATTGTCAATTCTTTGGCCACAAAGATAGATTTTGTGAGTTTTGTTGTTCAGTTTCCCTATTTGGCTTGCCTTTGGGTCAAAGCTAGAAGATACAGGGAGAAAAAACAAAAACATAAAACCAGGAAATTCACTGTTGCCACATCAGTTGTTCAAGTTTTCACTTGTTCTGCAAATCGCTCACCTGCTTCTGTTGACTATTCAGAGTCCTTAAGAAGTTACTATTTTTATTTTGTCTGAAATTTTACCTCTAATAAGTCACAGCAAGATCTGTTTTTTTATCTTGGCCAAGTCCAGAAGGATTTATTGAAAAGATCAGATTATATCTGTACCCCTCCACCAGCAGCTTTTCTTCTATTTTTCATGCCAGAGCAACTTGAGGCTCCTTTACTTTTTGGTAAAGAGATCACACAGTTTAAGGAAGAATGCATAGGAAGTTTGCAAAATGGAGCAAGCACTAGAATAGTAAAACAGTCTTATTTTGACCAACCTGGAAACTTGAAGTTGCCCTGAGCTTTCTAAAATAATGGGTGTTTAAATGAAAAATTAGTTAGGATATAAAACAGAAGTCTGCAATGAAAATGTTACACAACCTGTTGAAGAACTAACACACTGCTGTGGGGGAGGGGAGGTTTGGGAAAGGGAGCTTGGGAAGTACAGGCCATGGATAGGGCTTGGTGGATGTGGAGATTGCAGTATCCTGAACCTGTGGCATGGGCAGTTCTGAACTTTGAAAACACCCCATCACTGAGTGATCATTTTAAAAACCTGAAAAGTAGAGTCCCTCCTCTCATCACCAGCATCTCTAAGGACTTATTATAGAAAATCAAGGCCGGCAAGGAGTTGGGTTCTTCTGAGGCCAGTTGCCAATGCTCTGTTTGTGTCATGGTCTTGGACACTCCTAGCCTCAGCCTTCTGTTTCACTAATGGCTTCTGTGCAAGGGGAATTAAGCATTGTGGTGAAAAAGACAAAGAGAATGCCATGTAGTCAGTAGATCTGGGATGTGGCTGTTTATCGTTTGGGGAGACTTGGCTCAGCCACTCGCTTCCTAAAGCTCTACAGCACTGTCTGTAAAATGGGAATGATAATGCCCCTGTTAAAGGGCTGTGGGAGTAAATGAGGTTGTGCAAAACTGTTCCTCACGCCTAACTCCTCTCCCCTTCCAGGCTCCAGATGAGATTTGCATTATAGATCACATTATCTGCAGTATTACATCTATCTATTGTCATCTGTAGAGATTTTTATCTTCAAATGGTAAACTTTGCCTATAAAGCCCTGCATAGAAAACACCTACAAGAGCTCCCTAATGGAGCAGTTAAAAATGATTCAAAATCCACATGTATCATTTACATATAACTGCTGTTTGAAAAATGTTGAAGCTTACTACAGTAAAAGAATCTAAGGCATTTCCTGTCTCTCTATTATATAAATTGTTGGTATAATAATCTCTCTTCTTAGAAAAACTTGAAATTAATAGGGCTGGAATTACTAATATTTTATTTCCCTGCTCTAAAGGACTGGGTTACTTTGTTCAACTTTTAAAGCATAATAATCTCTTCTTGGAAAAACTTGACATTAATAAGGCTAGAATTACTGATATTTTATTTTCCTACTCTTAAAGGACTGGGTTACTTTGTTGTCCAACTTTTAGAGCAAAATTGTAACTTTTAATCATTTTCTTCAGACCACACACAGAGACCAGCATTATGCTTTGCACTTAGCAGGTACTTAATAAATATTGGTTAAAGTAATTAATGACCAGTATCTCTTGAGTTTTTGACTGCTTCCTATATCAAATTGAGAGGATTCATTCAACTCAAATAGTAACATCAAGAAGAAAACAGAAGAGGCTGAAAAGCATGGGTTTATTAATTCTCTGTACATTCTAAACTTTGGTCACTTGGAAATCAAAAATTCTCAGCATAATTACTTATTTGCATCCAGATTGAATCCCTGAGCTTCTTCAACTGTGTGTGTTGTCCCACTTCCAGCCAAGCAGTTTCACCAGGTCTGCAGTTTGCAATTATTATGGAAGTTCAGTGTAACACATTATTGACCAGGGGATTTTTGCAGAAACTGCCTGTGGCTGGCAATTTGTTATGTAAGTGAATATTGAAACATCTCTGGTCAGTGATGTTCAGGTAACAAAAGATGTATTAATATGTCTCTGGTCAATAAGTTGGTCTGAAGGGTAGAAAACCTCCAAAACAACAAGTAATTTATCACTATTTCCAGTCTTTAGCTTTTTTTCCTTCATGGCGACATTCTGTCAAGAAAGATGACTTGGGATGTTTGAGTAGACAAGGAACATTGGTCGGCAATGAGGCCTGTCATGATGTGGGCTGCAGGGGGATTGGAGGAGAAAGGGAAGGAGGGTATGAATATTTCCTGAGTGCCTGCACCAGCAGCTTTAGGTAATTTATCTCATGGCCTTCTCTCCAACAACCTGTGAGGGAATAATAAGCGGTCTTTCTCAAGGGCTTACTCTGGGCCTAGACTTCTACAGTCATTACCGCAGTGAAACCTCAGAACAGCCCATGCTGAGCTGTAAGATGCGTGTCGGAAGTAAAGCTTCGAGGGTTGAATATCACACAGCTGCTCAGAAGTGGAACCAGAATTTAGAGGCACTTAATCTAACTTCCAAATTTGAACTTTGAAGTTCCCTTCTTCTCAAAATAAAATTACCCTTTTCGTGTTTAAATAATGTATGCCTATGGCAAAAAAATCAATGCAGAAATACTCTCAAATATTTAATTTTTGAATATGCAATGCCTTTACATACTTAGAAAACAAAAACTCTTTCAAAAGAGAAGTGCTGTTGTTGATCTGTCGATTCTGTCTGGAGGCTTTTCATGCATGTATGGATGGCTTTCTGCCTTTGTACAGTCATGATAGCTGGACACACTACACCATAAGTTGCTTTTATTTTTTTAACTTAACAATATCATAGAGTTCTTTACAAATCCGAGCATGAAGAGTTTTCTTTTTAAATAGTTGCATTATGTCCTACTTCATTAATTTATAAAAGCTAATTTCAGAATTTTAACTTTTAAAGAATTTTTATTTTGTATTGAGGTGTAGCTAATTAACAGTGCTGTGATAGTTTCAGGTTAACAGTAAAGGGTCTCAGCCATGCATACACATGTATCCGTTCTCCCCCAAACTCCCCTCCCATCTAGGCTGCCACATAACATTGAACAGAGTTCCCTGTGCTATACAATAGGTCTTTGGTGATATCCATTTTAAATATGGATACATGTGTACATGTCCATCCCAAATTCCCCAACTATCCCTTCCCCATCCCCCATCCTTACCCCCTGGCTACTATAAATTTGATCTCTAAGTCTGTAAGTCTCTTTCTGTAAATGAGTTCATTTGTATCATTTCTTCTTAGATTCTACATACAAGGGATATCAAATGATCTCTTTCCTTCTCTGTCTGAATTACTTCACTCCATAACTCGATTAAAGTTCTGAGATGATTTTCAATTTTGTGTGCAGACAATGGTGAAATCAACTACCCTCTCCTGAGCCACGTGTTTTTCCCAGTGAATGCTAGTGTGTCTGTAGGATGTATTACTGCATCAGAGGTAAAGGGGAGCATTTGTAATTCTGATAGGTACTGACCTCTCAGAGGTCCTCTCACCCGTAGAGTTTAACATGCCTCTTTCCCCATTGCTTTGGTAATAGTTTTCATCAGACTCTTGGGATTCTGTCAGTCTCATAGGTGGAAACTAAGTCAGGGTAGTTTGAATTATTTCTTGTTTGTATAAATAAAGCTGACCGTCTCTTCATGTTTGAGATGAGAGACGTGTATTTCCTTTTCCATGTATTATTTTTTCATATTCTCTATCCATTTTTCTATTGGGCATTTTTTATATGTTAGGGAGTTAGCACTCTCTGATATGAACTGCAAATAGCTTTTCTTAGTTTCTCTCTTGTTTTGGTCTTTTATAGTGTTTCTCCCCATAGAAAACTTTCTATTTTAGGTCAAGTTTATCAGTCTTTTCTTTTATCACTTCTAAATTTGAATCTTAATTAGAGCATCATCACTCCAGGGTTATAACTCCCCCATGTTTTTGTTTAGAACTTTGATGGTTTCAATGCATTTAAGTCTTTAATCCATTTGGCAGCAATCCCACTGTGTCTGTTGAAACCTGCATCCAACTTTATATATTTCTAGGTAGTTTTCCAATTATCCCAATATCATTTATTGAACCAGTTTGTGACTGATTTGAGATGTCTTTATCATATGATTTCAAGTCTCTCTATAGATAGGGGGTGTGTGTATGTGTGTATACTTTGAACTTCCTATTTTCTTCCATCAATCTATTAACATGTTACCACACTGTTCTAATAAGAGAAGGTTTTTTTTTTTAAAGAGAAGGTTTTAAAACATGTTTTAATATCTCATGACTATTTCCACCTCCCTTGCTCTACCCCATTGTTCTTTTTCAGAGTTTTCCTGGTTATTGCAATTTATGTTTTCATGTGAGCTTTAGAATCTTCTCCCCTACCCATTTGGGGTGTTTTAATTGGGATGTATTAAACTTATAAATTAGGTTATAGAAATTTCACACCTGTGTCATGGTGTGTGTTTCCATTAAAAAAAAATCTTAGTTCTTCAGGAGTATTGTAAATGTTATCTGTAATGTTATATGTAAATGTTACATATTCTCATTAATTCCTATTTTGGTTGCCATATTCATGTAGTCTTCTCTTAGATTATATTATCCATGTGGTTGTGTATGTGAAAGCTGACATTTCTATTTTTATATCCCTAATATCTTTTTGAATTCTCTTATTGGTTATGGTAACTTTTCAGTTGGTTTCATATGGTCGTAGCACCTGCAAATAATTTTTCATGTTCCTTTTCAACTTTTAGAATTATTTCTTTTTCTTACCCAGTTGTATTTCTTATACTTGTAGCACAACATCAAGTTCTATTTTTGACTTTAATGGGAATATTTCTAGTGCTTCCCATTAGGCATAACACTTCCTTTGGGGTTACAACAGAGCTATTTTATCTTGTAACAGTCTAATTTATCTAACACTATTTCCTTGCCATTTCTAAAAATTAAGAATGGACATTTAATTTTGTTTGTAATATATACCTTTTTCCCTTGCTTATATAATCTCAAGGAGTTTTGTCATTGACTTATAAAACTGGGATTGTTATATATCTGTATATATATTATATGTACACACTTACCTGTATCTTGTATTTTCAGTGTATAGCATTTTGTAGAATTCACCAGTTACCTCACAGAGATCCAGCTCAGGGTTCCAATGGCTGCATAATCCATTGTTTGGATTTAGCCCATTAATTCAGCCATTTCTGTATAGTAGGCTTTCATCTTTCCTTTTGTCCCCCTACTATAAGCAAATCATCCTTATATGTATAGTCTTAAGTGATTGGTTCTTTTATGTCTAAGGACAATATCCTCAGGGTTGATAGTGCGGAGTCAAAGGTTGTATATAATTTCAATAGCCACTTTGCTATACTATTCAAGATCTTACAGCCAGAGCTGGGATTCAGTGAGAGCTCTGACTCCAAAGCTCACTAAACCAAACTACTCCCCAGATGAGAGCCATAAAAAAAAAAGCAAGTCATAAGAATTGACCGTGCTCATAGTCACTAGTGAATGCTGTGCTTCATCTAGTGGACAGAATGTAAACATCAGGATAGTCACTCAAGGGAATCTTTATCCTGCAAGCGTGAGCTTTGTAATTAGGTCAGCTTTGGTTTCTGTGAACTTGGATGAGTAGTTTTGTCTCTTTTTTCTCTTCAGGTATATGGGAGTAATAGTACCTACCTTACACATTGGGTGATGCCGGGCCCACGGAGGGGTGGGGGCAGGGAGGAAATGGGAAGTTAGTGTTTAATGGGGACAGAGGTTCAGTTTAGGAAAGTGAAAAACTCCGGAGATGGATGATGGTGAAAGTTGCATAACAATGTGAATGTACTTAGTGCCACTGCACTGTACAGTTAAACATGGTTAACATAGCATGTTTTATATTATGTGACTTTTACCCCAATAAAAAATTGAAAAAGACATTGTATTGATTTCCTGGTTACAACAGATTGCCATAAACTGAGTGACTAAAAGCAACACAAATGTACTCTTGTACGGTTTTAGAGGTCAGAAGTCCAAGATCAGTCTCACTGGGGGAAAGTGGGGTAGCAGGGCTCGTTGTTTGCGGAGGCTCTAACGGAGAGGGTTTCCTGGTTTGTTCCACCTTCTGGAAGCTGCCTGCCTTCCTTGGCTCACGACCCTGCCTCCACAGTGCATCTCTGCAGTCTTTGGTTCCATTGTCACCTCAGCTTTCCCTTCCTTGATCCCACCTCCTCCCTCTTCTAAGGACCCTTATTCCGTTTGGTCTACCTGGATAACCCAGGACAATCTCCCCCTCTCAAGGCTCATCCTCTTAATCCCATCTGTAGAGTCCGCTTTTCCGGGGAAGGTGACTTGGGTCTCAGGTTCTGGGGTTGTGATGTGGGCATCTTTGGAGGGATGTGTTGCTCTACCTGCCACAGACATATACGTAACCCGTGGCAACAACACCTGCCATCTGCTCTTTGGAGGCTTGTCCTAACACTAAACACCAGGTTTTTCATTTGCCTTCTCTCTTTGTCCCTAAAGAAATTCATGTTTTCTTGGCTAACTCCTTCTCTCTTGCCCAAAGAGAAAAGATACGATCCCTTTTGTTGCCTTCTTCTATAAGAGGGGCTTCACTGGCGGCTCAGATGGTAAAGAATCTGCCTGCAATGCAGGAGACCCAGGTTCAATCCCTGGGTTGGGAAGATTCCCTGGAGGAGGGCGTGGCAACTCACTCCAGTATTCTTGCCTGGAGAATCCCCATGGACAGAGGAGCCTGGCGGGCTATAGTCCATGGGTTCACAAAGAGTTAGACACGACAGGGTGACTTTAACTTACCGTAAGAGAAAGAGTCTGGGGAGAACACGGTCATTATCCTTAGCCCCTAATGCCAGAAGGGCTGCATTTAAGTCTTGAGTAGCAGAAATATTTTCAACTCCCTAAAATAGAAAGATTAAGGAGAAAGGGGAAAGGGAGAAAAAAAAGAAAGCTTTTAAAATCATAAATTAAAAAGAACTTGGGTTTCCAGAGGGTTTCTAGGAAAACGTAAACAAGGCATAAATTCATTGATTCTCAGGTATTTTCTGTAATGCAATAAAATAACCATAGGTGTCTCCTAAATGCACTTACCTGTGGGTTAGAAACTTGCAGTCAGGGCAGGGAGGGTTTGTGTACCCAGAGAAACTCTGCTGACTTTAAGGGTTACCCTGAGGCAGAGATTAGAGTTAGCACTCCTGTTCTTGCCTTCATCCCGGGAAAGGTTGGCTTCTCTGTTTTTCTCCATGCCTTGGAGTGTGTTTGAGTAGGTTGAGATCAGTCAGAGGCTCAGTGAGATTTTGGGGGAGAGATGAGAGAGTGGAGAAGGAAAAGAAATGTAAGAGAAAATAAATCTCTTAGCCCTTGCCCTCCCTCATGTGTTGAAAACATCTTACTTAGAACTCTTTATCTTGAGGAAGAAACTATAGTTTCCAAAAATCACAATCTTTTCCAAATGATGTTCATTCTGTGATCTCCCCCAAATGAGTTTCCATGCATTTACTATCAGAATAAAGAAACTTCCTTTCTTTCCTCCCTTCTTAGTGTGAATTTTCCACATTTTTCTTGGTCCTGTTTCCCATGGCCCTTTTACCCTGCAAAAGGGTGTGTACCCGTGCATATGTGTAAGAAATGAAAAAAAATTAATAAACTAGCAAGAGGATTAGAGGGCAAGTTGTGAAAGGAGGGTGAAGAGCTAAATTTATATAACCTAGAAAAAGAAGGCTCTGGAGGAACATGATAAAGTTACACTTCACAGAAGCAATATAAATGAAGGGAGGGAATTATTCAGAGTCTCTGAAGATGACAGGACAGAAGCGCTGGGCCCAAACCAAGGCTGGAAAGCTGGAAAGGGAGTCATGATGGATGATCAAGACAGGAGACCTGAGGGAGCTTGTGATGTAGGGACCACTGCTCGATGCCCACCTCCCTTCCCCCACCCTGCTTGCAGCTCACATCTGATGGACATGAGGATCCAGCAATTTCACGTGCTCAGTTGAGAGGGGCTACATATGGGGCTTTCCCACCCACAACTCCCTGCTTTCCCACCCACAACTCCCTGCTTTCCCACCCACAGCTCCCTCCTGGCCTGGGAAGGAGTCTGGCCCTGATAGGGATGGTGGGGTCAGAGAGAGGGATTTTGTCTTCAGTGTGGATCTCTGAAAGTAACTTTTAAGAGCCAGACTCCCTTCCCTGAACACAGAAATAATTGCCAGCGTAACACTCCAGTGACTTGGGTTCATTTTTATATTCTACCTTGCTGCGTTTAATTTTTGATCAATTGCCGCTATTTTAATGCTTGTGAAGCTGTCTGTCTAGCCAAGAAAGGAGGACAACTCTTTTTACTCTGAGCTTGATAGGATAGATGTCTGCTGGCGATTAAAGAGACCCCGTGCTGCCAATACCTGTGGAGCACAGAGTGGTGAATGGAAGGTAGGGGTCGAGGCTCCATGTCTTACTCGGCCACTGTGTTAGTTCTTTGGAGCTGCTTTGATATCGTGGTTTGTATCAAGATGAATATTGATCTTTAACTCCATTTCTGGCATGGAACTCCTGAAACATTTGCAATTTCCTAAAGGAAGAAAGCCATAAAAGTGTTTTTCTTATGTTACTGAGGTGACTTCTGGACCCCACTTTAGAATGGCAGCTGGTTGCCAGGAGACCCAGTATTGTAATAAGAGGGTTAGAACTTTCAGTTCCACCCCTGACTTCCAGAGAAGGACTCGAGGTTGAATCAATTGCTAATGGCCAATGATTTAATCAGTTATGACTGTGTAATGATGCCCTGCAAAACCCCCAAAAGGACAGGGTTCAGAAGCTTCCCGTTTGGTGAACACATGTAGTACTGGCAGTGCAGTGAGCTTGGAAAGAGCATGGACACTAAGCTCTTTCTCCATACCTTGCCTTCTGTATGTCTTCCGTCTGTCTGTTCCTGAGTTCCATCATTTTATTGTAAACAAGTGGTCTAGTAAGTAAATGTGTTTCTCTGAGCTCTGTGAGCTTCTCTAGCAAGCTAATCAGATACAAGGAGAAAGTTGTGGGAACCTCTGATTTATAGCCAGTCATTCAGGAGCACAGGTGATTGGAATTGGCATCGAAGTGGTGGGGGGAAGGGCGTCTTACAAGACTGAGCCTGCATCTGTGGAATCTGATGCTGTCTATGGATAACAGTGTCAGAATGGAGTTGAATTGCAGGACACCCAGTTGTTGTCCCGGAGAATTACTTGCTCGGTGAGGGAAAAACCCTCCTCAGAGATTTGCTTGTTAACATGGAGAACCCGACCCCTACTCCTCCATTGAAATTGGTGCCAGAACACTTTTGGCTGTGTAACAAATAGCTTAATGGCTTAAAGCAACAACTTGAATCTGGGTGTGACTTGGCTGGGTCTTCTGCTTTGGGCTTTCTCCACAGCTGCAATCCTGGGTTAGCCCAGGATCTCTAGAAGACACTCATGAGGTTGGGTCTGGCCACGTCCTCTCAAGACTTGAGTGAGGTTGGGATCCGCTTCCAAGCTCATTGAGTAGTTGTGGGCTGGCTCCAATTCCTCACCAGCTGTTGGCTTGAGGACTACAGTTCCTTGCTCAGTATTGGCCGGACACCACCCTCAGTCCCTTGTTATGTAGGCCTCTCCAACATGGGAACTTGGTTCACTACAGTGAACAAGCCAAGAGAGCCAGAAAATGAGCGAGGGTCCTAGCAAGGCAGAATGCGAGCGAGACACAGTCAGTCTCATATAACCTATTCTGGGAGGTGACTCCTTCCATTTTCCCTGTATTGTGTTTGTTAGAAGCAAACCACTAGATCCAGCCCCCACGCAAGTGGTGCATATCACACAGGAAGTGGATAGCAAGAAGCAGGACCATTGGGAGCCTTTTGGAAGTCTGACTGACAATCTTCTCCAGATAAGTGGCCTTCGGTCTTGGTTTAATATGATAACACAACATTTTACGAGTGGTTGAACTAAATCAGGGCAGTAAATTCAGCTGCCTGCCAGAGTCTAGAGGATTGTATTAATCTGTGATATGGGTCACATGTGAAATGATGAGCACTGAATTATGAGAACTCCTGATGGTTACACTTGCTCTGCTAGGCTTTTGGTATTCAAGATCAAATCACATAAGAAGATAAATACTGAGTTTGAGCAAACTCCAGGAGATAGTGAAGGACAGGGAAGCCTGGTGTGCTACAGACCATGCTGACTCACAAAGAGTCAGACATGACTTAGCGACTGAACAACAATTAATCAAAAAAGACCTCTCAGTCCTGTGTCTGCAGGTCACCAGTCTGACACAATTGCAGAGAGCATGTTGTTCTAAATGGTTGGCACATAGTAGGGATGCTGTTTTTTTTCCTCCTATATTCTCCTTGTCAGAGCATCTGGCAGAAGCAAATGGTGCAGGCTCTCGTGTAGGTCATAATTTCCAGCTCTTATGTGGAACCAAGCAGCAATAATGACCCTAAAGAGGAAGGTTTCATCAAAACACAGAGTGGCTCTTGATTAAATAAAAAAAAAGTGAACATTAGGTACCAAAGGGAAGGTAAGCTGGCTCCCTGGTTCTCCTGGCCCACATCCAGCCCTAGTCAGAGAGTCTCACCAAACTAACTGGCAGGGGTATTATCTAAAATAAGGTTGAGTCAAGGCAGTACTTTAGGATGATGGGATGTTTGATAAATTATCATGGCTTCAGCAAATACTGAGTACCTCCTCTGTCTGGAACTGCATTGGCTCTGAGGAAGCCAAGATTCAAAAAACCCACTTCTTCAAGTTCTCCTGGTCTATGGAGGACACACCAAGAGTGTGGCTTGTGCCGCAGGGAAGGGCAGATG
Source organism: Bison bison bison (assembly GCF_000754665.1). Lineage (NCBI taxonomy): Eukaryota > Metazoa > Chordata > Mammalia > Artiodactyla > Bovidae > Bison > Bison bison. The sequence continues at coordinate 5,865,757 of NW_011495030.1, forward strand.
GGAGGGGACACGTAGGTCTGTGTGGGGGAGGTAGTGATGGCTTCAGAGTGGACAGTGATGTGCCTCTCTCCAAGAGGCGTAATCCTTGGCTCCCATTTTTGCTTTTGATGTCAAAATGTTCTATGGTAGGATTATCTCATTAATCCTTCTAATACCCTAGGATTGCAGAAAGTCACAGGTATTATTCTGCCTGATAGAGAGCTGAGGCGGAATCCAACAATATAAACTGAAAGTTCCCCTAAATCCCATTCCAATGCCTAACAAGATCCCAAGGTAGGAGTATAATCCAGTCTCTGGAAGGAGTTGGTTTGCTTAGCCCCGCTGTTCTCGAATGAGAAGCTGGTTTGAAATCACAGTTCTCATGGCATTTACACACTGCTGCTTTGGGATTAACTATCATTGAAGTGGCTGCTGCTGCTGCTAAGTCACTTCAGTCGTGTCCGACTCTGTGTGACCCCGTAGACGGCAGCCCACCAGGCTCCTCCGTTCCTGGGATTCTCCAGGCAAGAACACTGGAGTGGGTTGCCATTTCCTTCTCCAATGCATAAAAGTGAAAAGTGAAAGTGAAGTCGCTTAGTCGTGTCCGACTCTTCATGATCCCAGGGGACTGCAGCCTACAAGGCTTCTCCGCCCATGGGATTTTCCAGGGCTAGTTAATAATAAAAAGCAACTGTAACAGCATTGTACTTTTTTATATGATATTTAAAAAATTTTCTTATTTGATAGCAGCAAAGAGGTCTGAGTTTAGAAAGAGGATGCATTATATTCTTTCATCAAGCCTTAAATGGTCCAAATTCAAAGTTCTTACAGGGATCCTCTAAATATTAATTGAAGCACTAAATCCAGGATAAAGTGCTTATATGGAATGTATGATTACTCTATTTTAGATCTAAGAGTCACTTTCTCTTCTTGTCATATTCTATTTGAAAAATGTTAAAAACAAACAAACAAACAGTGTTTCCTCCCTTTCTTCTGCCCTAGCTCTTCCTAGCCCAGGTGTTATTTGTAAAGCTACTGTTTTGTCGTTAGATACCTGGCTATTTCCCCCAAAAAAGTGCATATTAAAGTTATACAGGAAATTGCTTCAATTCTCTGTCTCATTTTGTGTCTATCAATGAATCCAAAGTGCTGCTTTTCTATGATCAGAGGAAAGGGAAAAAGTTCTGTGTATTTATTCATCTGGGAGCTGTATACTCGTCACTCTGTCAGCCCTGAAAGGCAGTTCAGACAGCATCCATTTAGACTGGAGACCAATTAAATAATTATCAAAAGTATCAGGAAGAGAGCAAGGATAAGACTCAGAGGAACACATGGAATCTGACAGGAAAACATAATTGCTGTTTTGAATTTTTCCCTTTCTCACCATAGACTAAACCAGGAGCTTCCATTGACCTCTGCATATCAAACAGGGCTTTGGGCAGCTACTTTGGATTCACCAACCTCCCGGAACACAGAGGAGTTTCCTGGGGTTTTTCAGGCTTAGGAGGAGATGCATTTTTCCCCCCAGTTAAGCTGCCAGGCCATTTGGACTTGCAGAAATGAGCCCTTGGTTCAGGCCTGTGTGAGTCTGTATTCTGGCTGCCTACATATGCAGAGTTTGCGCCTTTGAGCTTTGCCTAGCACGTACCCAGTCCAGCCTGATGTGGCTGTCATCTCTAGGATGCTCAGGGAGAATGGTAGATTTCGTCCTTGTTTTCTGTAGGTTTGTTTCTTCTCTTCGATTCCTTTTCATTCTGTTTCTACTTTGATCGAAGAAGCAAACCCAGGAAAATCTGACCCAGTACCTTCCGAAAATGAACTAAAGCCAGCTTCATCCAACCTGTGCACCTGGCCAGAGGTCCTCACGGGGCTGCTCTCGAGGGCTGGGCATTATCCTGCGACCTCCCCATTATTGAGAGAGAAGGAAGGCCGTGTGCAGCCACCCTGCTGCAGACAAGCCCTGTACCTTCACCCTTGATAGAGAAAAAAATGGTCAGCAGTCGGCCTATTCAGAGCAGGTTTGGAACTCATCATCTGTCTACGAAAATTGGAAATCTCTGAGGTGGCCCAGCACAAAAGGATGCAAATGACAACGGGTCAGCGGCAGATGCCGAATAATAGAGTAGGAACAAATGGCATTCATGAGCTTTGTGTCCGGGTGTCTCCCTCAAACGGTGCCTCATTCTTCCCAAGTCATTTTCAATTTCAACCATTCCTATTTTTTCATGTCCAAGGGAGGCATGCAAGGGGCATCTGGACTGATTTCTGCTTGAGGTTTGCTGCCCTTGGATTGAAGTGGGCCTCTTCTATTTCTCTACAGAATAGTGACATGTGTCTACAAAGCTTTGTAACAGCCACCCCTCCTGCCCCATGTTGCAGAGATGTCTGTATTTTCATGCTGAGTGGGAGGGATGGCATTGAAGGAAAGTTTGCATAAAAACTTGGAATCCTAAACAAAGAAAGTGTGGGCTTGCCAGGGTTGTCATTGACCTTGAGCTTGAAAGCAAAATACTAGATCTATGATTTTTATTAATTTGAGATCACTCTCTGATGTCACAAACCAAGGGGAAAGTGTATACAAATACATACCCACACCTCTTGCCTCCATCTGAGGGGGAGGCATGGGTTCCAGGATGTCCAGCCTCCTCTGAAACACAAGAGGAGAAAAGTGAAACGTGGCCATTTCAATGAAAGTGCAGATACAATATCACTGAACTTGTCCAACTCCATCAACACAGGGATAGGTTTTGTCTCACATGTAATCATAGCAGATATTTAATGGGGTCTGATTTCCAAGGACTCATCTAAGAGCTTCACAGTGTTATCTTACCTGACCCTCTTATTACTGTGAGATATGTGCTTTAATTATCCTATTTCTTACATGAGAAAATTGGATGCAAGGAGCTTGAATAAATTGTTCAAGGGCACAGAGATAAGCATGGGAGAGCTGGCATAGGACCCCGATGAAAGTTGCTCCAAACCTAGGTCACAACCAGGGGACCTTATCAGCTAGAACTTGACAGAAGCGTGTATTGATATTAACAGAAAACAGTAAGTAACCATGAGCCATTTCACACGTAGATTTCTTTTCTGATTCCTTCTAGAGGTAATAATCTGGAAGTAGCCAATCCAGGGTTGGTATAACTTGTTGCTGTCATTCGATTGCTAAGTCATGTCCAACTCTTTGCTACCCCATGGACTACAGCACACCAGGCTTCCCTGTTCTTCACTATCTCCAGGAGTTTGCTCAGACTCATGTTCATTGATTCGGTGATGCCATCCAACCATCTCATCCTCTGTCATCCCCTTCTCCTCCTGCTCTCAATCTTTCCTAACATCAGAGTCTTTTCCAATGAGTCCTCTCTTTGCATCAGATGGAAAAGTATTAGAGTTTCAGCATCAGTCCTTCCAGTGAATATTCAGGGTTGATTTCCTTTAGGATTAACTGGTTTGATCTCCTTGTTGTCCAGAAGACTCTCCAGAGTCTTCTCCAGCACCACAATTTGAAAGCACTAGTTCTTCAGCCCTCAGCCTTCTTTATGGTCCAACTCTCACATCTATACATGACTACTGGAAAACCATAGCTTTGACTATATGGATCTTTGATGGCAAAGTACTGTCTCTGCTTTTTAATATGCTGTCTAGGTTTGCCATAGCTTTCCTTCCTAGGAGCAAGTGTCTTTTAATTTCATGGCTGCATTCACTATCCACAGTGATTTTGGAGCCAAAGAAAATGATATTTGTCACTGTTTCCACTTTTTCCCCTTCTATCTGCCATGAAGTGATGGCACTGGATACTATGATCTTCATTTTTTGAATGTTGAATTTTAAGCCAGCTTTTTCACATTCCTCTTTCACCTTCAAGAGGCCCTTTAGTTCCTCTTTGTTTTCTGCCATTAAAGTGGTATCATCTGCATATCTGAGGTTGTTGATATTTCTCCTGGCCATCTTGATTCCAGCTTGTGAGCTATCTAGCCTGGCATTTTGCATGATGTATTCTGTGTATAAGTTAAATAAGCAGAGCAACAATGTACAGTTTTGTCATACTCTTTTTCCAATTTTGAACCAGTCTCTTGTTCCATGTCCAATTCTAACTGTTGCTTCTTGATCTGCACACAGGTTTCTCAGGAGACATGTAAGATGATCTAGTATTCCTGTCTCTTTAAGAATCTTCCACAGTTTGTCATGATCCACACAGTCAAAGGCTTTAGCATAGTCAATGAAGCAGAAGTATACATTTTTCTGGAATTCCCTTGCTTTCTCTATGATCCAACAAATGTTGGCAATTTGATCTCTGCTTCCTCTGCCTTTTCTATATCCAGCTTGCACATCTGAAAATTTTTGGTTCCTCTACTGCTAAAGCCTCACTTGAAGGATTTTGAGCATTACCTTGCTAGCGTGTGAAATGAGTGCAATTGTGCAGTAGTTTGAACATTCTTTAGAATTGCCTTTCTTTGGGATTGGAATGAAAACTTAGAAAACTGGAAATAGAACTGCCATACGACCCAGCAATCCCACTGCTGGGCATACACACTGAGGAAACCAGAATTGGAAGAGACACGTGTACCCCAATGTTCATCGCAGCACCGTTTATAATAGCCAGGACATGGAAGCAACCTAGATGTCCATCAGCAGATGAATGGATAAGAAAGCAGTGGTACATATACACAATGGAGTATTACTCAGCCATTAAAAGGAATACATTTGAATCAGTTCTAATGAGGTGGATGAAACTGGAGCCTATTATACAGAGTGAAGTAAGCCAGAAAGAAAAACACCAATACAGTATACTAACACATATATATGGAATTTAGAAAGATGGTAACAATGACCCTGTATGTGAGATAGCAAAAGAGACACTGATGTATAGAACAGTCTTTTGGACTCTGTGGGAGAGGGGAGGGGGATGATTTGGGAGAATGGCATTAAAACATGTATAATATCATATAAGAAATGAATCACCAGTCCAGGTTTGATGCAGGATACAGGAGGCTTCGGGCTGGTGCACTGGGATGACCAGAGGGATGGTATGGGGAGGGAGGTGGGAGGGGGGTTCAGGATGAGGAACACATGTACACCTGTGGCAGATGCATGTTGATGTATGGCAAGATCAGATCAGTCGCTCAGTTGTGTCCGACTCTTTGCGACCCCATGAATCGCAGCACTCCAGGCCTCCCTGTCCATCACCAACTCCCACAGTTCACTCAGACTCACATCCATCGAGTCAGTGATGCCATCCAGCCATCTCATCCTCTGTCGTCCCCTTCTCCTCCTGCCCCAAATCCCTCCCAGCATCAGAGTCTTTTCCAATGAGTCAAGTCTTCGCATGAGGTGGCCAAAGTACTGGAGTTTCAGCCTCAGCATCATTCCTTCCAAAGAAATCCCAGGGCTGATCTCCTTCAGAATGGACTGGTTGGATCTCCTTGCAGTCCAAGGGACTCTCAGGAATCTTCTCCAACACCACAGTTCAAAAGCATCAATTCTTCAGCGCTCAGCCTTCTTCACAGTCCAACTCTCACATCGTGATTATCTGGGTCATGAAGATCTTTTTTTTACAGTTCTTCTGTGTATTCTTGCCATCTCTTCTTACTATCTTGTGCTTCTGTTAGGTCCATACCATTTCTGTCCTTTATCGAGCTCATCTTTGCATGAAATGTTCCTTTGGTATCTCTGATTTAATTACTGCATTTCAGACTCTTTTGTTGACCATGATGTCCACTCCATTTCTTCTGAGGGATTCCTGCCCACAGTAGTAGATATAATGGTCATCTGAGTTAAATTCACCCATTCCAGTCCATTTCAGTTCGCTGATTCCTAGAATGTCGACATTCACTCTTGCCATCTCTTGTTTGACCACTTCCAATTTGCCTTGATTCATGGACCTAACATTCCAAGTTCCTATGCAATATTGCTCTTTACAGC
>NW_011495030.1:5871757-5871945 GCF_000754665.1 Bison bison bison
AATATTGCTCTTTACAGCATCAGACCTTGCTTCTATCACCAGTCACATCCACAGCTGGGTATTGTTTTTGCTTTGGCTCCACCCCTTCATTCTTTCTGGAGTTATTTCTCCACTGATCTCCAGTAGCATATTGGGCACCTACTGACCTGGGGAATTTCTCTTTCAGTATCCTATCATTTTGCCTTTTC
>NW_011495030.1:5872103-5877398 GCF_000754665.1 Bison bison bison
CATGGGGTTCTCAAGACAAAATACTGAAGTGGTTTGCCATTCCCTTCTCCAGTGGACCACATTCTGTCAAATCTCTCCACCATGACCCGCCCGTCTTGGGTTGCCCCACGGGCATGGCTTAGTTTCATTGAGTTAGACAAGGCTGTGGTTCTAGTGTGGTTAGATTGACTAGTTTTCTGTGAGTATGGTTTCAGTGTGTTTGCCCTCTGATGCCCTCTTGCAACACCTACCGTCTTACTTGGGTTTCTCTTACCTTGGGCGTGGGGTATCTCTTCACGGCTGCTCCAGCAAAGTGTAGCCATTGCTCCTTACCTTGGACGACGGGTATCTCCTCACCGCCGCCCTTCCTGACCTTCAATGTGGGATAGCTCCTCTAGGCCCTCCTGCGCCCACGAAGCCATGGCTCCGGGTAACTCCTCATACAATATTGTAAAGTAAAAAAAAAAAAAATCATACAAGCTTATTTTCAGATGCAGACATATCTTGATTACTCAAATGAAGGAGACACATAGAATATACCAAAGAATGGATAATTCTCAAGCCATTTATAAAGTAATGCAATGATGGATAAAAATGATAAGACATGAACTCTTGGTTAATTAAAATTTTTGCTTAATAAAAAATTTAAAAAACCTGTTTTTTACTTAAAAGAAAACTGACCTTTTCTTTCTTTTTTTAAAATAAGTTTATGTATTTTTAATTGAATGATAATTGCTTTACAATATTGTGTTTGTTTCTGCCAAATATTAACATGAATCAACCATATGTATACATATGCCCCCCCCCCCATGAACCTCCCTCCCACCTCCTGACTTCCTGGATGGTGACCCAGAAATCTAAGAAGGAACCAGATACCCAGTGGTTGTCTGAGGAGGCTTTACAAATAGCTGAGGAAAGAAGAGAAGCAAAAGGCAGAAAGGGAAAGATATACACAACTGTAAGCAGAGTTCCAGAGAATAGCAAGGAGAGATAAGAAAGCCCAAAAGAATGGGAAGGACTAGCAATCTCTTCAAGAAAACTGCACATATCAAGGGAACATTTCATGCAAGGAGGGTATGATAAAGGACAGAAATGGTAAGGACCTAACAGAATCAGAAGAGATTAAGAAGAGGGGGCAAGAATACATAAAAGAACTATACAGAAAGGTCTTAAAGATAACCACAATGGTGTCATCACTCACCTAGAGCCAGACATCCTAGAGTATGAAGTTAAGAGGGCCTTACTACATTACTTACTGATTACTACAAACAAAGCTAATGGAGGTGATGGAATTACAGCTGAGCTATGTCATCATCCTAAAAGATGATGCTGTTAAAGTGCTGCACTCAATATGTCAACAAATTTGGAAAAATCAGCAGTGGCCACAAGACTAGAAAAGGTCGGTTTTCCACAACAGTATGAGACTAGATATCAATTACAGGGAAAAAATGTAAAAAATATAAACACATAGAGATTAAACAATAGGTTTCTAAATAACAGGTTACTGAAGAAATCAAATTAGATTTCTGAGTAACCATCCTAACTTCAGGCTTCCCTAATAGCTCAGTTGGTAAAGAATCCACCTGCAATGCTGGAGACACCAGGGTTCGATTCCTGCATTGGGAAGATCTGCTGGAGAAGGAATAGGCTACACACTCCAGTATTCTTGGCTTTTGTGACTCAGCTGGTAGAGAATCCACCTGCAATGCAGGGGACCTGAGTTTGATCCTTGGGTTGGGAAGATACACTTAAGAAGGTAAAGGCTACCCACTCCAGTATTCTGGCCTGGAGAATTCTGTGGACTGTATAGTCCATGGGGTCACAAAGAGTTAGACATGACTGAGCGACTTTTACTTTCAGGACCTTCAGATTATAACTTCATGCCTGCCTTTGATCCTTAAGCCCATTTTATAATACAAAATATTTTTAGGACCTTAGCCATCGTATCTAATTCCAGAAAGCTAACAGTAAGGGAGAAAGGTCAAAATGTACTTGAGCAGCTGTCTACTCCTTTAAGGAGAGTTTTCCTGAATCTCTACCCACCCACTTCTGCTGAGGCTTCATTGCTTGGAACTGAGATGGCCACACCTACCTATAAGCAAGTGGGGCATTTGACTTTCAGAGTAAGTTGTCACCTTGAATATAATTAAAACTTCATTTTCAAAGAAGGGATGAATAGATATTAGTAACCAGCAGGATGAGCCAAAGTTCTCATTGACCTTAACTCAAGATCTAGAAAAAACAGCTGTGTAGATTTGGGCTCATCTCTGCAGCCTGCTTGTCTCCTTGCTCCTCTATTTATCATGGGAGCCAAGGAGCCGCTTGGACATACATCATGGCATGTCCTGAACTGACCTTAAGACCCCTTGGTGGGGTTAGGTGTGGAGTACCTTAGAAGCCACTCGAAAATGAGCCTTCACCAAGAGGAGGAAGGCATCTGTGAGTCTGAGTGGAAGGTGAGTGCAACTCTGAGTAGAGCTTGGCAGCTGGTACTGAGGTCCTCTCTGACTCCCCTTCTCTGGGGGTTTGTCCATTTTGGGGACTAAGAGGTTTCTGCCTATAAACTCAAGTGTGACTGTATTATTAAATTCAAGCATGTCAGGACAAATGGCTCTGCTGTGGAGGTCCGTCTGAATGTAAGGCAGACAGAGGAAGCTATTTCTTATGTTTCAAGCCACTGATTTGTTGAGATGACTTGAGGATTAAGCATATGGTAGCCAGGGTATCTACAGCAACATGCGCCCAGAGGAACAGGCACAGAAGGGAATGTGATAGGGATCAGAGGGACATTATGAGTGATGAATGTAAGATAATCCTTGATGGCTTGCCAAGATACCAGCAAGGGTTCTTTTCATGGGGCTGGAAATCATGTCTTGGTCTGGCATTAGAGTTAGTAATACGAAGATTTAACAGTTAGGGTCATTTATTCATAAACATGTTGAGGCCTGGGGATATTCAAGTTACACTAAGTTCACACAGGCTTCAACTGAATTGTTTTTTGCTCAAACACCAAATCCTGAGGCTAAAAAACACAACTCAGGTGAAACGAATGTAACCCCCTTTACTCCCCACTCCTAAATTCCTCTGCCCCATTTCATACAAACTGAAATGGAAAGAGAAAAGAAAAGGAGAGAGAAGACAGAAAAGTAAGACAGGAAAAATGCAAGAAAGAAGTGAAGCAAAGATGAAGGAAGAAAGAAAAAAATACGGAAAGAGGTGGGAGAGAAAAGACCCAAACCCTCAAAATGGTAATCATCAGTAGAACTATGAGCCATAGTTGGCCAACTATGAGCCAACTTTAGAGCCATCCATAAATGATATCATACAGGATTTGTCTTTCTCTGTCTGACTTGTGTCATTTGGCATATGCACTCAAGATCCATTCATGATGTGGCAGAAGTTCCTTTTTCATGGCTAAATAATATTCCATTGTATATATATACATACATATATGATATGTACATACATACATATATAGAAAGAAATAAAAAATATTTATCCATTCATCCATTGACCAGATGTTTATGTGGCTTTCATATCTTGACTATTGTGAGTAATGCTGCAGTAAACATGGGTGTGCAGACATCTCTTCAAGTAGTGATATCATTTTCTGTGGATATACCCTATAAGTAGTAGTAGACTAAAGATCTCTTCAAGAAAATTAGTGATACCAAGGGAACATTTCATTCAAAGATGGGCACAATAAAGGACAGAAATGGTATGGACCTAACAGAAGCAGAAGATATTAAGAAGAGATGGCAAGAATACAGAGAAGAACTATACAAAAAAGATCTTCATTACCCAGATAAACACCTTGGTGTGATCACTCACCTAGAGCCAGATATCCTGGAATGCAAAGTCAAGGGGGCCTTAGGAAGCATTTCTATGAACAAATCTAGTGGAGGTGATGGAATTCCAGTGGAGCTATTTCAAAACCTAAAAGATGATGCTGTGAAAGTGCTGCACTCAATATGTCAGCAAATTTGGAAAACTCAACAGTGGCCACAGGACTGGAAAATGTCAGTTTTCATTCCAATCCCAAAGAAAGGCAATGCCAAAGAATGTTTGAACTTTTGCACAATTGCACTCATCTCACACACTAGCAAATAAATGCTCAAACTTCTCCAAGCCAGGCTTCAACAGTATGTGAACTATGAACTTCCAGATGTTCAAACTAGATTTAGAAAAAGCAAGAGGGTTCCAGAAAAAGATCTACTTCTGCTTTATTTACTACATCAAAGCCTTTGACTGTGTAGACACAACAAACTGTGGAAAATTCTTAAAGAGATGGGGATACCAGACCACTACTTGCCTCCTGAGAAATTGGTATGCAGGTTAACAAGTAACAGTTAGAACTGGACATGGAACAACAGACTGGTTCCAAATCAGAAAAGGAGTACATCACGGTTGTATATTGTCACCTTGCTTATTTAACTTATATGCAGAGTATATCATGTGAAATGCCAGGCTGGATGAAGCACAAGCTGGAGTCATGATTGCTGGGAGAAATACCAATAACCTCAGATATGCAGATGACACCACCGTTATGGCAGAAAGCGAAGAAGAGCTAAAGAGACTCAATGAAAGTGAAAGAGGAGAGTGAAAAAGTTGGCTTAAAACTCAACATTCAGAAAACTAAGATCTGGTCCCATCTGGTCCCATCACTTCATGGCAAATAGATGGAGAAACAATGGAAACAGTGACAGGCTTTATTTTTTGGGGCCCCAAAATCACTGTAGATGTTGACTGCAGCTATGAAATTAAAAGATGCTTGCTCCTTGGAAGAAAAGCTATGGAGCATATTAAAAAGCAGAGATATTACTTTGCCAACAAGGGTCCATCTAGTCACAGCTATGGTTTTTCAGTAGTCATGTAGGATGTGAGAATTGGACTATAAAGAAAGCTGAGCGCCGAAGAATTGATGCTTTTGAACTGTGGTGTTGAAGAAGACTCTTGAGAGTCTCTTGGATTGCAAGGAGATCCAACCAGTCCATCCTAAAAGAAATCAGTCCTGAATATTCATTGGAAGGACTGATGTTGAAGCTGAAACTCCAATACTTTGGCCACCTGATGTGAAGAACTGACTCATTGGAAAAGACCCTGATGCTGGGAAAGATTGAAGGTGGGAGAAGGGGACGACAGAGGATGAGATGGTTGGATGGCATTACCAACTCAATAGACATGAGTTTGAGCAAGCTTCAGGAGTTGGGGATGGACAGGGAAGCCTGGGGAGAAGACAATGGCACCCCACTCCAGTACTCTTGCCTGGAAAATCCCATGGATGGAGGAGCCTGGTGGGCTGCAGTCCATGGGATC
>NW_011495030.1:5877511-5879228 GCF_000754665.1 Bison bison bison
AGTCTGACAGGACTGATCGACTTCACTTTCACGCATTGGAGATGGAAATGGCAACCTACTCCAGTGTTCTTGCCTGGAGAATCACAGGGACTGGGGAGCCTGGTGGGGCTGCCATCTATGTGGTCACACAGAGTCAGATACAAATGAAGTGACTTAACAGCAGCAGCAGCAGCAGGGAAGCCTGGCACACTGTAGTCCATGGGGTTGCAAAGAGTCAGACATGACTGCGTGACTGGACTGAACTGACCCTATAAGTGGGACTGCTAGATCATATATTTTTTATTTATTATTTATTTTTTACTTATTATTTTTTGGCTGCACTCGCTGTTTGTTGCTGTGCCTGGGTTTTCTCTAGTTGTCAGCAAGTGGGGCTGTGCACAAGCTTCTCATTGAGGCAGCTTCCTGTTGCAGAGCATGGGCTCAATACTCGTGGCACATGGGCTTTGTTGCTGTGCAGCATTTTGGATCTTCCTGGGCCAGGGATCAAACCCATGTCCCCTGCACTGACAGATTTTTAACCACTGGACCACCAGGGAAGCCCCAGATTGAGTTTTTGAAGAAGTACCATACTATTGTCCGTATGGCTGTACGATGTTACGTTCCCACCAACAGTGAACATATAAGGGTTTCCTTTTTACCGTGTCTTTGCCAGTACTTGTTATCTGTTGTCTTTTTGATGATAGCCATCTAACAGATATGAAGTGATGTCTTACTGTGGTTTTTATTTGCATTTTTCTGATGATTAATGCTTTTTAGCATCTTTTTATATCCTGTTGGCATGTCTTCTTTGGGAAAATGTCTGTTCAGGTCCTCCGCACCTTTTTAAATTGAATTATTTGCTTTATGGCTTTTGAATTGTATGAGTTTCTTCATGTATTTTAGGTATTAACCCCTTATCTGGTATATAGTTTGCTTATATTTTCTCCCATTCTCAAGTTTGACTTCTCAATTTATTATTTCCTCTGCTATACAGAAGTTCTTAAGTTAGCATAGACCCACTTGCTTATTTTCATTTTTGTTGCCTGTGCTTTTGGCATCTCATCCAAGAGATTACTGCCAAGACCAATGTTGAAGATCTTTTTCCCTGAGTTTTTTCCAGGAGTTTTATGGTTTGAGGTCTTATATTTAGATCTTTGATCAATTTCATATTTTTGTGAGTGGTCTAAGAAAGGGGTTCAATTTTATTCTTTTGCATGTGGATATCCTGTTTGTCCAAAACTATTTTTTGGAAAGGCACTCCTTTCTCCATTGTATGCTCTAGCATCCTTGTCAAAACTTAGCTGACCAGATATGCATGAGTTTATGTCTGGGCTTTCTATTCTGTTCCATGAGTCTATTGGTCCATTTTTATGCCAATAACATGCTGCTTTGATTACTGTAGTTTTAAAATACAGTTTTATACTACAGCTTTAAAGTGAAAGAGAGTGAAAAAGTTGGCTTAAAGCTCAACATTCAGAAAACAAAGATCATGGCATCTGGTCCTACCACTTCATGGCAAATAGATGGGGAAACAGTGGAAACAGTGACAGGCTTTATTTTTGGGGGCTCCAAAATCAATGCAGATGGTGACTGCAGCCATGAAATTAAAAGACGCTTACTCCTTGGAAGAAAAGTTATGACCAACCTAGATAGCATATTGAAAAGCAGAGACGTTACTTTGCCAAAAAAGATCTGTGTAGTCAAGGCTATGGTTTTTCCAGTGGTCATGTATGGATGT
>NW_011495030.1:5879328-5882212 GCF_000754665.1 Bison bison bison
TACGATTCATGGGGTCGCAAAGAGTCGGACACAACTGAGCGACTGAACTGAATGCTTCCATTTTTTTTGTTCTTTCTTAAAATTTCTATGGCTATTTGGGGTTTCTAGTGGTTCCAAGCAAGTCTTTAAAATAGTGTTTTCTATTTCTGTGGAAAATGCCATTGGAGTTTTGGTCAGGATTGAATTAAATATGGAGATTACTTTGGGTAATATATTTTTGCATTATTAATTTTTCCAATCCAAGACCATGGGATACCTTTCCATTTATTTGTCGCCTTCAGTCTTTTTCATCAATGTCTTATAGTTTTCAGTATAGGTCTTTGTCCTTGGTTAAATTTATTGATTTTGATGTTATTAAGGGATTGCTTTTTTAATTACTCTTTCAGATAGTTCATTTTTAGTATATTAAAATACAACTGATTTTGTATCCTGCAACTTTACTGAGTTCATTTACTAGCTCTAACAGTTTTTGGTGATGTCTGTAGGGTTTTTACATATAAAATCATGCCATCTGCCAATAAAGATAATCTTAACTTCTTCCTTCCTGAAATGATGTCTTTCTTCTTGCTTCATTCCTCTGGCTAGGACTTTCAGTACTATATTGAATAGAAATAGAGTAGACATCCTTGACTTGTTCTTTATCTGAGAGGAAATAAAGTTACTTTTCATCACTGAGTAAGACATAGCTCTGGGCTTGTCACTCATGGCCCTTATTATGCTAAGGAAAATTTCTTCTATCCTCAATTTGTTGAGTATTTTAAGAATCTGCCTGCAATGTGGGAGACCCATTCCTGGGTTGGGACGATCCCTTGGAGAAGGAAATGACACTCCAGTCCAGTATTCTTGCCTGGAGAATTCCACTGACAGAGGAGCCTGGCAGTCTACAGTCCATGGGGACGTAAAGTGTCTGACACAAGTGATCAACTAACACTTTACTATGAAAAGATACGTTTTATCACATGCTTTTCCTGTATCTACTGAGATTATCATATGAGATTTTTATAAGTTAAAACCATCCTTAAATTCCAAAGATAAATATATGATTCTTTTAATGTGCAGTTAAATTTGACTTGCTAGTATATTGAAAATTTTTGCATCTATATTCATCAGGGATATTGGTCTCTAATTTTCTTGTAGTGTCATTATCTTGTTTTGATATCAGGGTGATGCTGGCCTTGTAAAATGAGTCTGATAAAAAAAAATGAGTCTGATAGTGTTCCCTCTTTTTCAGATTTTTTTGGAGGAGAAAGATGGGTATTAATTCTTCTTAACTGTTTGGTAGAATTCACATGTGAAGCTATCTGGTCCTGGGCTTTTTTTTTTGTTGGAAGGCTTTTGATTATCAATTCAGTCTCTTTGTTATTGATCTATTGAAAACGTTACCCCAGAATCGATGGGGCAGGGCTCAGGGCAATAGAGGCTGACCTTGTAATGATAAGTTAGAGTCTTGACTTAGGGCGATGGTTGGGATATAGAGCAGTAGCAGCTCTTGCCGTATGAATGATGAGATGTGGTGGTGTCCTAAACCTGGAAAGTGGGTTGAGCAGCAACTGGGGCTCCTAAGGGCAGATCTCACCACAGCTACAGTTCCAGCCTTAGAGAGTAGGTTCAGCCGTGGAACTCTAGGGAAGCTCCATCAGCTGGGGTTAGCATTGGTAAAGACGGTGATAGAGCTCTGTAATAAAGGTTGCAAACTTTCACAGTAGTGAGGCTTCCTGGGTTCTCTTGCTTTTCTTTTACCTGTGGGGTGAAATTTTTCTGAGGCAGTCCTTGGTGCAGAGCTTGTTTTGACTGGGAGATGGAGTGATGCAGATAATATGCCTCTCATACTTTTCTCTGTGGTCACCCTTGACTTTTTAGCTCTGCTTAATTTGCTACTGCTTCTTCATAGTCCAGAGTTTTCCCTGAGATACTGCCTTTGATTTGTAGTTTATTTATTGTTTTTTTTTTTTCCTCTCTCTTTTTTTGGGGGTGGTGGGGGAGACAAGTATTGAGACCTCCTAGCCCTCCGTCTTGCTTAAATGAAAAACTTCTGGCAGAGGAAAAATGGCCTAAGATGGGAAGCCTGAAATGCAAGAAGGAATGAAAAGAAATACAGGGGAAAATATTTAAAATATATGATTATACCTGGAAGAGCTCAGATTGAATAAAGTGATAAGACATTGTCACATAAATTTGAAAAGAAACAAGGTACAAGTAATATACAGACAACAGTAGCAGATAAGTAAGGAGAGAGGAGAATTCATAAATTTAAGAGTATAATCGGTTCAGTTCAGTTCAGTCGCTCAGTCGTGTCCGACTCTTTGTGACCCCGTGAATCGTAGCACGCCAGGCCTCCCTGTCCACCACCAACTCCCGGAGTTCACTCAGACTCACGTCCATCGAGTCAGTGATGGCATCCAACCATCTCATCCTCTGTTGTCCCCTTCTCCTCCTGTCCCCAATCCCTCCCAGCATCAGAGTCTCTTCCAATGAGTCAACTCTTCGCATGAGGTAGCCAAAGTACTGGAGTTTCAGCTTCAGCATCATTCCTCCAAAGAAATCCCAGGGCTGATCTCCTTCAGAATGGACTGGTTGGATCTCCTTGCACTCCAAGGGACTCTCAAGAGTCTTCTCCAACACCACAGTCAAAGCATCAATCTTCGGCCCTCAGCCTTCTTCACAGTCCAACTCTCACATCCATACATGACCACAGGAAAAACCATAGGCTTGACTAGACGGACCTGTGTTGGCAAAGTAATGTCTCTGCTTTTCAATATGCTATCTAGGTTGGTCATAACTTTTCTTCCAAGGAGTAAGTGTCTTACTACAGCCATGAAATTAAAAGATGTTTGCTCCTTGGAAGGAAAGCTATGAGAAACCTAGACAGCATATTAAAAAGCAG
>NW_011495030.1:5882312-5898166 GCF_000754665.1 Bison bison bison
TGGAGTTTCAGCTTCAGCATCATTCCTTCCAAAGAAATCCCAGGGCTGATCTCCTTCAGAATGGACTGGTTGGATCTCCTTGCACTCCAAGGGACTCTCAAGAGTCTTCTCCAACACCACAGTTCAAAAGCATCAATTCTTCGGCCCTCAGCCTTCTTCACAGTCCAACTCTCACATCCATACATGACCACTGGAAAAACCATAGCCTTGACTAGACGGAACTTTGTTGGCAAAGTTTTTGAATATGCTATCTAGGTTGGTCATAACTTTCCTTCCAAGGAGTAAGCGTCTTTTAATTTCATGGCTGCAGTCACCATCTGCAGTGATTTTGGAGCCCAAAAAAATAAAGTCTGACACTGTTTCCACTGTTTCCCTATCTATTTCCCATGAAGTGATGGGACTGGATGCCGTGATCTTCGTTTTCTGAATGTTGAGCTTTAATGGTATTGATTAACTTTAATGTTATTTGATATTTGTAATAATCACAAGAAATGGAGAAATAAAATACACAGCTGTCACTGTAGCAAGTGGAAAAATACATGGAATGTGAAAAAATCAATCCAAAGATTAAAGGCTATGAGATTAAAAACAAACCATAGAATAGGCCAAAAAAAAAAAAAAATTTTGAAATCACAAAACAAAATGATAGATTTAAAACATGTATGTAGTTAACTACATTAAGATAAGTGGATCAAATCCTCCAATTAATAGACAAAGATTGTAGGCTGGATAGAAAATGAAAATAATAACAATAAAATCTAACTCTAGGTCATTTTTAAGACATATACCTAAAATAGCAGAACCAGGAAAGTTTGCAAATAAAAGGATATGTAAATAGTATAGTTGATTTTGCTACTTCTGTATTGAATAAATTTTAAGGCAAAATACATTGCTAGAGATAACTAGGATCCTTCATAAATGTACATTTAAAAGTGTAGAATAACTCATGTGTTATGAATTAACACAACCCTCTTACTAAAACTTCAGCAGGACAGTAAAAAGAAGGGCTGCTCGTCCTCATTAATATAGGTGCAAAAGTCATAAACAAAATATTAACAAACTTAGTCTAGGAATAGGTAAAAAGGACAACACATTAGGACCAAATTGGGTTTATTTCAGGAATGCAAGGTTAGTTTAAAAATCAGTTTAGAATACCAATTAATATAATTAACTATATTAAGATATTAATGGAGAAAAATAATCACATCAGTGGACAATGAAAAATCTTATAAGATGCAATATCATTTATGATTTAAAATATTTCTTAGCACATTAGTTGTAAAAATGAAACTACCTGATTCAGATAAAGTCATGCTTAATGGTGGAATGTTGAATACTTTCTCTTTAAAATCATAAGCAATGAAGTTCCTTTTATTACTATTTCCATTCAGTACTGCACTGGAGATCCTAGTCAGTGCAATAAGTCAGAAAAAATATTAACATTGAAAATAAAACTCATTTTCTCATGGGTAACATAATTTTTTTATTAAAAAATATACCAAAAATTGCTTAGAATTAATGAGTCCAACAAATTTTCTGATACATAATGCAATATAGAATAATTATAGTCCTATGCATCAGCATTAAACAGAAATTTTAAAAACTACAAAGCTCTTAGGAATAAATCTGACAAGGCATATGAAAGACCTGTAGAGAGAGAATGATTAAACTTTTTTGAAAAAGTTTAAAGATGACCTAATAAATGCAGAGTTAGAATATGTTTGTGGCTTGAAAGTCTGAATGTTGTAAGAATCATAGCATCACCCAAGTTGATTTCTTGATTCAGTAGGACTTGTGGAACTTAATAAATCAATTCTGAAATTTATATACTACAACAAATGACCAAAAATAGTCACATATACTCTTGAAGAACAAGGCGGGAAGAATTGTTCTACCAGTTTCACAACTTCTTTTATAATGAAGACAGTATAATATTGGCTTGGAGATACACAAATACACCAGTGAGACAGCAAAGGTAACCTAGAGAACACATCAACGCGCATGTGGCCTCTGTGTATACAGAGGCCCCGGGGAAAAGCAGAGAGGAAAGTTACCTGCAGTCAGTGGTGCTGGGACAAATGGGTAGTAATAGGGCAAAAGCTTTGACCCCTAGGTCACACCATACACAAAATGGATTCTAGTTGAATTAAAGACCTCAAGTAAAAGGCAGACTATATAACTTTGCATCATCAACTCAGTGGACATGAGTTTGAGGAAATTCTGGGAGATAGTGAAGGACAGGGAAGCCTGGCGTGCTGCAGTCCATAGGGTCACAGAGTCAGACACAGCTGAGCAATTGAACAGCAACGTAAAGCTTTAAGAAAGTAATGGAGGAGAGTATCTTAAGGATAGGGAAGAATTTCTGAAGACAAAAAAGGCTTACCCAAAAAGATTGACTAAACTACACTAAAAATTGAGGACTTATGCCCATTAAAAGACAACATAAATAGAGTGAAAAGGAAAGCCATAGAGTGGGAGAAGCTATTTATGCTACATATAACTTATGAAGGACTAGTATCCAAAATACTCCTAGAATCCATATTCATATCAGAATATGAAGCTCAGAATATGACCCAGCAAGTCTTCTCCTAGATACATACCAGCAGAAACTCATGTACATGTGCACCAGAGACATGGAAAGGAATATCCATAGCAGCATGTGTTATTATATTGCAATAATCCAAATTTTCGTTAACAATAGAAGGAATAAATAAAGTGACGTGATACCCATAGGATAGAGTACAATTTGATGAAGAACAAACTGTTAAATGTAAAAGCATGGATTAATCTCACATGTCTAGTGTTGAGCAAGAGAAACAAGATGGGAAAAGTCATATAGTATAACTCTATTCTTGAGAAGTTTCCCCCCCAAAATTGGCAAAACTGAAATATAAGCGACATTTAGGTTAAACTATTAACTAAAAAAATCACGGTCACAAAAGGTAGGATAGTCATTACAGACAGAGTTGTGAGTGAGAAAGGCATACAGGAGTCTTCCAGAGTGCTAGTAATGCTCTTCCATTGAATCTAGGTCAGAGGTCAGCAAACGTTTTTGGTGAAGGCCTAGCTAGTAGTGAGTTTAGGCTTTGCGGGCCATATGGTTTCTGTCACAACTACTCAGCTTTGATAGTAGTAGACATAGACAGTATATAAAGGAATCCGCATAAGTGTGTTCCAATAAGATTTTATTTATCATATGATATTCAGCAGAATGGATTGGGCCTGTAGGCTATATTTGCCAACTTCTGTTCTAAGTGGATGGTTACATAGGTGTTTGCTTTATGATTATCTATTATATGCATTTTGGGGGTATGTATGCTGTAATTCATAAGAAGAAGGATGCAGACTGATGAAAGAAGTTTAGCTTGAGTGTTTAGCTTTAGGGCTATGGAATCAGAAAACTGGGGTGTGATTTGTGTCTTACAAGGTACTGGGACTTAGGCAACACATATAACATATACCTATAAAACGAGGGCTGTGATAATACCTACCTGATAGATCTACTCTGAGAATTAGCTGAGCTGGTAAAGTTAGATGCCTAGTAGAGCTCCTAGCACATTGTATATGCTCAAGAACTTTTTTTTCCCTCTCGTATAATAGGGTCTTTAAAGCACATTCAACTACTTTTAACAAGACTGCAAAGACATTCTGGTTGCTATTGAGAAAAATTATCTACTCTGAAAGGAATTCATGAAAGAATAGGAAATATACATAATCTCCTCTACACATAACATGGAAAAGTCATAAGTAAACATGGTATGCTGCCTACTATTTCCTGGAAACACTTTTTCCTTAACATACTTTTGGTGCTAAATAGAGGATTTGTAAAAAATATTTTTAACTATGTTCCAAATGTAAATTAAAAGAGGGAAAAAATAGTGTGAAGGAAAAATTTCATTCCTGATTTCCCAAACTGGAATGACTCTGTTTTACACCTCAGGGAACTCAAGGAAGTTTATTAAAGGGATTAAAACAAAACAAAACAAAACAAAAAACCCCTGATTTTGTTTATGAACGGGTAGAAAACTTTTTTACATTCTAAAACTGTGAGGATGTTACCTTGCCTATAAAAAGGGACTTTGCAACTGTAATTGAGCTAAGGATCTTGAGGTGAAGAGATTATCCTGGACTCCCTGGGTATTCTCAGTAGAATAAAAGTGTCTTTATTTGAGAAAAAGGGAGGTAGGGGAAGGTCAGAGCCAGAGAGAAAGACTGGAAGATGCTCTAATGATGGCAAAAAGGGCCACAAGCCAAGGAATGTTAGCCTCTAGAAGCTGAAAAAGGCAAGAAGTGGATTCTTCTCTACATCCTACAAAGGAAAGGCAGCTGTGCCCTGACCTTAATGTTAGCCCAGTAAGACCCGTTTGAGATTTCTGACCTTCAGAACTCTAACCCAAATTTATGTGTTTTAAGCCACCAAGTTTGGAGTAATTTGTTATAGTGGCAATTGACAATTAATAGAACTCTCATTGAGTTAGGTTGAACTAGGCCAAACATAACTCCTTAAACTCATCCCATGCACTTTTTTGGAGAATTTTTATTGTATAATCTAAAAAGTGCTATTGATGATCTCCTGGGTACCAGGGCTAGTTACAATGATGAATAAATATGATCCTACTCCCCAAAGAGCTTACAGAATAATTATAGAGTATTAGTATTGGGAGGTCTATGGGGTCGCACAGAGTTGGACAGGACTGAAGCGACTTAGCAGCAGCAGCAGTACTGGGAGACTATCTCTTAGCTTTCTGCATATCTTATGAGCAGAGTCACAGAATGTCTTTGTTCAAGACTATCTTTTCAAGGATATCTGCCTGTGTAATGAACAGCCTTAAAAGATAGTCTATATCTGTAGCACAACGGCAATGGCACCCCAATCCAGTACTCTTGCCTGGAAAATCCCATGGACGGAGGGGCCTGGTAGGCTGCAGTCCATGGGGTCGCTGAGGGTTGGACACGACTGAGCAACTTCACTTTCACTTTTCACTTTCCTGCATTGGAGAAGGAAATGGCAACCCACTCCAGTGCTCTTGCCTGGAGAATCCCAGGGACGGGGAGCCTGGTGGGCTGCCATTTATGGGGTCGCCAGAGTTGGACACGACTGAAGTGACTTAGCAGCAGCAACGGCACAATGGGCAGACATGCTTACAGTCTAATACAGAAGATTGAGGTTCCCTAAGCTCAGGGTCCCTCTCTTGGAAGGCAGCCCCCTGAGCGTGCATGTGTCATGTGGCCCCCTTTGTGCCACCATGGGAGAACTGGGATTGGAAAACCAGCCCAAGAAAATGCTGATACTCTGGGTGCTGCTATTTCTGTGGAGTCATAGGTGATCCTCTCTCCCTGACCCACGGATTTTGTGGCTTCTGTCAGCATCCATGAAACCTAAGGAAGTTAACCTGTTAGCTTGCAAGTAGTCTCAGTCCCTTCACAGTTCTGGACAAATGATAAAAGAACAGTGTACAAGGTCTCTGGGATCACCATGGGGCACAGCCTACTAAGGCTGTTTATTTATAATAGAAATGGAAAAGAGAGAGGGAATATGTCTACTAGGCACCAGGTCCTCTGCCAGCACTTTACAAATACTCTCATTGAGTTTTCACACTGCTCTGTAAAGAGAGATGTTCCAACTGCATATGTCAGCTAGGATAACCAGGTTGCTTCTGATTCAGAGCAAATGGACTCACCATATCCCTATTACTTCCCTTATGACATGCCCTTAAGGAAAGCCAATGTCCCCCAGAAGATTCCAGAACAAGTGGTTCTCAAAGGGGGCTATATTCCCCTGTTCTGGCAATGGGTGAATATTTTTTTGGGGGGTCACAATTTGGGGTATGGGTATTATCAGTTTCTAGAGGCTAGAAGCCAGAGATACTGCTGAATGAAAGTCCTACAATTGATAGGAGCCCATACAACAAAGAATTATCTAGTCTAAAATGTCAGTTGTGCTGAGGCTGAGAAGCCCTGCCCTGGAGTATAAATATCTCCGACTTTGATTTCCTGAAATCCACTGATTCTTAACCTTACCTTGGTTTTTATCCAAACTTCCATCCTTCCCTTCCTAAAACAAGATCCCACTTATTCAAAGTTATTGCATGCAGGAGAAAATTTAAAATTTTTGAAGGTATGAGGCAGAAGGTACAAAAATCACATTGTCCAGCAAGTAAAACAAATAGTATATTACACAGACCTGCTCTTCTTTTTAAAAACATTTTGTTTTGTACTGGGGTATAGCTGATTAACAATGTTGTGACAGTTTCAGGTGAACAGCAAATGGACTCAACCATACCTATAGATGTATCCATTCTACCCCAAACTCCCCTCCCATTTAGGCTAGCACGTAACACTGAGGCCCTGTAGGCCCTTGTTGGTTATCCATTTAAAATCTAGCAGTGTGTAGATGTCAATCCAAAACTTCTTAACCATCTCTTCCCCCCATCATTCCTGCCTGCCCCCATGCCCAGCAGTCATAAGTTCATTTTCTAAATGAAGTCTGTTTTTGTTTTGTAAGTAAGTTCATTTGTATATAGTTTCTTTTTAGACTCCACATATAAGGGATGTCATATCTCTCCTTTTCTGTCTAGGCAGGCTTGCTCTGAAAGTCCCTTCAGCCATCATACCAGTGGGGCTGGAACTTTCTCATGGCTCATGTGACCTCATGCGGACTCCCACCATCTAGACCACTCTCCATCCTACTGGCTCCATTCCTTGTTTGTCTACTTCTTAGACTACACCCAGAGCTCCAGCTTCCTCTGTATTATGCAGAGCAGGTGTTCAGTTTTCACAAGCCTCTGCATCTAAACTCAATTCCAGACCTACCCCAGTGGCTCTCAAATTGGAGCAAGCCTTAGAGTCACCCAGGGGCCTTATGACATAGCTTGCTGGGTTTTGAGCGTGAAGGTGTGGGTGAGAAGATGGGTTTTTTTGAATTCCCAGATGATGTTTTGCCACTGGTCTGGGAACAACTCTTTTAGAACCACTGGAAAAAAAAATCCATACAAAAGAGCCACTGATTCCTGCAGCAATACAAAGGCCCTACCGAAGCCCTCAGATAAAGGTCTTTCTCTTACTTTGATCTGCCCCCTCTTCAGAAGAGTGTAGTTTTGTAGAGCACTGCCTACAGTGCTCAGTCAAACACAGAAGAGGAAATTGAGGCTGGGGCTCAGAGAGGTTAAGTAATGAGAAGACTATGACCCAGAGCCCAGGCTAATTCTGCAAACCCTGTCTGTAGTGGTGTCCAATGGAAAGGAAGCAGCTGCTGCTGCTAAGTCGCTCCAGTCATTTCCGACTCTGTGCGACCCCACAGATGGCAGCTCACCAGGCTCCCCCGTCCCTGGGATTCTCCAGGCAAGAAGACTGCAGTGGGTTCCCATTTCCTTCTCCAAGGAAGCAGCAGAGCCTTCCAATTTGTGCAATGGTGTAGAGAAGGCTTGGGGAGTAGAATTCACAAATGTAACTCAGGAGTGTATTTAAAAATTGTTCTTGTACCAGCAATGGGGATAAGAACTCACTATCAGTTTTCATTATAAATAATTCTCTAGGACAAATAAGATAACAATGCCATCAAATGAATGGCACTTGCAAGAAGCTCTGATGTAGTGCTTGATGACAGACAGTGGTAGATGTACATATGCCGGTGTTGTGTGCAGGAGGAACCTGGCCTGAAATGTCTTAAATCCCGACAAAACCTTTGAGAATTGAGCATAAATGACCTTCAGAATGAAGACAGAACAAATTTCAGGATGTCAGGACACTGTACGGTGGCCTCTTGTACAACATGGGTTTAAACTGCACAGGTCCATTTGTACATGGCTTTTCCCCTAAGTAAATACAGCACTACCCTACCTACAGTTGGTTGAATCCACAGATGCAGAACCGTGATACAGAGGAAATGCAGGTACCAAGGAACCTTGGCTTGGAAGCGTCCATAATAAATTATAGATATATTTTCAGCAACGTGGAACATGGGCACTCCTTCCTTATTCCAGGGTCAATGGTACATAATTTTCAGAGAACACAGCACACCTATGTTCCTTTTCTCATCTGGGTCACTGGAACAGTATAGCCTAACCGTGGCTGGGAATCAGCTTCTAAGGTCAAAGAATGGTAACTCAGGACACAATACTGCTTAGAAAGTGCTGCTTTCTAGGTTTCCTGATATGTTGCTTTGTGTTTATTTCATCTATACTCTTGACAGGTTTCTACATCAAAACAATCTCATTCACAATCATGACTGCTAGGACAAAAAATCAACTCATGAAAATATCAATGTAATTTTTAAATGGGCAGAAGGTAAAACAAACAGCTCAGAGGTGTCTGATTATCATAGAAAATAGGCAATAATTGATAATAGGTATGGCGGTGGTGTGAACGTCCCTGGTGGCTCAGATGGTAAAGAGTCTGCCTACAATGTGGAAGACCTGGGTTTGATCCCTGGGTTGGGAAGATCCTCTGGAAAAGGAACTGGCAACCTACTCGAGTACTCTTTCCTGGAAAATCCCATGGATGGAGGATCTTGGTAGCTTACAGTCCACGGGGTCGCAAAAAGTCAGACACGACTGAGTGACTTCACTTTGACTTGTGGTGGTGGTGGTATTTAGTCACTCAGTCATGTCCAACCCCGCGACCCCATGGGCTGCAGCACATCAGGCTTCCCTGTCCTTCACCATCTCCTGAAGTTTGCTCAAACTCATGTCCATTGAGTTGGTGATGCCATCCAACCATCCCATCCTCTGTTACCCCCTTCTCCTCCTACCCTCAATCTTTCCCAGCATCAGGGTCTTTTCCAAGGAGCCAGCTCTTCGTATCAGGTCGTCAAAGTATTGGAGCTTCAGCATCAGTCCTTCCAATGATTACTCAGGGTTGATTTCCCTTAGGGTTGACTGGTTTGATCTCCTTGCAGTCCCAGGGACTCTCAAGAGTCTTCTCCAGCACTGCAGTTTGAAAGCATCAAATCTTCAGTGTTCAGCCTTCTTTATGGTCAAACTCTCACATCCATACATGACTACTAGAAAAATCTTAGCTTTGACTATCCAGACCTTTGTCAGCGAAGTGGTGTCTCTGCGTTTTAGTATGCTGTCTAGGTTTGCCATAACTTTTCTTCCAAGGAGTCTTTTAATTTCATGGCTGCAGTCATTGTCTGCAGTGATTATGGAGCCCAAGAAAATGAAATGTCACTGTTTCCAGTTTTTCCCCATCTATTTGCCATGAAGTGATGGGACCGGGTGCCATGATCTTCCTTTTTGAATGTTGAGTTTTAAGCCAGCTTTTTCTCTCTCCTCTTTCACCTTCACCAAAAGGCTGTTTAATTCCTCTTCATTTTCTGCTATTAAGGTGGTATCCTCTGAATATCTGAGGTTGGTGATATTTCTCCTGGAAATCTTGATTCTAGCTTGTGACTCATCCACCCAGCATTTCATGTGATGTACTTTGCATGTAAGTTAAATAAGCAGGGTGACAATATACAGCCTTGATGTACTTGTTCCCCAGTTTTGAACCAGTCCATTGTTCCCTCTCTGGTTCTAACTGTTGCTCCTTGTCCTGCATACAGGTTTCTCAGGAGGCAGGTAAAGTGGTCTGATACTGCCACCTCTTTAAGAATTTTCCACAGGTTTTTATGATCCACACAGTCAAAGGCTTCAATAGAGCAGAAATAGATGTTTTTCTGGAATTCCCATGCTTTATCTATGATCCAGCAGATGTTAGCAATTTGATCTCTGCTTTCTCCGCCTTTTCTAAATCCAGCTTATACATCTGGGAGTTCTTGGTTCACATACTGCTGAAGCCTAGCTTCAAGAATTTTGAGCATAATCTTGCTAGCATGTGAGATGAGTGCAATTGTGCAGTAGTTTGAACATTCTTTGGCATTGTCTTTCTTTGGGATTGTAATGAAAACTGACTTTTTCCAGTCCTGTGGCCACTGCTGAATTTTCCAAATTTGCTGACATTATTGAGTATATCACTTTAACAGTATTATCTTTTAAGATTTGAAATAGCTCAACTGGAATCTCATCAACTCCACTGGCCATGTTCGTAGTAATGCTTCCTAAGGCCCACTTGACTGCATACTCTAGGATGTCTGGCTCTAGGTGAGTGACTACACCATCATGGTTATCTGAGTCATTAAAAACTTTTTCTATGGTTCGTCTATGTTTTCTTTCTGCTTCTGTTAGGTCCATACCATCTCTGTCCTTTGTTGTACTCATCTTTGTATGAAATATCCCCTTGGTATCTCCAGTTCTCTTGAAGAGATCTCTAGTCTTTTCCATTCTATTGTTTTCCTCTATTTCTTTGCATTGTTCATTTAAGAAGGCTTTCTTATGTCTCCTTGCGGTTCTCTGAAACACTGCATTCACGTGAGCATATCTTTCCTTTTCTCCTTTGCCTTTTGTTTCTCTTCTTTCTGAGCTATTTGTAAGGCCCCCTCAGACAACCATGTTGCCTTTTTACATTTCTTTTTCTTGGACATGGTTTTGGTCACTGCCCCTTGTACAGTATTATGAACCTCCATCCATAGTTCTTCAGGCACTCTATCAGATCTACTCCCTTCAATCTATTTGTCACTTCCACTGTGAAATCATAAGGGAATTGATTTAGGTCATACCTGAAAGGCCTAGTGGTTTTCCCTACTTTAGTTTAAGTCTGAATTTAGCAATAAGGAGCTCATGATCTGAGCTGCAGTCAGCTCCAGGTCTTGTTTTTGCTGATTCTATAGAGCTTCTCCATCTTCAGCTGCAAAGAATATAATCAATTTGACTTTGGTATTGACCATCTGGTAATGTCCATGTGTAGAGTCTTTTCTTGTGTTATTGGAAGAGGGTGTTTGCTATGACACGTGTATTCTTTTGCAAACTCTGTTAGCCTTTGACCTGCTTTATTTTGTACTTCAAAGCCAAACTTGCCTGTTACTCCATCATAGGGTACTGATTATATTGGCAATTATATTATATTATACTGATACTGATTATATTATGGTTCCTCATATTGGCTCTAAGCCAAAATGCTGGAGATTTCAGTTACAGCTTTATAAAATCTCAATGGATTTTCCTTCCCAGCATCCAGCTCCAAGCTTTATGGGTTCAGTTTCTCAGTCGTGTCCAAGTCTTTGTACCCCTTGGACTGTGGCCTGTTAGGCTTCTCTGTCCATGGAATTTCCCAGGAAAGAACACGGGAGTGGGTTGCCATTTCCTTCTCCAGGGGGTCTTCTCCACCCAGGAATTGAACCTACATCTTTCAAGTCTCCTGCATTGGCAGCTGGATTCTTTACCACAGTGCCACCTAGGAAGACCAGTCTTACTCATTGCTGCTGCTTCTGCTGCTGCTGAGTCGTTTCAGTCGTGTCCGACTCTGTGCGACCCCATAGACGGCAGCCCACCAGGCTCCCCTGTCCCTGGGATTCTCCAGGCAAGAGTACTGGAGTGGGGTGCCATTGCCTTCTCTGCTTACTCATTGCAGTTTTGTTTAATTTTGTTTTTGGGCTCTGTCTTTGTAGCGCCAGCTAGCTACATGTGTGTTTGCCTTTGTATAGGTGTCCCATCAAACTTTTGGTTTTAAAATGGACTCTTGCACCTCTACCCCTCCATGGAAGGTTGCTGAATTATCAGGAGCCTAACTTACTTCTGGCTTCTTCACCTCTCAGTGGTCTATTTCTTCTCTCAACAAATTTGAGCACCTATAAAATGTAAGCTTTTCTCCAGATGCTGAGCTACAGCTGTGCCCAGACTTTGGCACCTGACCCGCCTGGCGCCTCCAGCCTGAAAAGCTTGCTGCTTAGTCAACTGTAAGCTTCTTTCACACAAGATCTATGTCTGCTCCATCTGGGTATCCATCAGTTCCTAGGAAAGTGCCTTTGTCACAGTAGTAACTTAGTTCTGTAGCTGTTCGCTATATAAAGGCATAAAAAGTAAATTGCTTCAGAAAATAAATCAGTTTTGCCACAATCTTTGCAGATCTTTTTCTTTGCATGAGGGCAAATCAATCTAGTAAAAATACAAAAATCGCTAGACACTAAACTCTTCTAGCCATTAATAGGTGAGAGGGAATACATTTTCCAATCAACTGACTTTCAAATTTGAACTGGGAGAGAATAGAAGGGAATACCTGCTCTGGATCATCCAGGATTACTTAGGACAGAGGTGGCAGTCACTGGGGACACCCAGGGATCAAGAGATAGTGCCCAAGAGGGTCAAAATAAGAGTAGGAAACTTAAAAGACAAATTTGCTAATCTCACAACTGAAAATTACTGATAATTCTTACAAAGAGAAAGACATCTGACCCAGGGAATATTTTAAATGTTTGCAAAGAGCCTCTGGCAATAACTATGGAAGTTGCACATCATATATCTTGTCCCATTTGGGAGTTGGTGGACAAAGATGAAATATGGTTTCTTCCCTCATTGCAGGGAAAGAGCCTGCCCTGCAAACACACACTCGAACTGATTTATTGTCAGATTTACAGAAGGTGACCTAGTGGGAAATTCCCTTTTGAGCAATATTAGCTGCTAGAATTCTTGGTTTTGTGAAAGCAAATGTTAGCAAATTTAGGAATATGAGCAAAATTCAAAATGTGAGCCACAACTTGGAGGTAAACGAAAATGTGACATCCTTATAAAAATACCCTGTAATCTCTCCTTATTGACAGCTTATTTGTTAATCATTCATGCAAATATTAATGGAAAATAGATGAGGAATCAAT
The DNA here is from genome assembly GCF_000754665.1 of Bison bison bison. Classification (NCBI taxonomy): domain Eukaryota; kingdom Metazoa; phylum Chordata; class Mammalia; order Artiodactyla; family Bovidae; genus Bison; species Bison bison. The sequence continues at coordinate 5,895,001 of NW_011495030.1, forward strand.
TTGTAAGAACTGATTTTTATTTTAAAAATGTATAAAGGTCATGTATGGATGTGAGAGTTGGACTGTGAAGAAAGCTGAGCACCAAAGAATTGATGCTTTTGAACTGTGGTGTTGGAGAAGACTCTTGGGAGTCCCTTGGACTGCAAAGAGATCCAACCAGTCCATTCTAAAGGAGATCAGCCCTGGAATTTCTTTGGAAGGACTGATGCTAAAGCTGGAACTCCAATACTTTGGCTACCTGATGCGAAGAGTTGACTCATTGGAAAAGACTCTGATGCTGGGAGGGATTGGGGGCAGGAGGAGAAGGGGACGACAGAGGATGAGATGGCTGGATGGCATCACTGACTCAATGGACATGAGTTTGAGTGAACTCCGGGAGTTGGTGATGGACAGGGAGGCCTGGCGTGCTGAGATTCATGGGGTCGCAAAAAGACGGACACGACTGAGCGACTGAACTGAATAAAGGAACTTCTACTACAGTGACAAAAACTCAACTATAGATCCTGAATCTTTTTAAAATTTGGAGTTGAGTTGGCCTGAGAACTAAAGTAAAAGTGAAAGTGAAGTTGCTCAGTTGTGTCTGACTCTTTGTGCCCCATGGACTGTAACCTACCAGCCTCCTCCATCCATGGAATTTTCCAGGCAACAGTACTGGAGTGGGTTTCCATTTCCTTTTCCAGGGCATCTTCCCAACCCAGGGGTTGAACCTGGTTCTCCCGCATTGCAGGCAGATGCTTTACCATCAGAGCCACCAGGTAGAACTAAGAGTATAATGAGAATTGGGTAGGACAAATTTCAGGTAGGACCTGGTCAATTTCCATAGGATGTATTGACTTGCCAATTTGCAACTTAGGTGTCTTAGGTTTTATTTTCCTTTTGGAAACTTTTGAGTACCTTTGGCCAGGTTACTTTTATCTCTTAGTGTCTAAAGCAAGAAAGTAAATAACAGAAGGAAAAAGAACATCTACAGTTTTGCTAAAGCACACATGCATGTACATTGCACAATTACTGACACAGAAGCATGTGGAAATACTTCATCTTGCTTTTATTAAAATGTCTTAGAATAGTTTAAGTAGGGTATCTATTTAGAGAAACAGACTAACTTTTTAAAATCCAAGTTTAATTACTTCATTTCCTTCCTTAAAGAATCTTCTAGAGATCCCCATTGACTTTGGATTAAAGTTAAAATTCTTGGCATGTTTTACTCTTTATAATCTATTCCTTAACCTTATCTCCTGGCAACCCCACCCCAACCATGGGCCCCTGCTGTGTTTCTTTTCCTGGTATAAAGAGTACCCCCTCTGGCAAGTCTACCCTGAGTCTCCACATCATGCCAAGTGCCCCTCCTCTAAGTCCCCACAGCACATTCTGCATAGTTCTGTCTTATCTGATAGTGATCTGTCCACATGTTAGTCTTCTTTCCTAAACTGTGTGCCCTCTAAGGATGTCCACATCATCCCAATAGCACTAGGATATAGCTCAACACAGCATCAGTTCAATATGATGACTCATTAAACTGAATAGAATTGCATCAGTTAAAGCACTTACTGTATGTAGGCATGGCTAAAAGCCACCCAAGTGGAATGGAAGCTGAGATGACTCTCATAACACAGGGCAAATGCCCATCTGGATAGACAACATCTCAAAGAGATATACCCCTGTGCTAGAAAAAAGGTGGAAGCAGAGGTGACAGGTTCTGTTTTTTCCCTCTGTTTCCTCTCTTGCATCTGGCCCTCTCGTTTCTTCTTCTCCTTCTGCTTATTTTTCCACCCAAACACAAATGCACTCACAGGCACCCACCACATAAAAAGGTCAACTGCCCACCAGGCTCTTTTTTATTCATTATATTTATTTATTTTTAATTGATTGATGATTGCTTTACAATATTGGTTTGACTTCTGCCATATATCAACATGAATTAGCCATAGGTGTACATATATCCCCTCCCTCTGGAACTTCCCTCCCACCTCCCATCCTTTCTGACCCCTCTAGGATATTACAGAGCCCCAGTTTGAGTTTGCTGCTACTGCTAAGTCACTTCAGTTGTGTCCAACTCTGTGCAACCCCATAGACAGCAGCCCACCAGGATCTGCCATCCCTGGGATTCTCCAGGCAAGAACACTGGAGTGGGTTGCCATTTCCTTCTCCAGTGCATGAAAGTGAAAAGTGAAAGTGAAGTCACTCAGTTGTGTCTGACGCTTAGTGACTCCATGGACTGCAGCCCACCAGGCTCCTCCGTCCATGGGATTTTCCAGGCAAGAGTGCTGAAGTGGGGTGCCATTGCCTTCTCTGTGAGTTCCCTGAGTCATACAGCAAATTTCTATTGGCTATCTATGTTACATATGGTAGTGTATATGCTTCCATGCTACTCTCTCCATTCATCTCACCCTCTCCGTTCTCTCCCCTGCTCTTGTCCATAAGACTGTTCTCTATGTCTGCATCTGCACTGCTATCCTGCAAATAGATTCATCAGTACCATCTTTCTAGATTCCATATATATACATTAATATACAATATTTGTTTTTCTCTTTCTAACTTACTTCACTGTATATAATATGTTCTAGGTTCATCTGCCCCACCAGAACTGACTCAAATGGGTTCCTTTTTATGGCTGAGTGGTTTTCTGTTGTACATATGTACCACAGCATCTTTAACCATTCCTGTGTCAATGAATGTCTAGGTTGTTTCCATGTCATAGCTATTGCAAGTAGTGCTGCAATGAACATCAGGATACATGTGTTTTTTTCAGTTTTGGTTTCCTCAGAGTATATGCCTAGAAGTGAGATTGCAGGGTCATATGGTGGTTTTATTCCTAATTTTTTAAGGAATCTCCATACTGCCTTCTATAGTGGCTGTATCAATTTACTTTCCCACCAACAGCACAGGAGCGTTCCCTTTTATCCACACCTTGTCCAGCACTTGTTTGAGGAATTTTTGACCATGGTCTTTCTGATTGTCTGAGGTGATATCTGATTGTAGTTTTGATTTGCATTTCTCTGCTTTATTGCGGAGAAGGTGATGGCACCCCACTCCCAATACTCTTGCCTAGAAAATCCCAGGGACGGAGGAGCCTGGTAGGCTGCAGTCCATGGAATCTCGAAGAGTCGGACACGACTGAGTGACTTCACTTTCACTTTTCACTTTCATACATTGGAGAAGGAAATGG
>NW_011495030.1:5898266-5898423 GCF_000754665.1 Bison bison bison
CTCAGTTGTGTCTGACGCTTAGTGACTCCATGGACTGCAGCCCACCAGGCTCCTCCGTCCATGGGATTTTCCAGGCAAGAGTGCTGAAGTGGGGTGCCATTGCCTTCTCTGTGAGTTCCCTGAGTCATACAGCAAATTTCTATTGGCTATCTGTGTT
>NW_011495030.1:5899285-5933840 GCF_000754665.1 Bison bison bison
GGACTGCAAGGAGATCCAACCAATCCATTCTGAAGGAAATCAGCCCTGGGATTTCTTTGGAAGGAATGATGTTAAAGCTGAAACTCCAGGACTTTGGCCACCTCATGTGAAGAGTTGACTCATTGGAAAAGACTGTGATGCTGGGAGGGATTGGGGGCAGGAGGAGAAGGGGACAACAGAGGATGAGATGGCTGGATGGCATCACTGACTTGATGGACTGAGTCTGAGTGAACTCCGGGAGTTGGTGTCGGACAGGGAGGCCTGGCGTGCTGCAATTCATGGGGTCGCAAAGAGTCGGACACGACTTAGTGACTGAACTGAACTGAACTGAATAATGAGTGATGTTGAGCATGTCTTCATGTTTTTATTAGCCATCTATATGTATTCTTTGGAGAAAGGTCTGTTTAGGTCTTTTGCCCGCTGTTTGACTGGGTTGTTTTTCTGGTCTTGAGTTGTGTGAGCTGCTTGTATATTTTGGAAATTAATCCATTGTCAGTTGTTTCATTTGCCATTATTTTCTCCCATTCTGAGGGTTGCCTTTTCACCTTGTTTGTAGTTTCCTTTGCTGTACAGAAGCTTTTAAGTTTAATTAGGTCTCAGTTGTTTATTTTTATTTACATTACTCTAGGAGGTGGGTCAATGGCACTCCACTCCAGTACTCTTGCCTGGAAAATCCCATGGACGGAGGAGCCTGGTAGGCTGCAGTCCATGCGGTCGCTAGGAGTTGAACACAACTGAGTGACTTCACTTTCACTTTTCACTTACATGCGTTGGAGAAGGAAATGGCAACCCACTTCACTGTTCTTGCCTGGAGAATCCCAGGGACGGGGGAGTCTGGTGGGCTGCCGTTTATGGGGTCGCACAGAGTTGGATATGACTGAAGTGACTTAGCAGCAGCAGCAGGAGGTGGGTCATGAAGGATCTTGCTGTGATTTATGTAAGAGAGTATTCTGCCTATGTTTTCCTCTAAGAGTTTTATAGTTTTTGGTCTTACATTTAGGTCTTTAATCCATTTTGGGTTTGTCTTTGTATATGATGTTAGGAGCTGTTATAATTTCATTCTTTTACATGTAGCTGTCCAGTTCTCCCAGCACCAATAATTGAAAAGACTATCTTTTTTCTATCGTATATTCTTGCTTCCTTTATCAAAGATAAGGTGCTCATAGGGGCATGGGTTTATCTCTGGGCTTTCTGTCTTGTTCCATTGGTCCAACTTTGTGTTTTTGTGCCAGTATCATACTGTCTTGATGACTGTAGCTTTGTAGTATAGTCTGAAATCAGGTAAGTTGATTCCTCAAGTTCCCTTCTTTTTCCTCAAGATTGCATTGGCTATTCAGGGTCTTCTGTGTTTCCATATGAGTTGTGAGATTTTTTTGTTATAGTTCTGTGAAAAATGCCATTGGTAATTTGATAGGGATTGCATTGACTCTGTAGATGCATTTCGTAGTTTAGTCATTTTTACAACATTGATTCTTCCAACCCAGGAGCATGGACTATCCCTCCATTTATGTTGTCTATGATTTCTTTCATCAGTATCTTGTAGTTTTTTGTATATAGCTCTTCTGTCTCCTTAGGTAGGTTTATTCCTAGGTATTTTATTCTTTTTGTAGAAGTGGTAACTGGGATTGATTCTTTAATTTCTCTTTCTGATTTTTCATTGTTGGTATATTTGATTTTGTATCCTGCAAATTTAGTAAATTCCCTGATCAGCTCTATTAATTTTCTGATAATATCTTAGGGTTTTCTATGTACAGTATCATGTCATCTGCAAATAGGGAGAGTTTTACTTCTTCCTTTCCAATCTGGATTCCTTTTCTTTCTTTTTCTTCTCTGACTGCTGTAGCTAAGACTTTGAAAACTATGTTGAGTAATACTGGCATGAGAGTGGACACCCTGGTCCTGTTCCTGATCTTAAAAGGACAGACTAACTCTTGACTGGAGTATAAGAAAGGTTTAGAGACTGACTGGCTTTTATGGAGAGCTAGCATAGAGTAGGGAACACAGATTTAAATGCCTTCAAGAGCCCACCCAGCAGCCATTGTAACTATGTGAAAAGCATTGAAACCAAAAATTAAAAAAAAAAAACAAAACTGTAACAAAAACCTTGCTGACCACTGGAACATAGTTGACTGATACATTTCACTGACTGGTTTTCTAGTTTGGGATCTCTGGCCTAGACTCTTGGTGAAAACTTTAATAGTAGTCCCAGGAACCAACAGTGTGGAACTCAAATCACAAATGCAAAGTATTTAGAGGAAGAATGTACCAAAAGAAAAAACATGGGGTCCCAGCATAATCACTGTTGGAAAAATGTGCCTCCTAAATACAAAATGACTCTAGATAAAGCTGGTGACTCAATGTACACAGACATACAGCACTTCAGAGGTCAAGACCTTCAGACCTTCATGTTGTAGGTCCAAACATGCTGAGTCTATTTCGTGTGTTCTTGGTTCTCTGTTCACCATCCATAAGCTACATGTGGGCCAGATACTGGGATGGAGCAATGAATAGATATGGTGGGGGATTTTTTGTTTTTGATTTTGTATTTTTGAGAGTTTAATTTCTTTCTATGTTTTTTATTATTATTTAAAAAAAAAACTTTAAACTTTTTATTTTGTATTGGGGTTTGATCTCTGAGTTGGGAAGATCCCCTGGAGAAGGAAATGGCGATCCACACCAGTATTCTTGCCTGGAGAATTCCACGGACAGAGGAGCCTCATGGGCTATAGTCCATGGGGTTGCAGAGTTGGACAGGACTGAGTGACTAACACTATAGCTGATTAACAATGTTGTGGTAGTTTCAGGTAAATAGTGAAGGGACTCAGCCATACAAATACAGGTATCCATTCTACCCCAAACCCACCTCCCACCCAGGCTGGCACATAACATTGAGTAGAGTTCCATGTGCTATATAGTAGGTCCTTGTTGGTTATCCATTTTGAATTTAGCTGTGTGAATGTCATACTCCCAAAGTCCCTAACTATCCCTTCCCCCTGACAACCATAAATTTGTTTTCTAAATCTGTGAGCCTCTCTCTGTTTTGTAAGTTCATTTATATCATTTCTCTTTAGATTCCACATATATGGGATGTCATTTGATATTTCCCTTCTCTGTCTGACTTAGTCAGTGTGACACTCTCTAGGTCCATACATGTTGCTGCAAGTGACATTATTTCATTCTTTTTCAAAGTAATATTCCACTGTATATATGTACCACATCTTTATCCATTCCTCTGTCAGTGGACATTTAGGTTGTTTCCATGTTTTGGCTGATGTAAGAGAGGTGGGTTCAATCCCTGAGTCAGGAAGATTCCATGGAGAAGGAAAGACAACCCACTCTAGTATTCTTGTCTGGGAAATCCCAGCAGGGTTCAGCCCATAGGGTCACAAAGAGTTGAACACAACTGAAGTTACTTAGCTTGCATGCATGCATGTCTTGGCTATTGTAAACAGTGCCGCCGTGACTACTGGGGCACATGTGTCTTTTTGGATCATGTTTTTTCCCAGATATATGCCCAGAAGTGGGATTGCAGGGTCATTTGTTAGCTGAAATAAGATCATTCCTTAACTCCATACACAAAAATAAACTCAAAATGGATTAAAGTCCTAAATGTGAGAGCAGACACTATTAAACTCCTAGAGGAAAACATAGGCAAAACACTTGCTGACTTAAATCACAGCAGCATCTTTTTTGATTCATCTCCCAGAATAATGGAAATTAAAAACAAAAATAAACAAATGGGACCTACTTAAACTCAAAAGCTTCTGCACAGCAAAGGGAACAATAAACAAAATGAAAAGACAACCCACAGATGGGGAGAAAATATTTGCAAATGATGTGACAGATAAGGGATTAGTCTCCAAAATTTCTAAACAGCTTATGATGCTTAACAGCATCAAAACAAAAAACCCACTCAAAAAATGGGCAGAAGACCTGAGCCGACATTTCTCCAAAGAGGCCATACAGATGGCCAACAGGCACATGAAAAGATGTTCAACATTGTTAGTTATTAGAGAAATGCAAATCAAAACTATAATGAGATATCATCTCATACCCGTCAGAATGACCGTGATCAAAAAATCCGCAAATGCTGGAGAGGATATGGAGAGAAGGGAACCCCTCTACAGTGTTGGTGGGAATGTAAATTGGTCCAGCCACTATGGAGAACAGTGTGGAGGATCCTTAAAAACAGACATGATTGTTATTCTCCAGGACTTACATGTTAGCAGAGAAAGGCATTCAGTCATCTATATTAAAAGTGAACTGAAATATCACAGGGAGTAGTGGGATCTGCAGAAGAGAGTGACTATTCCTATCTGAGGAAGTCAAGAGAAGTCTCCTCAAAGGGACAACCATTGAGTTGCATCTTTACAGGTGAGTGAAGTGGTGTTTCCTGGGGAGATGGGGCCACAGAGAGAAGCTGGAACACAACCATGAAACACAACAGTGCCTTGGGAAACCATTGTCATTGCTGTTCAGTCACTAAGTTGTATCAGAGGCTTTGCGACCCCAGAGACTGCTGCATGCCAGGCTTCCCTGTCCTTTACTGTCTTCTGGAGTTTAATCAGATTCATGTCCATTGAGCGAGGAGTGCCATCCAATCATCTTATCCTGTTCTGCAGGGCTTGAGAGAGAAAAATAAAGACTAGAAAAGCAGGCAGAATCCATATTATGGAAGCCTTAGAGGTCTGGCTAAGAATTTTGAACTCTAATCTGGAAGAAAAAAGAGTATTTGAGGGTGTGGCAGGATGATTTATTGTAATTATTAATTTACATTTTCCATGTACCTTCCTTCTGTCAGGAAGGTGTGTGCGTGCGTGCTTAGTCACTTCAGTTGTGTCCAACTCTCCCTGACCCCATGGACCATGGCCCTCCAGGCTCCTCTGTCCATGGGATTCTCCAGGCAAGAATACTGGAGTGGGTTGCCATTTCCTTCTCCAGTGAGAAAGTATGAAGTGAGCGAAGTGAAGTCTCTCAGTTGTGTCTGACTCTCTGTGACCCCGTGGGCTGTAGCCTACCAGGCTCCTCTGTCCATGGGATTTTCCAGGCAAGAGTACTGGAGTGGGATGCCATTTCCTAGTCTGAGCTTTTCTCTTCCCTCACCCTAGGGTGTTGGCAGTGCCCAAAGGATAAACTGTTAGAAGAACAACATTCTTTCTTTTGTGCTCAAAGCCTCATATTTTAGAGGAGATTATGTTCAACATCCTGGCTGGGGAGGGGAAGGAGGAGAGGACCTGGGAAAGAAAGGCTGAGGAAGGAGAGAGAGATTCCCTCTGTCTGGGAGAAAATAGGGATTGTCACTTCCCCAGAGGTCAGAGACACGAACCTGATGACCTGGATGGCAGGAACTCAGAGAGGTGCCTTAGAGAAACCAAACCTAGGCACTGTTGCTCTCTCCTAAACAAGTAGCTCAGTAGCACAACAACCAGAGAGAGGCCCATACTTCAGGGCCCATGTTGATTTGGAGAATGGGGCTATGGGTGGCAACCATGACTGAATGTTGGAAGCCATCCATTTTTCTGGGCACCATGGTTCCTGGAAACTAGCTTCCTGTTTTCATGGACTACTCTAAGGAAAGAGAAAGACCTCCACTGAGTGCTGTGTGACTGAGTTTCCTGCCAGCTGTAAGAACAGGGGCTTAGAATTAGATTTAATTGGATTTTTAAAAATGTGATATTCATCAAACACTCAAATCTGCAAAGTAAAATTTACATATACACCATGAAAAATTTTACAAAGGAAATAAATAACATGCCCACACTGGTGTTAAAGGAAGGATAATGTTTGAGAAAATTTCTGACATTGATGAACTTTATTGCAATTGGGGAATCAGATCTTTCCAGAAAGTAGTAAAAGGGGACAAGGGGCCAGAGAGAGGGTGCACAAGGGAGACAGAATATGAGTCTTCTAGAAGTGTAAGCCCCGCCTCCCACCCCAGAGAGGAGGCGCGTGGCCTGGCATCTGCGCCAGTGGATATACTAACACCTCTGGAAATGATAATGTGACGCGGACTGCCCAATTCAGTCTTGAAAATATCTGTAACAGTAAAATATATTTTTTAACGTTGGCCACAGGGTACAAACTTTCAGTTATAAGATGAGTAAGTTCTGGGGATCTAACGTACAGAATGCCGCTGCTGCTGCTAAGTCGCTTCAGTCGTGTCCGACTCTGCGTGACACCATAGACGGCAGCCCCCTAGGCTGCCCCGTCCCTGGGATTCTCCAGGCAAGAACACTGGAGTGGGTTGCCATTTCCTTCTCCAATGCATGAAAGTGAAAAGTGAAAGTGAAGTCGCTCAGTCGTGTCCAACTCTTAGCGACCCCATGGACTGCAGCCTACCAGGCTCCTCCGTCCATGGGATTTTCCAGGCAAGAGTACTGGAGTGGGGTGCCGCTGCCTTCTCCGAACGTACAAAATAATGGCTAATTAATACTGTGATGTACACTTGAAATTTGCTATGAGAGTAGACCATAACTGTTCTCACCATACACACACACACACACACACACATACTAGCAGTGTGAGGTGATAAACGTGTTAATTAACTTGATTGTGGCCACTATTTCACAATGTATATGTATTTTATATCATCACACTGTTGTTCCTGTTCAGTTGCTGAGTCATGTCCAGCTCTTTGTGACCCCATGGACTGCAGCACGCCAGGCGCCCCTGTCCTTCATTATCTCCCAGAATTTGCTCAAATTCATGACCATTGAGTCGATGATGGTATCTAACCATCTCATTCTCTGCTTTCCCCTTCTCCTTTTGCCTTCAGTCTTCCCCAGCATCAATTATACACCCTAAATATATACAATTTTTGTCAATCATACCTCATTAACAATACCTCAATGAAAAAATACACCAATTTTTGTTTATTATGCCTTATAAAAACAAATAAGTTTTTAATAAAACAATACTTTTTTTATCTTAGAAATACATGTAAAATATACAAAATAAGTTTTTGTTGTCAAATATATATTTCAAAGTCTCACATGTGATCATAAGTTTAAAAAAGAACCTCAGCATTATTGGGTCCAAGTTCATTCCTTCAGGCATAAAGTATTATTGTTCCTATTTAAAAAATAAAAATCTAAAATTTCAAAGAGATGACGTTCATTAAAGCATTTATTCAGTGTACATGATCTGGGCACCACTATATCCCGGACATGGCATTGAGAATGACCTTGGAGAAGCTGAGTGATGGGAAACAAATACATAAGTAAAAGTTGATAACACACATCTTGATAAGTGGTGCACACTTGTACATTTTTCTTTGGAATATCTGCCTCTGACAATGACCCATTTTCTCTGAAAACTCTCCTTCCTCTCTCTCCCCTCAGTACTGACCTCTGGCAGATGTGTTTTGCAATTTAATTCAGCAGTCTGGTTTTAATTAATTGTATCTGTTGTGGTCACTGGACTAAAGCGGGTACAATTAAGTTCCCTTTTCAGGGAATTTAGAATGGGCTTGAGTAATGGTTTCTTAGTCTGGGTTTGTCTCATGGGTCAAAGACAGTTTTAGTGGATTATGTATTTTGATGAATTTCATCAAAACTTTCTAAATTATTCACATAAAGTTCAGAATAACTTATCTTTTTATATCTGCAGCATCTACAGTGGTAGCCTCTTTCATTCCTGAAATTGGTTATTAGTGCTTTTTGCATCCCTCAGATCAGTCTTGCAGTATTACAAAAGGTTTGTGAATTACATTAGCTTTTCAATAACCCATAGTTGACTTTGTTAGTCCTCTCTATTTTATGCTTGTTTCTGTTTCATTAAATTTTGCTCTTTATGATTTTCTTTCTTCTATTGTCTTTAATTGTATGGTTCTTTCTCCAAATATCTTGAGATGATTGCTTTGCTCATTCATTTTTAACCTATTTTCCTCTCTAATTAAAATATTCAAGGCTATACATTTCTAACTACTGTTGAAATTGCATCCCATATGGTTGGAAACTTTTACTACAGCTAAGCTGAAAATCTTCCAAATTTACATTATGATTTCTGCTTTGAAATCATATATGGGCTTTTGTGAAGGTTATTTCTTAATTTCCAAATATAAAGGAAAATTTCTAGGCATCTTTTTGTTATTGACTACTAGTTTTGTTGAACCATGGTCAGATAGCAGAATTTCAATCCTTTGGGATTTGTATAGTGCTGTCCAAGATGTGACCAATTTTTGTGAATGCTTCATGTTTCCTTGGAATAATTGTATATTCTGCAATTCTTGAGCACAGCATTCTATTTTTGTTGCTGTTCAGTCACTCAGTTTTGTCCTACTCTTTGCGACTCCATGAGCTGTAGCACACCAGGCTTCCCCATCCTTCACTCTCTCTCTGATTATCTATTAAATAAAATTTGTTCATGCTTAAATCTTCTATGAGAGCTTTGCTTTTTTGTTTTTGGCCTTTGTGTTTCATTAGTTCTTTTTGTAATTTTATTTTTGGCCTTGCTTGGTTTCTGTTGCTGTGTGGGCTTTTCTCTACATGTGGCAAACAAAAGCTGCTCTCTAGTCATGGTTTGCAGATTTCTCATTGCAGTGGCTTCTCATTGTGATTGCTTCTCTTATTGCAGAGCCTGGGCTCTAGAGCATGCAGGCTTCAGTAATTGTGGCACATGGGCTCAATAGTTCCAGCTCCGCGGCTCTAGAGAACAGGCTCAATAGTTGTGGTGCATGGGATTAGTTGCTCCACGGCCTGTGGGATCTTCCAGATCCAGGATCAAACCCATACCTCCTGTATTGGTAGGCAGAGTTTTTTTTAACAACTGAGCCCCCTCTGTTTCATTAGTTCTTAACAGTGTGTTAATTGTGGATTTGCTTATTTCTTCTTAGACTTTTGCTTTTTTCTTTTTATATTTTGGTTTACATATATTTGAGGCTATATTATTATGGACATATAGTTTTAAAGTGTGTTATATCTTCTTCGTAAATTTAACTTGGTATAAACTGCTTGGCTGACATAGTTTTTTAAGCCTTTAAGTTTATTTTGTCTGACATTAATATACATATACACTTCTGTCTCTTGTTAGCACAATACATCTTTTTCCGCTCTTTAACATTTTAACCTTTTGATGCCGAAAACTCTGTATGCTGGTACAGGATAAAATCTTGGAGACATGGTTTGGGTGAAGTAGAAAAGAATAGCTTTATTGCTTTGCCAAGCCAAGAGGGACAGGGCATGCTCCTGCTTCTCAAAAAGTCTTGTGTACCAACCGGGAAGGATTTGATGAGAAGTTTGACTGACACTTCACACTTGATAGCAACAGTTCAAGGGTGGGGTTGCTGATAAGATTAATGTGTGTGCAGGGCCTGCATTCCTTTCACCTGGCTTTAGGTGGTCTTCAGATGAGCTTCTCTGGTTTTCAAGGCCATCAAAGTGTATCCTTCTCTCTGGAATGAGGATTGTTTCATCTCCAATTTATTGAGGGTTTCAGTTCTGTAAAGAGCTTGAAAGATGCTGTTAGCTGCATCCCTTGAGGCAGCATCAGGACCCTGCCCCAAGCTACACTGTTGTTTCTTGGCTGCTCCTTCTTTGCCTCTGCATTCCCTCCCTTTCCTGGCTAGCAGCGGTTCAGTTCTGCCCTTTGGAACTCAGGGAAGGTCATGGAGGCTGTTCCCTACAAACAAGAAAGAGGGAGATAGGAAGGCTTCCATGCCCAGGAGGCCCACAGGGTCCCACTTCATTTCACTATCCATATTCTTTTATTTTATGTGACTCATAAATAAGTTGTTGGGTTTTTTATCCAGTATGTTGATCTTTCTCTTTTAACTAGACCATGTGGTTCATTTATAATTAATCATTTCCATGTTTGGTTTATTATTTACTCTTATGTTTTGTGTTATAGCTTTGGTTTTGTTTCTTTTTTGACCCCATGCTTGTTTTCTTTTGCATTGATTAAGCATTTTTTTCTAATTTCCTTTTTTCCCTGTATTTGTTTGAAAGTTATAATTCTGTTTAAATTCACTAATGGTTACCTCCCCTGGAGGAGAGCATGGAATTCTACTCTAGTAGTTTTTCCTGGACAATCCCTTGTACAGAGGAGCCTGGTGGGCTACCGACCATGGGGTGGCAAAGAGTCAGACATGACTGAAGTGACTTAGCACACACGCAATGGTTAACCTACAAATTACAAAACACATTCATCACATCTATACTTAATACATTCACCATCTGCCTTACAAGTTTTTAAACCTTAATAATTCTATTAACTGCCACCATCCTGTAACTTAAATATCATTTATAGTCAATATCTACTTATATTTCCCACATATTCATGCTTTCTTTTCTCTTCTTCCCTTCTTGCACCTCAAACCTTCCATTATAGATCACTTTATCACTTCTTTTCAACCCAAAGAACATTCTTTAAAATATCCTTTAGTGAAGCTCTGTTAATGGCACACTTTCTTATTTCTTGAAAATACTGTATTTCATGTCACTATTGAAAGTTATTTTGAATTGGATGGAAGTTCTGGGTTGGACAGGGCTTCCCTGGTGGCTCAGATGGTAAAGAATTTGCCTACAATACAGGAGACCTGGGTTCAATTCCTGGGCCAAGAAGATCCTCTGGAGAAGGGAATGGCACCTCCATTATTCTTGCCTGGAGAATTCCATGGACAGAGGACTGTGAAGGGCTACAGTCCATGGGGTCACAAAGAGTCAGACATGGCAGTGACTAACACTTTCGCTTTCTGGGTTGAACATTATTATTTCTCAGCATCTTAAAGATACCATTCCAGTATATTCCAGCTTTCATTTTCACCACTGAGATGCTAGCTTTGAATCTGTTATTTGGACAGTATATCACTTTTTCTCTGTTCTCAGACTTCGTCTGTAGTGTCTTACTGCTTTCTGATGCCATGTCAATGTGTAGATTTCTTTCAATGTATCCTGCTTGAGGTTCATTGGAATTCTTAGGAAAAAAAATTTATCGGTCAGGCACTGCATCTGTTGTCAAAAGTATCTTGTTATTATACTTTTAAATATTGCCACTACCAGATTCTCTTTTTCCTTTCCTCCATGAAATCTAATTAGAACTATGAATTTTAGACCTTATTTTTTTTCTTCAAGTCTTTTAAGCTCACCTTTTATTTTCCATTTTATAGTCTTTTATGGATTGTGGGTAATTTTTGAGGCTTCAAATCATTAACTCTTCAGCTAAATTAATTTCCTGTTAAACTTGAATTTTAAAATTATTATGTTTTGATTTTGTTTCTTGGTTTAAAAAAAAAAATCTTCTTGGTTATAGTCCTGTTCCCTATAGACAATTTTAACTTTGTCTTTTGTAATATAAACACAGTACCTGTAGTATGTAACTTCTATGTCTGATAATGCCAGCATTTGAAATATTTCAGTCTTTTGCTGTCTTTTGTTGATGTTCTTTGTGTTTGTGAAGCACTACTTCGTGTTCTTGAAACATTTGTTTTTTTTGTGGGTACTTTCCTTGGAAAAATTGAGGATTGTGATAAAGGTTCATTCCCCTGGACAGAATTTGCTGTTTCTCTGCCATGAACCCATGAGTACTACAGTCTGAGTTCCTTAATAATAGGTTTTTTTTTAAAGGTTAATCATTTGTGTTTGTTTTTGAACTACTTGGGTGATTTGAATTTGGGCTGCGAATCCATATCTGATTATTTATTTGCCTGCTCTTATGTTAAAAGTACAGCCATCTGGGGGTGTTCCAGTCTTATGAGAGATTACACATTGGATCCCCTCCTTTGGGGAGGTCTGGGCTTTCTCTTCTATCCCTTATGCATATGACCCATGAACACTTAGACTCTAGTTTATCAGGTTTGATAAATGCGTTCGAGGCAGAAGCGACTTCTGTGTTCCTCTTGCATCTATGGGTTTCTACATTCACGTGGATTTTGCACTGATAAAATCTCTTTATTTTTTATCCCTCTATTTTCCTCTTAGATACTTTGAAAAGGTGTTTTCTGTATTTTATCATTTATTTCAGTTCTCAACATTAGAAGGGTTAGTTCAGATACTAAGCTAAATGTGTATCAAAAAGAGAAGTCCACTTTACTTTTGAATGGTAATTTAATGTTAATCCTTAAAAGTAGTTTTTTATTTTTCTTTTAAAAAAAATTATTTATTTTACTTGGAGCATAATTACTTTACAATATTGTGGTGGTTTTTGCCGTACATCAGTATGAATCAGTTATAGATATATACGTGTCCCCTCCATCTGCACCCCAACTCCCACCTCCCTCCCCACCCCATCCCTCTAGGTTGTCCCAGAGCACTAGCTTTGGGTACCCTGTGTCCTATGTCAAACTTGCACTGCTTATCTATTTTACATATGGTAATGTTTATGTTTCAATGCTATTCTCTCAAATCATCCCACCCTCTTCTTCTTCCACTGAGTCCAAAAGTCTGTTTTTTGTGTCTGTGTCTTCTTTGTTGTCCTGTGTATAGGATCATCAGTACCATCTTTCTAGAGTCTGTATATATGTGTAAATATGTGATATTTTTCTTTCTCTTTCTAACTGATTTCACTCTGTATAATCGGGTCTAGGTTCATCTACCTCATTAGAACTGACTCAAATGTATTCCTTTTTATAGCTGAGTAATATTCCATTGTGTGTATGTACCACAACTTCCTTATCCATTCATCTGCCAATGGACTTCTAGGTTGCTTCCATGTCTCAGCTATTATGAATAGTGCAGTAATGAATAGCACTAATGTAAAGATACATGTGTCTTTTTCAATTCTGGTTTCCTCAGGGTATATACACAGTAGTTGGACTGCTGGGTCATATGATAGTTTTATTACTGGTCTTTTAAGGAAATTCCATACTGTTCTCCATAGTGACTGTATTAGTTTGCATTCCCACCAACAGAGCAAGAGGGTTCCCTTTTCCCCATATCCTCTCCAGCATTTATTGTTTGTAGACTTTTTGATGATGGGCGTGCTGACTGGTGTGAGAGGAAAACTCATTGTGGTTTTGATTTGTATTTCTCTAATAATAAGGGATGTTGAGCATCTTTTCATGTGTTTATTAGCCATTTGTATGTCTTCTTTGGAGAAATATCTGTTTAGGTCTTCTGCCCACTTTTTGATTGGTTTATGCCTTTTTCTGATATTGAGCTGCATGAGCTGCTTGTATATTTTGGAGATTCATTCTTTTTCAGTTGTTTGACTTGCCATTATTTTCTCCCATTTTAAGGGATGTCTTTTCACCTTGCTTATAGTTTCCTTCATTGTGCAAAAGCTTTTAAGTTTAATTAGGTCCCATTTGTTTGTTTTTGTTTTTATTTCCATTACTTGGGGAGGTGGATC
Source organism: Bison bison bison (assembly GCF_000754665.1). NCBI lineage: Eukaryota > Metazoa > Chordata > Mammalia > Artiodactyla > Bovidae > Bison > Bison bison. The sequence goes on from NW_011495030.1 coordinate 5,912,570, forward strand.
ATAGAGGATCTTGCTGTGATTTATGTCAGAGACTGTTCTGCCTATGTTTTCCTCTATGAGTTTTATAGTTTCCAGTCTTACATTTAGCTCTTTAATCCTTTTTGAGTTTATTTTTGTGTATGGTGTTAGAAAGTGTTCTAATTTCATTCTTTTACATGCAATTGACCAGTTTTCCCAGCACCACTCATTGAAAAGACTGTCTTTTCTCCTTTGTATATTTTTACCACCTTTGTCAAAGATAAGGTGTCCATAGGTGTGTGAATTTATCTCTGGGATTTCCATTTTGTTCCATTGATCTGTATTTCTGTTTTTGTGCCAGTATCATACTGTCTTGGGCTTTCCTTGTGGCTCAGCTGGTAAAGAATCCACCTGCAGTGTGGGAGACCTGGGTTCGATCCCTGGGTTGGGAAGATCCCCTGGAGAAGAGACAGCTTACCCAGTCCAGTATTCTGGCCTAGAGAATTTCATGGACTGTGTAGTCCATGGGGTCACAAAGAGTTGGACACGACAGAGCAACTTTCATATATGTACTGTTTTGTGAACTATAGTATATAGTTATACTATATGACTTTGTAGTATAGTGTGAAGTAAGGAAAGCTGATTCCTTCAGTTTCACTCTTCTTTCTCAAAATTGCTTTGGCTATTTGGGCTCTTTCGTATTTCCATACAAATTGTGAAATTATTTGTTCTAGTTTTGTGAAAATTATCATTGGTAGTTTGATTTGAGTCTATAGATTGCTTTGGATAGTATAGTCATCTTCACTATATTGATTCTTCAAATCCAAGAACATGGTATCTCTCTCCATCTGTTCATGTTGTCTTTGATTTCTTTCATCAGTGTTTTATAGTTTTCTGTATACAGGTTTTTTGTCTCTAGATAAGTTTATTCCTATTCTTTTTGTTTCAATGTTGAATGGAACTGTTTCCTTAATTTCTTAATTTCTGACTTTTCATAGTGTTTAGGAATGCAATGGATTTCTGTGTATTAATTTTATATCCTGTGACTTTAACTGTATTCATTGATTAGCACCAGTAATTTTCTGGTGGCATCTTTAGGCTTTTCTATATAGAGAATCATGTCATCTGCAAACAGTGAGAGTTTTACTCCTTTTCCAATCTGGATTCCTTTTATTTATTTTTCTTCTCTGATTGTTGTGGCTAGAACTTCCCAAACTACATTGAATAGTATTGGTGAGAGTGGGCATTCTTGTCTTTTTCCTGATTTTAGAGAAAATATTTTCAGTTTTTTGCCATTGAGATGGTGTTTCCTGTGGGTTTGTTGTATATGGCTTTTATTCTATTGAGGTATGTTCATTCTGTGCCTTCTTTCTGGGAAGTTTTATCAAAAACAGGTATTGAATTTTGTCAAGGGCTTTCTCTGCATCTACTGAAATAATCATGATTTTTATCTTTCAATTTGTTAATATGGTGTATCACATTGATTGATTTGTAAATATTGATGAATCCTTGCATGCCTGGGATAAAGCCTACTTGATCATGATGTATGATGTTTTTAACATGTTGTTGGCTGTTCCCTAGAATTTTGTTGAGGATTTTTGCTTTTATATTAGTCAGTGGTATTGACCTGTAATATTTTTTTGTGGCATCTTTGTCTGATTTTGGTATCAGGGTTATGGTGACCTCATAGAATGACTTTGAGAGTTTTCCTTCCTCTACAATTTTCTAAAAGAGTTTGAGCAGGATAGGTGTTAGCTCTTCTCTAAGTTTTTGGTACAGTTCACCTGTGAAGCCATCTGGTCCTGGGTTTTTGTTTGTTGGAAGATCTTTTTTTTTTTGACAAGCTGATTAAATTTAGTTTAGAACATAAATCAGGGATTGACTCACGTGTTTTCAGTGTGCATGTTTGTATGGAGACAAAAAGCACCTGCTCCAATTTTTTGATTCTTTTTTTAAATTATTTTTTGTATGTTGCTGTTGTTGTTGTTTAGTTGCTAAGTCATGTCCAACTCTTTTGAAACCACAAGGAGCCCACCAGGCATCTCTGTCCATGGGATTTCCCCGGCAAGAATACTGGAGTGGGTTGCCATTTCCTTCTCCATGCTGGAAGATTTTTGATTACAGTTTTGATTTTTGTGCTTGTTATTGGTCTGTTTATATTTTTTATTTCTTCCTGGTTCAGTTTTGGAAGGTTATACCTTTCTAAGACTTTGTCCATTTCTTCCAAGTTGTTCATTTTATTGGCATATAGTTGCTCATAGTAGTCTCTTATGATCCTTTGTATTTCTGTGTTGTCTGTTGTAGCTTCTCCTTTTTCATTTCTAATTTTACTGATTTGAGTCATCTCCCTTTTTTCTTAGTGAGTCTGGCTAACGGTTTGTCTATTTTGTTTATCTTCTCCAGCTACCTTTTAGTTTTATTGATCTTTGCTATAGTCTCCTTCATTTCTTTTTCATTTATTTCTGCTCTGATCTTTACAATTTCTTTCCTTCTACTAATTTTGGTATTTTTTTGTTCTTTTTCTAGTTGCTTTAGGTGTAAGGTTAGGTTGTATATTTGATGTCTCTTTTGTATCTTGAGGTAGGCCTGTATTGTGATGAACTTTCCTCTTAGCACTGCTTTTACCGAATCCCATAGGTTTTGGGTTGTCATGTTTTCATTGTCATTTGTTTCTATGCATATTTTGATTTCCTTTTGGATTTTTTCAGTGATCTGTTGGTTATTCAGAAATGTATTGTTTAGCCTTCATGTGTTTGTATTAAAAATTTTTTTCCTATTGTTGATATCTAATCGTACAGCATTGTGATCAGAAAAGATGCTTGAAATGATTTCAGTTTTTTAAAATTTCCCAAGGCTTAATTTGTGGCCCAGGATGTGATCTGTCCTGGAGAATGTTCCATGTGCAAAATCCATTGTTTTGGGGTGAAATGCTCTATAGATACCAATTAGGTTCAGCTGGTCCAATGCATTGTTTAAACCTTGTGTTTCCTTATTGAATTTTCTCTGGGTGATCTGTCCATTGCTGAGACTGGAGCATTAAAGTCCCTACCGTTATCATGTTACTGCTGATCTCCCCTTTAATAGTTGGTGGTATTTGCCTTTGCATTGAGGTGCACCTACGTCAGGTGCATATTTATTAGCAATTCTTATGTCTTCTTGGATTGATCCCTTGATCATTATATAGTGTCCTTCTTGTCTCTTATATTGGTCTTTATTTTAAAGTCCATTTTTTCTGATATAAGTATTGCTACTCCCACTTTCTTTTGGTCTCCATTTGCATAGAAAATCTTTTTCCACCCCCTCACTTTCAGTCTGTATATGTCCCTAGGTCTGAGGTGGGTCTTTTGTAGACAGCATATATAGGGGTATTGTTTGTGTATCCATTGGGCCAGTTTATGTCTTTTGGTTGGAGCATTTAACCCATTTATGTTTAAGTTTATTATTGATAAGTATGATCCCATTACCATTTACTTTATTGTTTTGGGTTTGTTTTTATAGGGCTTTTCTGCATTTTCTGTCTAGAGAAGGTCCTTTAGCATTTGTTGAAGAGCTGTTTAGTGTTGAAATCTCTTAGTTTTTGCTTATCTGTAAAGCTTTTGATTTCTCCTTCAAATCTGAATGAGATACTTGCTGGGTAGAATAATCTTGGTTGTAGATTTTTCCCTCGCATCACTTTAAGTACATCCTGCTTTTCCCTTCCGGCCTGCAGAGTTTCTTTTGAAAGGTCAGTTATTAGCCTTATGGGGATACCCTCATAAGTTATTTGTTGCTTTTCACTTGCTGCTTTTAATATATGTTGTGTTTAATTTTTGTTAGTTTGATTTGTTTCTCCTTGGGTTTATCCTGTATGGGACTCTCTGGACTTCTTGGTTTTGGGTGGCTATTTCCTTCCCCATTTCAGGGAAGTTTTCAACTATTATCTTCTCAAGTATTTTCTCATGTCCTTTCCTTTTGTCTTTTTTTTTGCGACATCTATGATTTAAATGTTGGAGTGCTTAAAATTGTCCCAAAGATCTCTGAGGGTGTCCTCATTTCTTTTTACTCTTTTTTCTTTATTCCACTCCATTTCATTTATTTCCAGCATTATATTTTCCAGCTCACTTATCCATTCTTCTGTCTCAGTTACTCTGCTCTTGGGTCTCTCCAGGGTGTTTTTCATCTCAGTTATTTTATTGTTCATTGCTGATTGACTATTCCTTACTTCTTCTAGGTCCCTTTTAAACATTCCTTGCCTCTTCTCATTATGTGTCTCGAGTTTATTTATCTGTATCTCTATTTTGTTTTCAAGATTTTGGATCATCTTTCCTATCATTATTCTGAATTTGTTTTCAAGTAGACTATCTCCTCTTCTTTTGTTTGGTCTGGTGGGTTTTTATGGTGTTCCTTTGCCTGCTGGATATTTCTCTGCCTTTTAATTTTGCTTAGTTTTCTGTGTTTGGGGTCTCCTTTCTTCAGGCTGGAGGGTCATAGTTCCTCTTAATTGTGGAGTCTGCTCCCTTTGGGTGGGGTTGAACTAGGGCCTTGTGAAGGTTTTCTGGTTGGGGAAATTTGTGCCTGTGTTCTAGTGGATGGAACTGAATTTCATCTTTTCCACCACGGCAGCCATAAGTTTATTTTCTAAGTCTGTGAGTCTGTTTCAGTTTTGTAAATAAGTTCATTTGTGTAATTTCTTTTTAGATTGCACATATAAGGGGAGTCATATGATATTTCTCCTCTGTTAATCATTTTAAAATGTACAGTTCATTAGTTGTTGTTATTGTTCAGTCACTCAGTCATGTGTGACTCTTCGAAACCCCGTGTTCAGCCTTGCTATCTCCTGTTTGACCACTTCCAATATAACCTGATTCGTGGACCTAACATTCCAGGTTCCTATGCAGTAGTGTTCTTTACAGCATCTGACTTTACTTTTACCACTAGACACATCCACCAGGTATAGTTTCCGCTTTGGCTTAGCCTCTTCATTCCTTCTGGAGCTATTTCTTCACTCTTCTCCAGTAGCATATTAGACACTTACTGACCTGTGTGGGGAATTCATCTTTCAGTGTCATATATTTTTGCCTTTTCATATTGTTCATGGGGTTCTCAAGGCAAGAATGCTGAAGTGTTTTGCCATTCCCTTCTCCAGTGGACCATGATTTGTCATAACTCTCCACCATGACCCATCCATCTTTGGTGGCTCTACACTCATGGCTCATAGTTTCATTAAGTAGGCAAGGTTGTAGTCCATGTGATCAGTTTGATTAGTTTTCTGTGACTGTGATTTTCATTCTGTCTGCCCTCTAATGAATAAGGACAAGAGGTTTGTGCAAGCTTCTTGATGGGAGGAACTGCCTGTGGGGAAAACTGGGTCTTGCTCTGGTGGGCAAAGCCTTTCTTGTTGTTGTTAAGTCTCTCAGTCATGTCCAACTCTGCAATGCCATGGACTGCAGCATGCCAGGCCTCCCTGTCCTTCATCATCTCCCAGAGCTTGCTCAAACTCACATCCATTGAGTCTATGATGCCATCCAACCATCTCATCCTCTGTAATTCCCTTCTCCACCTGCCTTCCATCCTTCCCAGCATCAGGGTCTTTTCTAATGAGTCAGCTCTTCAAAATTGGTGACCAAAGTATTGGAACTTCAGCTTCAGTCCTTCTAATGAATATTCAGGATTGATTTCTTTTAGGATTTACTGGTTTGATCTCCTTGCAGTCCAAGAGACTAAAGAGTCTTCTCCAACACTTCAGTTTAAAAGCATCAATTTTTTGGTATTCAACCTTCTTTATGGTCCAACTCTCACATCCATGCATGACTACTGGAAAAACCATAGCTTTGACTATACAGACATTTGTGGGCATAGTAATGTCTCTGCTTTTTAATACACTGTCTAGGTTTGTCATAGTTTTTCTTCCAAGGAGAAGGGTCTTTTAATTCCATGACTGTAGTCACCATCTGCAGTGGCTTTGAAACCCAAGAAAATAAAGTCTGTCACTGTTTCCATTGTCTCCCCATCTATTTCATCTATTTGCCATGAAGTGATGGAACGGATGCCATGATCTTAGTTTTTTTTTATTTTGAGTTTTAAGTCAGCTTTTTCACTTTCATCTTTCACCTTCATGAAGAGGCTCTTTAGTTCTTCTTCACTTTCTGCCATAAGGATGGTGTCATCTGCATATCTGTGGTTATTGATATTTCTCCCAGCAATCTTGATTCTAGCTTGTGCTTCATCCAGCCCAGCATTTCACATGATGTACTCTGCATATAAGTTAAATAAGCAGGGTGACAATATGCAGCCTTGACATACTCTTCCCAATTTTGAACCAGTCTGTTGTTTCATTTCCAGTACTAACTGTTGCTTCTTGACTTGCATATGGGTTTGTCAGGAAGCAGGTAAGGTGGTCTGGTACTTCATCTCTTTAAGAGTTTTCCACAGTTTGTTGTGATCCACACAGTCAAAAGCTTTAGTGTAGTCAATAAAGCAGAAGTAGATGCTTTTCTGGAATTCTCTTGCTTTTTCTATGATCCAATAGATGTTGGCAATTTGATCTCTGGTTCCCCTGCCTTTTCTAAATCCTTCTTGTATATCTGGAAGTTCTCAGTTCATGTACTACTGAAGCCTAGCTGAAGAATTTTGAGCATTACTTTGCTAGCATGAGAAATGAGTGCAACTGTGTGGTAGCTTGAACATTTTTTGGCATTGCCCTTTTTTGGATTGCTCAGTCTTTAATCCAATTTTCTGCTGATGAGTGAGGCTCTGTTTCCTCTCTGTAGTTTGGCCTGAGGCCAAACTATGGTAGGTGCAATGGCAGTATTGGTGACCTCCTTCAAAAGGACTTATGCCATTAGCCTGGGCCTCTCGGGACCATTGTAGTCAGTGCCCCTGACCCCATGGCAGGTCACTGTCAACCCACACCTCTGCCAGGGACTCCCAGACACACAGGGGCAAGTATGGCTCAATCTCTTGTGGGGTCACTGCTCCTTTCTCTTTGGTCCTGGTGCGCACAAGGTTTTGTTTGTGCCCTCCAAGAGTCTCTGTTTCCCTAGTCCTGTGGAAGTTCTGTAATCAAATCCTTCAAAGTCAGTTTCCCTGGGGATACTCAGTACATTTGCCAGATCCCCAGGTTCAGAACTCTGTTGGGCCTATAACTTTTGCAGCAGCAGAGGAACTTTTTTGGTATAACTGTTTTCCAGTTTGTCAGTCACCTGGCAGGCAGCTCTATAGTGGAGCTAATGGCGACCTTCTTTAAAAGGACTTATGCCACACACTGTGCCTTCCAGGACTGCTTTTGCCAGAACCTCTGTCCCTGTGGCAGGCCACTGCTGACTCATGCCTCTGCTGAAGACCCTCAAACACTCAAAGGCGGGTCTGGTTCAGTCTCTGGTGGGGGTCACTGCACCTTCCCCTTGGTCCTGTTGTGCACAAGGTTTCTTTTGTGCCCTCCAAGCATCCCTGGTGGGTATGAGGTTTGATTTTAAATGTGATTGTGCCCTTCTTATCATCTTGTTGGGGCTTCTCCTTTGCCCTTGGTTGTGGGGTATATTTTTTTAGTGGGTTCCAACATTCTCCTAATCAATGGTTGTTCTGTAGTTAGTTGCAATTTTGGTGTTCTTGCAGCAGAAGGTGAGCACTTGTCCTTCTACTCCACCATCTTGGAATTGAAGGTTCACAACTCCAAGCATTCACATTTTTGGGCAATGAATGTCTAGAACTCTTCTCATCTTGCAAAACTGAAACTTTATACCCATTAGCCAATAATTTCCAATTTTCCCCTACCCTCATCCTCTGGCAACCACCATTCTACTTTTTGTCTCTATGGGTTTGACTGCTCTAAATACCTCATGTAAGTGAAGTTACACAATATTTGTCTTTTTGTGACTGATTTATTTCACTTAGTATAATGTTTTCAGGTTTCATCTATGTTGTGGCATGGGTCTTTTTCCATTGTATGCACATACCACATTTTGTTTATCCATTCGTCTCTTGATGGACATTTCAGTTGCTTCTCTTTCTCAACTAATGTGAGTAGTTCTACAGTGAATGTGGGTGTACAAATATCTCCTCTAGACACTTTTTTCAGTTCTTTTGAGTATATACCCAGAAGTGGAATTGCTAGATCATAATCTTTGTTTCCTATTTTTTAGTAGGAAACACACTGTTATGGAAAACGCACTGTTTACATTCCCACCAATAGTACATAAGTATCCTAATTTCTTCACGTTACTGTCAACATTTGTTATTTTCTTTTCTTTCTTTTTTTTTATGTGTAGCAATACAGACTGAGGTTAATTCTGTTACTTTTTGTTTTTAAATATATTTGAAGTTATGTTTATAAGTTCACAAACATTTAAATTTTATAAAGGATTAATTTACCTCTTTATAATTATAGAATACCTGTCTCTCTCTTTAATGATATTTCTTGCTTTGGAGTGTATTTTTTATGATAGTAGTAATGCTACATTGAACTTATTTTCTTTGGTGTTTGCATGTATATATTTTTCTATTCTTTTACTTTCAAAGTCTGTCTTAATGTTCAATGGGTAGCAGATAATCAAGTTAATGATTTTTTAAAATCTAATCTGATAATTGTAGTTTTTTATAATTGACATGTTTTGTCCACTTACATTTAGTGCAATTATTGACATATAAATCTGGATTTGGATTATTGATATCCAAAACTCCAGGCTCTTTCCAACAGGATCCATAGTGCAGTTTAATGTTACCTTCCATATCCCAGCATTAGTTTCTATGCTCATCATATTGGTTATGTATATATATTCTGCTTTTGGAATCTAAAATATATCTGAGGCTTTTTACCAAACTCAGTTACATTCATTAAAAACTTTTCATTATGCATTTTTTCATATTTGTGTCAGGAAGGAGAATGGAGAAATCCACATTTAGTTCACAATAATGCTGAGACTGTAAGATCCCATGCCAATAAAATGAGGGGTCTAGAAAGTGTCTGAAGTACCTTACGTATTTGAAATTCTTTTACTTTCAGTGCTAATGTTGACTATTGAGCCCATCTTTGCATGAAATGCTCCCTTGATATCTCTAGTTTTCTTGAAGAGATCTCTAGTCTTTCCCATTCTATTGTTTTCCTCTATTTCTTTGCATTGATTGCTGAGGAAGGCTTTCTTATCACTCCTTGCTATTCTTTGGAATTCTGCATTCAAATGGGTATATCTTTCCTTTTCTCCTTTGCTTTTCACTTTTCTTTTTGGTTCACAACTATCTGTAAGACCTCCTCAGACAACCATTTTACTTTTTTTCATGTCTTTTTCTTGGGGATGGTCTTGATCCCTGTCTCTTGTACAGTGTCATGAACCTCCATCCATCATTCATCAGGCACTCTATCAGATCTAGTCCCTTAAATCTATTTCTCACTTCCACTGTATAATCATAAGGGATTTGATTTAGGTCATACCTGAATGGCCTAGTGGTTTTCCTTACTTTTTTCAATTTAAGTCTGAATTTGGCAATAAGGAGTTCATGACCTGAGCCACAGTCAGCTCCCAGTCTTGTTTTTGCTGACTGTATAGAGCTTCTTCATCTTTGGCTGCAAAGAATGTAATCAGTCTGATTTCGGTGTTGACCATCCGGTGATGTCCATGTGTAGAGTCTTCTCTTGTGTTGTTGGAACAGGGTGTTCTTTTTTTTTTTATAAACAGTGTGTTCTCTTGGCAAAACTCTATTAGCCTTTTCCCTGCTTCATTCTGTACTCCAAGGCCAAATTTGCCTGTTACTCCAGGCATTTCTTGACTTCCTACTTTTGCATTCCAGTCTCCTACAATGAAAAGGACATCTTTTTTGGGTGTTAGTTTTAGAAGGTCTTGTAGGTCTTCATAGAACCGTTCAACTTCAGTTTCTTCAGCGTTACTCATTGGCGCATAGACTTGCATTACCATGGTATTGAATGATTTGCCCTGGAAACAACAGAGATCATTCTGTCATTTTTGAGATTTCATCCAAATACTGCATTTCGGACTCTTTTGTTGACGATGTTGGCTACTCTATTTCTTCTAAGTGAAATGGTATGGACCTAACAGAAATAGAAGATATTGAGATATCATATCTGGTCCCATCACTTCATGGCAAATAGATGGAGAAACAGTGGAGAGAGTGGCAGACTTTAGTATTTTGGGCTCCAAAATCACTACAGATGGTGACTGCAGCCATGAAATTAAAAGACACTTACTCCTTGGAAGAAAAGTTATGACCAATGTAGACAGCATATTAAAAAGCAGAGACATTACTTTGCCAACGAAGGTCCATCTAGTCAAAGTTATGGTTTATTCCAGTAGTCATGTATGGATGTGAGAGTTGGACTATGAACAAAGCTGAGTGCACAAGAATTGATGCTTTTGAACTGTGGTGTTGGATAAGACTCTTAAGAGTCTCTTAGGCTGCAAGGAGATCCAACCAGTCCATCCTAAAGGAAATCAACCCTGAATACTCATTGGAAGGACTGATGTTAAAGCTGAAACTCCAATACTTTGGCCGCCTGATGTGAAGAGCTGACTCACTTGAAAAGACCCTGATGCTGGGAGGGATTGGGGGCAGGAGGAGAAGGGGACGACAGAGGATGAGATGGTTGGATGGCATCACCAATTCAATGGGCATGAGTTTGAGTAAACTCTGGGAGTTGGCAATGGACAGGGAGGCCTGGCATGCTGCAGTCCATGGGGTTGCAAAGATTCAGACACAACTGAGCAACTGAACTGAATTGAACATTGACTCTATCTAATGCATGTATATTCATTTGAAATTCCTATAGTCCTTACCTGCTACCAGTTCCTTAAATATCAGAGCATTTTATCCTAAGAGTTTCCAACAAAGAGAATAATATTTTGTAACTGTATATTCATAAAATGCTGGGCTCAGGAAGATTTCTGTATGAGCCTCTTAGTGAACTTAGCTCAGTGTGATGGAATTCTTTGACTAACTTTGATTTTAAAATGTAATCTCTGTGTTGGTTGTCATAGCTATTGAATATGTTGACAGTTATTTCACCTCTTTTTTCTTTGAAACATATGGTAGCATTGCCATTCTCCTGCCTTTAAAATTTTAGATGTAGCAAAAGACTTGCTTTGGCCAATGAAATGTGAGACAGTGTCACTTCCTGGTGGAAACTTTAAGAACTAATGTGTGCTTCACCAAATTCTGTTTTCCTTCTCCCATAGAAACTGGCAATGTCCCAGATGGTGTTGCTTCCTTAGCATAGGTACCGAAATGAGATTTATGCAAAGTAGTGTTTCTAACTGACTGATAATTGACACGGAGTCTGAGTGAGAAGTAAATTTTTATTGTCTGAGATTTTAAGGTTGTTTGTTACAGTAGTAAAACTTAGTCTTTCCTGATTGATTAAAAAATAAGGGAAAGATTATTTTTCATTGAACTTCCCATATCCTGGCACAGTGTTTGTGAATTGTTGAGTCAGATTTTAAAATTAGAGTTCTCTAACCCCTATGGTAACACTGCAAAGATGGACATTCTCCAGTTTTTTGTGAGACTTCATCTTATATCCTTAATATAGTCCATCCATTTTTCTCCCCTAGCTGGAGGCAAGGAGAATTAAATTTGAGTTAGTCACAACTAGAAATCATTTTGTTTCATACAAAGCCCATTGGGAAAAGAATACAAAAGAATTTTTTCCCAGTAGGAAAAAATTTCCTGTTATAACTAGGTAGGCTATTGGCCTATTAGAAATGGTACTAGGTACGAGAAGAAGCAAGGGGTTTTTGTTTGTTTTTCAGTTCAAAATAATTGGGACAGAAACCTCTCTGGTCACAGAATTGTGTGCTTGGGAGTGACATTGGTATTCACCAAATTCACCTCATTTCCTACAAGTAACCTAGCTCAGAGAAAGTGCTTTATTCCTAGAGGGTATGAGGTCATTTTTGTTCTATGAAGTTAGATGGATCTACCAAGAGAAAGTCATATTCTCTTGGTCAGATAAATATTTTACAGATTTTTTTTCTCAATAGATGCAGTAGACATGTTATTTATTGTTCAAACACAGAGATGTTTGAGAATCAAAGAGGGTATTGTTACCAATTAAAACAGGACATCTAGCATGTACTGATATTTGCTTGGGAAAACTGCATGAACACCTTACAAATACAGACTTATTAATGTGAATTTCATAACAGAATCAGGCCATTAAGTCCTTTGTTCTGAGAGGAGCTGAGTGACTGAATAACAGAAAAGCCAAGAGAAGGAAATTTCATCCCTAGTAGGGCATTTCAGTGAGTAACATCATTTTTCCATTAGCTGATCACCATTAAACTTTCTGCAGATATAACCCTAAGTGGGGACTTTGATATCTTTGTACAAATGCGTGAACTGTTTGCCTGCAAGATCCATTCCTTCCCAGCAGTCCTCCACCCCAAGACCCACATTAAATGTTATTTCCTCTGGAAAGAGCATCTGGAGAGGTGGCTGGTGTTTGGTGACTAGGTTTCCCCAGCACAGTGTACACACTTCTGTGTAGACTTGGCACTCTGAATTCTAATTCTCCGTTTATGTCTGCCTTCCCTCAAGGGCTGCTCAAGGGCAAAATCCATACCCTCTTCTATTGTGTCTTCCTAAGAAAAAACTTTTTTTGACCGAAAGTGACCGCTGAGGAAATTATTGAAAGAATGAACACAGAGAGCTATTATACTTATTTAGAGAAAGATTATGCTTACAAGACCTTCATAGCTTGAGCATGAGATAAAAGGAATAGAAAGGCTGAACTGGTTTACCCGCTGTTTGCTGATTCATAACAGGAGGAAGGGAAGAGTGATTTGGAGGTAGAGGCAGGGGAAAAACAAAAGGCAGTGCCTCCATGTTAATTACACTTGGCTCTGGTGCCATTTCAGAAGGGAACTCACAAAGCTGTTAACTGCTAGAAGCTGTGTTTATTACTTGAGGGAAAACAAGGTAATATACTAATCTTTAAGGGAGTTTTAAAAGACTTTCCTGGTACAACTTCTAGGAATGAAACTGCATGTAGATCAGATCCACCAAGTGACAATTATAAGCATTAGAGAGGCAGAGAACTCATCTGGTCAACCCTCTCCACAGGGCATTCATTTTTATGTACCTCCTGTCACTTCCCAGAAGTAGGTGGACCTCAAACAGAGCAGAAAACACTGCTTTGAAAAGAAAAGGCAGATACTTGGCTCCTAATGCTACATGGCCTTGGTGAGGGATCTGAAATTGACCAATGTTAAATTAGCAGTAGAATTCTCCAAGCCAGAGTTACTAATAAGTCTGAAGCCTGATCTCCTGAGAAATCATATATATTTGTGTAGAATGGGGATCCCTCTCTTCTGGGTCAGGAAGTGGGTGGAGAGGAGATACATTTGCTTTCTTAAGCTGTTTAAAGGAATTGAAAAGCTGATCTCATTGAGGAATGTGGCAAGACAGAGCAATTTTTATCAGAAGTAGTACTACGAAGAATAGCACAAGGCACAGAGACTTTTAAAGTTCCTTTTGGTTTTAACTTTGAGCTGACATGTTGAATGGGTTAGAAGCACTAAGCATCGGTGTTTCCCTCCAGGGCTAGAGTTTTTGTAGCACTAGGGTATTGACTTCCCTGGTGGCTCAGGTGGTAAAACATCTGCCTACAATGTGCGAGACCTGGGTTCAATCCCTGGGTTGGGAAGATCTCCTGGAGAAGGAAATGGCAACCCACTCCAGTATTCTTGCCTGGAGACTCCCATGGACTACAGTCCATGGGGTTGCAAAGAATCGGACACGACTGAGTGACTTCACTCACTCACTCAGGGTATAAGGAGGGGTCTCAGGGACTATGGGAGGTGGTGGCAGAAGGAGATGGTGCAGAAAGGACATCCCATCTCCCTGCATTGAGTCTACCTTGGCCTTCACCTTCCCCGTATTCTCTTCCTTCAATAAGTGTACCCTGGACTTCCTCCACTAAGTTCATGGCACTGTGCGAAGCAGTGGTAAAAATGACAGCCTTGTCTGTCAAGATCTCCCAGTCTTGTGGGGAAGGCAGCTACAATAAACCATCATCATTCACTGTGATAGTTATGCTATGAGAAACGTGTGCAGGAGTTTGTGGGAATATTGAGGAGGGAGTTGCTGATTCTGTGTGGTTATAAATACAGAAGAATTTAAGATTGGGGAAGGCTTCACATGTGGCTCCCCATTGTAAAACCCAACACTGTTGGTGACGCATTCTTGATGTCTCCAACATCTGTGTCTTAGTCACCTTGGGCTGGTATAACAAAATACCACAAACTAGGTAGCTTATAAAGCATAGGAATTTATTTGCCACAGTTCTAGAGGCTGGGAAGTCCAGGATCATGGCACCAGCAGACTTTGTATTTGGCAAGGATTTCCCAGTTTGTAGACTGTTGTCTTTTCTCTTTTTCCTCAGACAGCAGAAAGGGCAAAGGATATCTCTGTGGTCTCTTTTAAAAGTGCATGAGTTCATTCATGAGGGCTCCACCCTCATAACCTAATTACCTGTAAAAAAAACTCTGCCTTCTAATACCACTACTTTGGGCATTAAGTTTTCAACACATGAATTTTGAGAGAGCACAAGCATTTGGTCTGTAGCCACATGTCTCCACTGATCCAGTATCACCACCATGTTGCTTGACACCATCACAGGGCTCCATCCACTTTGCACTGCTCTCACCTTTGTCCTGTTTGTTCCTTGGCTGGAAAGTGCTTCTTGGTTCTAATCTGATTCTTATCCATCAAAGATCAGCTGATATCATACCTCCTCTGTGGAGCCTTCTCTGAGGTTCATAGCCCACAGTGCTCTCCCCATTCTGGAACTGCTGTTTGGAGTTTGACTTTGATACTTGATATTTTGACTCTTTGTTACTCTTATCCTGCATTGTGACATCTCTTATAGTTCTTCTATTATTGATTTAATAAGCAGACTTTTCTCAACTAAAATTAAAGGCAGTAAGTGGCAGAATCCATTATCTAATATTCCATATACATTGTGTAAAGTGTAGGACGTAGTACCAGTAGATACTTATTGAAAGAATGAGTGGAAAATGTAGGCCTTTTGCTCCACGGATGACATTTGGCATGAAATTGTCTTTTTTTTTTTTTTTTTCCTGAGCCCCAATTCAATATGAAACGCCTTCCTTTCCTGTGGCTACTAGCTGGGTAATGGTATTTTTTTCCTGAAGGGCATTCAGCTTGTTACTGAGTAGCACTTCCCAGCTGGGGAACAAACAAGAGAAAGCTGAGAGTAGTACAAACTGAACACTAAATATTTACTTGAGAGTTCACTATGAATCTCTACTTGGTGCCAGAGAAACTGAAATTAATATACCCTAAAAACTCACCAAGAGCCAGATATCCTGGAGTGTAAAGTCAAGTGGGCCTTAGAAAGCATCACTACAAACAAAGCTAGTGGAGGTGATGGAATTCCAGTTGAATTATTTCAAATTCTAAAAGATGATGCTGTTAAAGTGTTACACTCACTATGCCAGCAAATTTGGAAAACTCAGCAGTGGAGTTTCTGCTGGAAAAGGTCAGTTTTTATTCCAATCCCAAAGAAGGGCAGTGCCAAAGATTGTTCAAAGTACCATACAGTTGTGCTTATTTAGCATCATAGCAAGGTAATGCTCAAAATCCTTCAGACTAGGCTTCAGCAGTACATAAACCGAGAACTTCCAGATATACGAGCTGGATTTGGAAAAGGAAGAGGAACCAGGATCAAATAGACAACAATTGGTGGGTCATACAGAAAGCAAGGGAATTCCAGAAAAATTTCTGCTTCATGGACTACACTAAAGAGATGGAAATATCAAACAACTTTACCTGTCTCCTAATAAACCTGGTTTTGGGGTCAAGAAGCAAGTTAGAACCTTACATGGAACAAGGGACTGGTTCAAAATTGGGAAAAGAGTACAACAAGGCTGGATATCATCCTGCTTATTTAACTTATATGCAGAGTACATCATGCAAATGCCAAGCTGGATGAATCACAAACTAGAATCAAGAATACTGGAAGAAATATCAACAACTTCAGATATTCAGATTATACTGCCCTAATGGCAGAAAGTGAAAATGAACTAACAGCCCCTTGATGAAGGTGAAAGAGGAGAGTGAAAAAGCTGGCTTAAAACTCAGCATTCAAAAAACAAAGATCATGGCATCTGGTTCCATCACTTCATGGCAAATAGATGAGGAAAAAGTGGAAACAATAACAGGTTTTATTTTCTTGGGCTCCAGAATCACTGTGGACAGTGACTGCAGCCATGAAATTAAAAGACACTTGCTCCTTGAAGAAAAGCTATGGTGAACCTAGACAGCATATTAAAAGGCAGATATCACTTTATCAACAACAGTTTGTATAATCAAAGCTATGGTTTTCCCAATAGTCATATATGGATCTGAGAGTTGGACCATAAAGAAGGCTGAGTGCCAAAGAATTGATGCTTTCAAACTGTGGTGCTGGAGAAGACACTTGAGAGTCCCTTGGACAGCAAGGAGATCAAACCAATCAATCCTAAAGGAAACGAACCCTTGAATATTCATTGGAAGGACTAATGCTGAAGCTCCAATACTTTGGTCACCTGATGCAAAGAGCCAACTTGTTGGAAAAGACCCTGATGCTGGGAAAGGTTGAAGGCAAAAGGAGAAAGGGTGGCAGAAGATGAGATGGTAAGATAGCATTGCAGACTCAGTGGACATGAATTTGAGCAAATCTGGGAAATAGTGAAGGACAGGGAAGCCTGGCATACTGCAGTCCATGGTGTCACAAAGAGCTGGACACAGCTTAGCGACTGAACACACACACAGCAAAAGAACTGACATCTAAATGAGATAAAGTGCGTTAAGTGAGGCTGGATTTAGATGCTACTTCTGACTCTTGATATTTCTATGTGTTACCCTTTTCTTTTCCCATATTGGCATCAGAGGTTTTTAGAATCCTCACTTTGTCCCTGGTATCAAAGATAATGTACCTTGATATATTTTGTTGTTAACATGTGGCTTTAATTTAATAAAATTTAAAAGGGATAAAAGATAAGTGTGATAAAGCATGAGGAGTTTTCTGTTAGGCGAGGGGCCTAACAGAGGGTCAGTTCTCTCTCAATGGTAAGTAATGCTTTCATGAGGCAAAGAATATTTATTCCCATGTTCAACAGGGAATGATAATGTGGGGTGGGAGCTTTTGGGCTTCCCAGGTAATAAATAAACTTTTGGGTTTCCCAGTAATAAAGAATACACCTGCCAATGCAGGAGACGCAGGAGTTGCCGGTTTAATCCCCAGGTTGGGAAGATCCTCTGGAGTAGGAAATGGCAACCCGCTCTAGTATTCTTGCCTGGGAAGTCCCATGGACAGAGGAGTCTAGTGGGCTGCAGTCCATGGGGTCACAAAGAGTTGGACACAACTGAGCGACTTTGCTTTCACTTTTCACTTTCATGCATTGGAGAAGGAAATGGCAACCCACTCCAGTGTTCTTGCCTGGAGAATCCCAGGGACGGGGGAGCCTGGTGGGCTGCCGTCTATGGGGTCACACAGAGTCGGACACGACTGAAGCAACTTAGCAGCAGCAGCAGCAGCAGCGCTCAGGGCATCCAGTGCAGCCACATACCCCACAAGTTTTAGATCCAAGTGAGGAGCCCTAGACACCAGCTGGTTATTAACTCTGTCTTATCTGCTTTGTGCATTCCTGACCTGATCGCACTGTGACCTTGTGTGTTTGAACACATCTTTATTCTACCCTCACAGATGATTTGATGGATACTTTGGCAGGAGATAAGAGTTCTTGGCTGGAAGTAATTGTCCCTCAGAATTCTGAGGGCATTTTCCACTTGTTTCTAACTTTCAGTGTGCCTGGAGTTAGATCCCATTTCTGATTCTTGATGTTTTTATGTGTGACTTTTTTCTTCCCCTTGCCTCCAGAAGTTTTTGGGGTCCTCTCTTTGTTCCTGGTATTAATAATACTGTATCTTGATTTTTTTTTGTTGTTAATTTGTGACTTTGATTCAATAAAACTTAAAATTTTTAATGTTTTAATGCATGATGGGCCCTTTAAAAATTGAGATTCATGACCTTGTTTTATTTCTTTAATCATTTTTCTACTCTTCATGTTCTCCCTTCTCTTTTTCTGAAATTTCTATTGGGTAGATTCTTATCTTCTGAACTGCTTCTCAATTTTTACATCCTCTCTCTCATTATCCATCTCTTTGATCATTTGTTCTACTTTCTGAGATTTTTTTTTTACTTCATCTTCCAACTATTTTGCTGAATTTTTTTTTCTGAACATAGTAATACGTTTTTCTTAGTCATAGTAAGATCTGTTTATTTTAATTGAAGTACAGTTGATTTATGATAATTAGTTTCAGATGTATAGCATAGTGATCCAGTATTTTTATCAATCATACCTCCATTAAGTTATTATAAGATAATGGCTATAATTCCTTGTGCTATAAAATACATCCTTGTTGCTTATCTATTTTATACACAGTAGTTTATTATTCTTGTACACTGAATTTGTCCCTCCCCTCTTTGGTAACCACTAGTTTTTTTCTAAGTCTGTGAGTCTGTTTCTCTTTATATATACATTCATTTGCATTGTATTTTAGATTCTACACTTATGTGATATCATACAGTATTTGTCTTTATCTGTCTGACTTATTTAACTAAACATAATATTCTTCTCTATGTTCATCCACATTGCTGCAAATGGCAATATTTCATTCTTTTTTTGTGGTTGAGTAATTTCCATTCTTTGTGTGTGTATATATAAACAGAATGGATATTTCTTTATCCATTCATCTGTTCATGAACACTTGGGTTGCGTCCATGTCTTGGCTATCATAAATTGTGAACAGTGGGGTACTCAGTGTTTTCTTCCTGTTATCACATTTTGATTTCCTATTTGTTATTTCTTGTTTCAAGTGATTTTTAAATAGCATCCCATTGTTTCATCAATGTGAAATGTCCTCTTATTTCTCTCAGAATAATATAATATATAATTTTCTTAAGGAGATGCCCCAGCAAGATGGTGGGGGGGGTGCAAAATCTCATTTAGAATCAAACTTTGTACCCACCAGAGATGCTCAGAGCACTCAAACAAAACCTTGTGTGCACCAGGACCCAGAGAACCCACAGAGACTGAGCCAGACCTGTCTTGTAGTATTTGAGTGTCTCCTGCAGAGGCATGGGTCAGCAGTGGCCTGCCGCAGGAGCAGGGAGTCTGGGTGCAGCAGACCTGAGTCACACAGCATGTGGCATGAGTCCTCTTGGAGGAGGTCGCCTTTAACCCCAACATAGAGCTGCCGAGCAGATGACCACAACCTGCAGAACAATTATACCAAACAAATTCTCACATTGTTAAGAAAGTCTAGGACTCACAACAGATTTCCCAACCTGGGGATCTGGCAAAGGGACTGAGAATCCCCAGGGAATTTGACTTTGGAGGTCAGTGGGATTTGATTGCAGTACTTAAACAGGACTGGGGAAACAGACCCTTGGGGGGCACAAACAAAACCTCGTGAGCACCAGGACCCAGGAGAAAGGAGCAATGACCCCACAGGAGACTGAGCCAGACTTGCCTGTGAGTGTTCAGGAGTCTCTGGCAGAGGTGTGGGTCAACAGTGGCCTGCTGCAGGGTCAGGGGCACTGAATACAACAGTGCATGCACAAGTCCTTTTGAAGGAGGTTGCCATTATCTTCATTACCCCTACCATAGTTTGGTCTCAGATCAAACATCAGGGAGGGAACATAGCCTCACCCGTCAACAGAAAATTGGATTAAAGATTTACTGAGCATGACCCTGCCCATCAGAACAAGACCCAGTCTCCCCCTCCAGTCAGTCTCTCCCATCAGAAATCTTCCATCAGCCTCTTATGCTTATCCATCAGAGGGTGGACAGAAAGAAAACCACAACCACAGAAAACTAATCAAACTGATCACATGGACCATAGTCTTGTCTAACTCAATGAAACTATGAGCCATGCTGTGTAGGGCCACCCAAGACAGACTGGTCATAGTGGAGAGTTCTGACAAAATGTGGTCCACTGGAGAAGGAAATGGCAAACCAGTTCAGTATTCTTGCCTTGAGAAGCTCAAGGACAGTATGAAAAGGCAAAAAATATGACACTGAAAGATGAACTCCCCAGGCTGGTGGGTGCCCAATATACTACTGGAGAAGAGTGGAGAAATAACTCCAGAAAGAGTCAAAGCAAAAACAATACCCAATTATGGATATTACTGGTGATGGAAGTTAAGTCCAATACTGTAAAGAACAATATCTCATAGGAACCTGGAATGTTAGGCCCTTGAATCAAGGTACATGGGAAGTGGTCAAACAGGAAATGTCAAGAGTGAACATAGACATTTTAGGAATCAGTGAACTAAAATGGACTGGAATGGGTGAATTTAATTCAGATGACCATAATATCTACTACAAGAATCCCTTAGAAGAAATGGAGTAGCTCTCATGGTCAAAAAGAGTCCAAAATGCAGCACTTGGGTGCAATCTCAAAAATGACAGAATGATCTCAGTTCATTTCCAAAGCAAACCATTCAATGTCACAGTAATCAAGTCTAAGCCCCAACCACTAATGCTGAAGAAGCTGAAGTTGAATGGTTTTATGATGACCTACAAGACCTTCTAGCTGCTGCTAAGTCACTTCAGTCGTGTCCGACTCTGGGCAACCCCATAGATGGCAGCCCACCAGGCTCCCCCATCCCTGGGATTCTCAAGGCAAGAACACTGGAGTGGGTTGCCATTTCCTTCTCCAATGCATGAAAGTGAAAAGTGAAAGTGAAGTTGCTCAGTCGTGTCCAACTCTTAGTGATCCCATGGACTGTAGCCCACCAGGCTCCTCCATCCATGGGATTTTCCAGGCAAGAGTACTGGAGTGGGGTGCCATTGCCTTCTCCGAAGACCTTCTAGAACTAACACCAAAACCGCAGAAACTCTGCAGGCCATAAGGGAATGGAAGGATTTTAAAGTATTAAAAGGGGAAAATCTACAACCAAGATTACAGTACCCAGCAAGGATCTTATTCAAAATTGATGGAGAAATAAAAAGCTTTCCAGACAAGCAAAAGTTATGAGAACAGCTTTACAACAAATGTAAAAGGAACTTGTATAGACAAGAAATACATGAGAAGAAAAAAGATCTACAAAATCAACCCAAAACAATTAAGAAAATGGCAATCAGATCAGATCAGATCAGTCGCTCAGTCGTGTCCGACTCTTTGCCACCCCATGAATTGCAGCACGCCAGGCCTCCCTGTCCATCACCAACTCCCAGAGTTCACTCAGACTCACGTCCATCGAGTCAGAGATGCCATCCAGCCATCTCATCCTCTGTCGTCCCCTTCTCCTGTCTCT
>NW_011495030.1:5934463-5935690 GCF_000754665.1 Bison bison bison
GAGTCTTCTCCAACACCACAGTTCAAAAGCATCAATTCTTCGGTGCTCAGCCTTCTTCACAGTCCAACTCTCACATCCATACATGACCACAGGAAAAACTATAGCCTTGACTAGACGAACATTTGTTGGCAAAGTAATGTCTCTGCTTTTGAATATGCTATCTAGGTTGGTCATAACTTTTCTTCCAAGGAGTAAGTGTCTTTTAATTTTATGGCTGCAGTCACCATCTGCAGTGATTTTGGAGCCCCCCAAAATAAAATCTGACACTGTTTCCCCATCTATTTCCCCATGAAGTGGTGGGACCGGATGCCATGATCTTCGTTTTCTGAATGTTGAGCTTTAAGCCAACTTTTTCACTGTCCTCTTTCACTTTCATCAAGAGGCTTTTGAGTTCCTCTTCACTTTCTGCCATAAGGGTGGTGTCATCTGCATGTCTGAGGTTATTGATATTTCTCCCGGCAATCTTGATTCCAGCTTGTGTTTCTTCCAGTCCAGCGTTTCTCATGATGTACTCTGCATAAACAGGGTGACAATATACAGCCTTGACGAATTCCTTTTCCTATTTGGAACCAGTCTGTTGTTCCATATCCAGTTCTAACTGTTGCTTCCTGACCTGCATACATATCTCAAGAGGCAGGTCAGATGGTCTGGTATTCCCATCTCTTTCAGAATTTTCCACAGTTTATTGTGATCCACACAGTCAAAGGCTTCGGCATAGTCAATAAAGCAGAAATAGATGTTTTTCTGGAACTCTCTTGCTTTTTCCATGATCCAGCGGATGTTGGCAATTTGATCTCTGGTTCCTCTGCCTTTTATAAAACCAGCTTGAACATCTAGAAGTTCACGGTTCACATATTGCTGAAGCCTGGCTTGGAGAATTTTGAGCATTACATTACTTTACTAGTGTGTGAGATGAGTGCAATTGCACGGTAGTTTGAGCATTCTTTGGCATTGCCTTTCTTTGGGATTGGAATGAAAACTGACCTTTTCCAGTCCTGTGGCCACTGCTGAGTTTTCCAAGTTTGCTGGCATATTGAGTGCAGCACTTTCACAGCATCATCTTTCAGGATTTGGAATAACTCAACAGGAATTCCATCACCTCCACTAGCTTTGTTTGTAGTGATGCTTTCTAAGGCCCACGTGACTTCACATTCCAGGATGTCTGGCTCTAGGTCAGTGATCACACCATCGTGATTATCTGGGTCATGAAGCTCTTTTTGTACAGTT
>NW_011495030.1:5936456-5964804 GCF_000754665.1 Bison bison bison
TGGAGTTATTTCTCCACTGATCTCCAGTAGCATATTGGGCACCTACTGACCTGGGGAATTTCTCTTTCAGTATCCTATCATTTTGCCTTTTCATACTGTTCATGGGGTTCTCAAGGCAAGAATACTGAAGTGGTTTGCCATTCCCTTCTCCAGTGGACCACATTCTGTCAAATCTCTCCACCATGACCCGCCCGTCTTGGGTTGCCCCACGGGCATGGCTTAGTTTCATTGAGTTAGACAAGGCTGTGGTTCTAGTGTGATTAGATTGACTAGTTTTCTGTGAGTATGGTTTCAGTGTGTTTGCCCTCTGATGCCCTCTTGCAGCACCCACCATCTTGCTTGAGTTTCTCTTACCTTCACGGCTGCTCCAGCAAAGCACAGCCATTGCTCCTTACCTTGGACTAGTGGTATCTCCTCATCGTGGCAATGAAAATGCTACGGTGAAAATGGCAATAGGAACATACATATTAATAATTACTTTAAATGTAAATGGATTAAATGCTCCAACCAAAAGACATAGGCTGGCTGAATGGATGCAAAAACAAGACCCATATATATGCTGTCTACAAGAAACCCATTTCAGACCTAAAGACACACATAGACTGAAAGTGAGAGGACAGAAAAATATATTCCATGCAAATGGGAAGCAAAAGAAAGCTGGGGTAGCAATCCTCATATCAGACAAAATAGACCTTAAAATAAAGAAGATCACAAGAGATAAGGAAGGACACTATATAACGATCAAGGCATCAACCCAAGAAGAAGATATAACAATTGTAAATATCTATGCATCCAACATAGGACCACCTCAATATGTAATAAGACAAACACTAACAGACATAAAAGGAGAAATTGACAGTAACACAATAATAGTAGGAAACTTTAACATCCCACTCACACCAATGGACAGGTCATCAAAACAGAAAATTAATAAGGAAACACGTCATAAATGATACATTAGATGAGATGGATCTCATTGATATCTTCAGGACATTCCATCCAAATGCAGAAGAATACACCTTCTTCTCAAGTGCACATGGAACATTCTCTAGGATAGACCACATCTTGAGTCACAAATCAAACCTCAGTAAATTTAAGAAAATTGAAATCATATCATGCATCTTCTCCGACCACAGTGCTATGAGACTAGATATCAATTACATGAAAAAGACTGTAAGAAACACAAACACATGAAGATTAAACAAAACATTTCTAAATTGCCAACAGGTTACTGAAGAAATTAAAGGGAAATAAAAAAATTTCTAGAAACAAATGACAGTGAAAACATGACAACTCAAAACCTATGGGATGCAACAAAAGCAGTCCTAGGAGGGAAGTGTATAGCAATACAATCCTACCTCAAGAAACAAGAAAAACATCAAATAGACAGCCCAACTTTACACCTAAAACAACTGGAAAAAGAAGAACAAAAAACCCTGAAAATTAGTAGGAGGAAAAAATCATAAAGACGCAAGCAGAAATAAATGAAAAAGAAATGAAGGAAATAATAGTGAAGATTAATAAAAGTAAACAGTGATTCTTTGAGAAGATAAGCAAAATTGACAAACCTTTAGCCAGACTCGAAAAAAAGAGAGAAGAATCAAATGAACAAAATTAGAAATGAAAAAGGAGAGGTTACAACAGACAATGCAGAAATACAAAGGATTATGAGAGACTATGATGAGCAACTATATGGCAATAAAATGTATAACCTGGAAGAAATGGACAGATTCTTAGAAAAGTTCAGTCTTCCAAGACTGAAACAGGAATGAATAGAAATTATGAACAACACAGTTATAAGCACTGAAATTGAAGCTGTGGTAAAAAATCTCCCAAAAGACAAAAGCCCAGGACCAAATGGCTTCATAGGAGAATTCTATCAAACATTTAGAGAAGAGCTAATGCCTATACTTCTAAAACTGTTTTTAAAAATTGCAGAGGAAGGAACACTTCCACCACATTGTATGAGCTCACCATTACCCTGACACCAAGACCAGAGAAAGACAACAACAAAAAAGAAAACTACAGGCCAGTATCTCTGATGAACATAGATGCAAAAATCCTCAACAAAATTTTAGCAAACAGATCTCAGCAACACATCAAAAAACTCATACACCATAATCAAGTTGGATTTATTCCAGGAATGCAAGGATTCTTCAATATGTGCAAATCAATCAATATGATACACTATATTAACTAATAGATAAAAACCATATCATAATCTCAATAGATGCAGAAAAAGCCTTCGACAAATTTCAGCACCCATTTATGATTGAAACTCTACAAAAAATGGGCATAGAAAGAACCTACCTCAACATAGTAAAGGCCATATATAATAAGCCTACAGGAAACATTATTCTCAATGGTGAGAAACTGAAAGCATTCTCCCTAAGATCAGGAACAAGACAAGAGTGTCCACTTTCACCACAGTTATTCAACATAGTTCTGGAAGTCCTAGCTGTAGCAATCAGAGAAGAAAAAGAAATAAAAGGAATGCAAATCAGAAAAGAAGAAGTAAAGCTCTCACTGTTTGCAGATGACGTGATACTGTACATAGAAAACCCTGAAGATAATATCAGAAAATTGCTAGAGCTAATCAGTGAATTTAGAAAAGTTGCAAGATACAAAATCAATACATAGAAATCACTTGCATTTTTATATACTAACAATGAAATGTCAGAAAGAGAAATTAAGGAATCAATCCCATTCACCATTGCAACAAAAAGAATTAAATATCTAGGAGTAAACTTACCTAAGGAGACAAAAGAATTGTACACAGAAAATTATAAGACACTGATGAAAGAAATCAAAGATGACATAAGCAGATGGAGAGAGATTCCATGTTGCTGTATAGGAAACATCAATATTGTGAAAATAACTATACTACCAAACACAATTTAAGATTCAATGTGATCCCCATCAAATTACCAATGGCATTTTTTTTTTTACAGAACTAGAACAAAAAGTTTCATAATTCATATGGAAACACAAAAGACCCCGAATAGCCAAAGCAGTCTTGAGAAAGAAGAATGAAGCTGGACGAATCAACCTTCCTGACCTCCGGTTATACTACAAAGCTACAGTCATCAAGACAGTATGGTACTGGCACAAAAACAGAAATATAGACTAATGGAACAAGATAGAAAGCCCAGAAATAAACCCGTGCACCTATGAGTACCTTATTTTTGACAAAGGAGGCAAGAATATACAATGGGGCAAGGACAGCCTCTTCAATAAATGGTGCTAGGAAAATTGGACAGCTACATGTAAAAGAATGAAATTAGAACACTCCCTAACACCATAAACTCAAAATGGATTAAAGACCTAAATGTAAGACCACACACTATAAAACTGTTAGAGGAAAACATAGGCAGAATACTCTATGACATAAATCAAAGCAAGATCCTCTATGACCACCCCCCCTCCTAAAGTAATGGAAATAAAAACAAATGTAAACAAGTGAGACTTGATTAAATTTAAAAGCTTTTTCACAGCAAAGGAAACTATAAGCAAGGTGAAAAACCCTCAAATGGGAGAAAATAATAGCAAATGAAACAACTGACAAAGAATTAATTTCCAAAACATACAAGCAGCTCATACAACTAATGCCAGGAAAACAAACAACCCAATCAAAACGTTGGAAAAAGACCTAAACAGACATTTCTGCAGAGAAGACATACAGATGGCTAACAAACACATGAAACGATGTTCAGCATCGCTCGTCATTCAGTTCAGCTCAGTTCAGTCACTGTTGTGTCTTATTCTTTGCAACCGCATGAATCGCAGCACACCAGGCCTCCCTTGTCCATCACCAACTCCCAGAGTTTACCCAAACTCACGTCCATCGAGTTGGTGATGCCATCCAGCCATCTCATCCTCTGTGGTCCCCTTCTCCTGCCCCCAATCCCTCCCAGCATCAGAATCTTTTCCAATGAGTCACTCTTTGCATGAGGTGGCCAAAGTATTGGAGTTTCAGCTTCAGCATCAGTCCTTCCAATGAACACCCAGGACTGATTTCCTTTAGGATGGACTGGTTGGACCTCCTTGCGGTCCAAGGCACTCTCAAGAGTCTTCTCCAACACCACAGTTCAAAAGCATCAATTCTTTGGCACTCAGCTTTCTTCAAAGTCTCTCACATCCATACATGACCACTGGAAAAACCATAGCATTGACTAGACGGACCTTTGTTGGCAAAGTAATATCTCTGCTTCTGAATACGCTATCTAGTTTGGTCATAACTTTCCTTCCAAGGAGTAAGCGTCTTTTAATTTCATGGCTGCAGTCACCATCTGCAGTAATTTTGGAGCCCCAAAAAATAAAGTCTGACACTGTTTCCACTGTTTCCCCATCTATTTCCCATGAAGTGATGGGATCGGATGCCATGATCTTCGTTTTCTGAATGTTGAACTTTAAGCCAACTTTTTCACTCTCCACTTTCACTTTCATTAAGAGGCTTTTGAGTTCCTCTTCACTTTCTGCCATAAGGGTGGTATCATCTGCATGTCTGAGGTTATTGATATTTCTCCCAGCAATCTTGATTCCAGTTTGTGGTTCTTCCAGCCCAGTGTTTCTCATGATGTACTCTGCATATAAGTTAAATAAGCAGGGTAACAATATACAGCCTTGTCATATTCCTTTTCCTATTTGGAACCAGTCTGTTGTTCCATGTCCAGTTCTAACTGTTGCTTCCTGACCTGCATATAGGTTTCTCAAGAGGCAGGTCATGTGGTCTGGTATTCCCATCTCTTTCAGAATTTTCCACAGTTTATTGTGATTCACACAGACAAAGGTTTTGGCATAGTCAATAAAGCAGAAATAGATGTTTTTCTGGAACTCTCTTGGTTTTCCATGATTCAGCGGATGTTGGCAATTTGATCTCTGGTTCCTCTGCCTTTTCTAAAACCAGCTTGAACATCTGGAAGTTCATGGATCACATATTGCTGAAGCCTGGCTCGGAGAATTTTGAGCATTACTTTAGTAGTGTGTGAGATGAGTACATTTGTGCGGTGTTTTGAATATTCTTTGCATTGCCTTTCTTTGGGATTGGAATGAAAACTGACCTTTTCCAGTCCTGTGGCCACTGCTGAGTTTTCCAAATTTGCTGGCATATTGAGTGCAGCACTTTTACAGCATCATCTTTCTGGATTTGAAATAGCTCAACTGGAATTCCATCACCTTCACTAGCTTTGTTTGTAGTGATGCTTTCTAAGGCCCACGTGACTTCACATTCCAGGATGTCTGGCTCTAGGTGAGTGATCACACCATCATGATTATCTGGGTTGTGAAGATCTTTTTTTGTACAGTTCTTCTGTGTATTCTTGCCACCTCTTCTTAATATCTTCTGCTTCTGTTAAGTCCATACCATTTCTGTCCTTTATTGAGCCCATCTTTGCATGAAATGTTCCCTTGGTATCCCTAATTTTCTTGAAGAGGTCTCTAGTCTTTCCCATTCTGTTATTTTCCTCTATTTCTTTGCATTGATTGCTGAGGAAGGCTTTCTTATCTCTTCTTGCTATTCTTTGGAACTCTGCACTCAGATGCTTATATCTTTCCTTTTCTCCTTTGCTTTTTGCTTCTCTTCTTTTCACAGCTATTTGTAAGGCCTCCCCAGACAGCCATTTTGCTCTTTTGCATTTCTTTTCCATGGGGATGGTATTGATCCCTGTCTCCTGTACAATGTCATGAACCTCTGTCCATAGTTGATCAGGCACTCTGTCTATCAGATCTAGTCCCTTAAATCTATTTCTCGCTTCCACTGTATAATCATAAGGGATTTGATTTAGGTCATATCTGAATGGTCTAGTGGGTTTTCTCACTTTCTTCAGTTTCAGTCTGAATTTGGCAATAAGGAGTTCATGGTCTGAGCCACAGTCAGTTCTTGGTCTTGTTTTTGCTGACTGTATAAAGCTTCTCCTGTGAAGAGCCCCTGACCTTGGACGTGGTGTAGCTCCTCTCAGCTGCTCCTGTGCTGTCGCAGCCTGGTGCTCTCAGTTGCCGCCCTTGACCTTGGGCGTTGGGTAGCTCCTGCACAGTAGGTCGCTGCCACTGCACTTTTGCGCGGTCCTTCGCAGCCGCTGCACTTCATTAGAGACATGTAAATCAAAACCACAATGAGATATCACTTCACACTGGTCAGAAAGGCCATCGTCAGAAAGTCTACAAACAATAAATGCTGGAGAGGGTGTGGAGAAAAGGGAACGCTCTTGCACTGTTGGTGGAAATGTAAATTGATACAGCCACTATGGAAGACGGTATGGAGAGTCCTTAAAATCTAGGAATAAAACCACCATATGACCCAGCAATACCGCTTCCAGACATATACCCTGAGGAAACCAGGGATGAAAAAGACACATGCATCCCATTGTTCATTGCAGCACTATTTAAGATAGCTAGAACATGGAAGCAACCAAGATGCTGGTCGACAGTGAATGGATTAACAAGTTGTGGTACATACACGATGGAATATTACTCAGCCATAAAAAGGAATGCATTTGAGCCAGTTCTGGTGAGGTGGACGAACCTAGAACCTATTATACAGAGTGAAGTGAGTCAGAAAGAGAAAAGATAAATATTATATTCTAAGGCATATATACAGAATCTATAAAAATGCTTCTGAAGAATTGATTTACAGGGCGGTAGTGGAGAAACAGTCATAAAGAACACTTATGAACATGTGGAGAGGGAAGGAAAGGATGAGGTATATGGAAAGAGTAACATGGAATCTTACATTATCATATGTAAAATAGCCAACAGGAATTTGCTGTATGGCTCAGGAAACTCAAAGAGGGGCTCTGTATCAACCCAGAGCGGTGGGATGAGGGGCAGATGAGAGGGAGGTTCAAAATGGAGGGGATGTATGTGTACTTATGGCTGATTCATGTTGAGGTTCGACAGAAAACAACAAAATTCTGTAAAGCAATTATCCTTCAATAAAAAAAAAAATTAAAAAAAAAAAAAAAAGAAAAATGGGTAAGCTGTCTGCTCTCCATGTTTTGTTTCTTGAAATTTATCCTTAAAAGTTTTGGAGATTCTTTTTTATAAGAAAATATGTATATATATTTTTACTAGTGAGATGACATGATCAGATTTGGAATTTAAAAAAATCATACCATAGCACAGAGGGTGATAAGCCTTTGGGTCATTGTTGTCATCAGTAATTCCATCAAGAAAATATAGCAGTCAGAATCAGAGCAGAACATGTGAGAATTGAGAAAAGAAAATGCAAGGAATATTAAGGAGGTAGGAACCACTGGCCTGGGAAATTGAAAGCTGTGGGGAAGGGAAGGGAGATGTTGATGATGTTTGCTGAGTTTCTTTTAAAAAAAAAATTTTTTTTTTTTTTTAAATTGGAGTATAGTTTATTTATTGGGTTGGCCAAAAAGTTCATTTGAGTTTTTCTGTACCATCTTACAGAACTTTAGGTGAATTTTTTGGCCAACTCAATACAGTGTTGTGTTAGTTTCAGGTGTGCAGCAAAGTGAATTAGTTATACATATATCTGGGCTTCCCTGGTAGCTCAGCTGGTAAAGAATCCACCTGCAATGCAGGAGACCCCAGTTCAATTCCTGGGTCAGGAAGATCCCCTGGAGAAGGGATAGGCTACCCACTCCAGTATTCATGGGCTTCCCTGGTGGCTCAGATGGTAAAGAATCTGCCTGCATGTGGGAGACCTGGATTTGATCCCTGGGTTGGGAAGATCCCCTGGATGAGGGCATGGCAACTCACTCCAGTATTTTTGCCTGGAGAATCCTCATGCCCAAAGAAGCCTGGCAGGCTACAGTCCATGGGGTCACAAAAAGTCAGACACGACTGAGCAACTAAGCACACACATATACATAGATCTACTCTTTTTTAGACAATCTTTCCATATAGGCCATTACAAAGTATTGAGCAGAGTTCACTGTGCTATACAGTAGGTCCTTATTAGTTATCTATTTTATATATAGCAGTGTGTACATTGGAGAAGGCAATGGCACCCCACTCCAGTACTCTTGCCTGGAAAATCCCATGGATGGAGGAGCCTGGTAGGCTGCAGTCCATGGGGTCGCTAAGAGTCGGACACGACTGAGCAACTTCACTTTCACTTTTCACTTTCATGCATTGGAGAAGGAAATGGCAACCCACTCCAGTGTTCTTGCCTGGAGAATCCCAGGGACGGCGGAGCCTGGTGGCTGCCGTCTATGGGGTTGCACAGAGTCGGACATGACTGAGGTGACTTAGCAGCAATGTGTATATGTCAATTCCAATCTTCCAGTTTATCCCTTCCTGCCCTTACCTATAAGGGTAGCTATAAGTTTGTTTTCTACATCTATAATTTCTCTTTTGTAGATAAGTTTTTTTTTTAGATTCCACACATAAGCAATATAATGAGTTTCTGACCGATGCAAGTGATAGCAAATAGAAACTTTCACTGAAACATATTCAAAAGAAGAACAGATTTCAGAGAGGAAGTTACTATTAATTCTCTCCTAAAGAGTTCTCGGGCTTCCCAGTTGGCACTAGTGGTAAAGAACCCACCTGCCAATGCAGCAGACGTAAGAGATGCAGGTTCATTCCCTGGGTCAGGAAGATCCCATGGAGAAGGGCATGGCAGCTCACTCCAGTATTCTTTCCTAAAGAATCCCATGGACAGAGGAGCCAGGCGGGCTACAGTCCATGGGGTCGTAAAGAGTCGGACACAACTGAAACGACTTAGCACAAGCACAAATGGGTTCTCAGTTACATGGGGGAGAGGTATTCTTCTGGGAATCATGAATGTGCTTGGCTTTGTCCCAAACTCCAGCAAAAAGAAACCACAAGGATATATCCAGCTTATTGAAGCTGCTTGAAAACTGTCCCCCTCCTACTCTGGCTGTGAGCTCAGCTGATGGAGGAAGGCCCAGATACAATCAAGGGAGGGGCCTTTTCACATGCTAGTTCTGTCCCTCCCACTGGGGCTGGGGAAGTGTGACAGCTGGTGGCAATTGTCAGCTCAGCAACTCTGGAAGTAGGCTGTCCTCATTTTGCTCCAGCTCATGAGGACAAGTAAGAATGACAGGGGCTGTCCTGTGTTCAGCCTGAGCAAGATAACTCATCCTCGATGGAGCCCTGAGAGAATCTGGGGGAACTGACTTTGTAAAGGAACCATTTTCTTACTGCTGTGGGAGTCACCTTCCTCACTTTCTGTCTTAACTTTCAGATCACAGTATTTGCATCGTGTTCTCTCTCTGCACTACATGATCTGCTTGGAATAATTATGTTAGGGGTCATTTATCAGCTGTAGTCAGTACATGTCACTTCCTGAGATTCTGGAAATGATATGGACTTCTCTGTTGTTAATCTTTTGGCTCACACTAAATCTCATTAGTGAATTTAATTGTTTAGAGTTTAATATCAACTTCAGTGCCAATGTTTTTGCCCTGTGAATAGTCAAGCCGGTGAAGGCTACTGCTCTCTGTCTTAAGCTGATGAGCCCTAGTAAGGACGGAGGATGGCAGGTGAGGCCATCCCATTATCTCTTGAGTCTCTGGTTGCCCAGGCAACTTTTCCCACGAATGAAAGTGGCAGGTCAGTGCTTTTCAGTGTTGCTTCCCTCTGTCCCGTGTTAGCAGACCTACTGGCCTCTCCCTTTTGTTTTCTCAAAGCGTGTGTGGGAGGAACTCAGTCATTGTGGCCGCTCCCGATGAGCCTTCTCTGTTGATTTCATATCTTTTTGAAAAAGTTGTATAGAATTGAAAGCACAATTTTGCATGTGAAATTACTAGCACAATGCAGCAAATGGCTATAAAAACTTGGAAAAGAAGTGGATATTGAAGGATACATTTAAAAAGCTGGGGGCCCAGAAAGAGAGGCGTTCTGAACTGAGATCTTCAGCTGAATAAGTCATAAGCGTCCATAGAGAAGTAGGGAAACAGACTGCAAAATTGGAAGCACCATGAATTCAAACAAACATTATGGAGCCTACGTTTGCTTTGTTGGAAAGATTGTTAAAGGACAGGGAAATGATAGATAATCAACAGAAGAGATTTTATAAAATAGCCTAGAAAACAGGACTTCAGTGGAAGTGGAGGGAGACACTGCATCTTAACTTATAGAAAGAAGCATTCACTGGCCAAAAATGAGCTTGCTGTTAGTTTGTTTTTTTAACCAGCCCACCTTTCAGGAGGTAATCATGGAATATGATGGGTTAAATGCAGTGTTCAAATTCTCCTAATGTACAACCACATACAAATGTGGGCGGGCACACATGCATACTAATTCATTCCAGTGTGGCTCAAAGCTGCTTCACTAGTTTTCACAAAGTACTACTATGCAGTGATTAAAAATCTGGTCTGGAGTAAAAAGTCTGAGAGTCATATCCCAGATCTGTAAGCTGCTAACAGATTTAGCGAAAATGGTTTGGTCTCTGAGCCTCAATGTCCTCTGAAAAGGGGGGATGATTAAAGGAGAAAAAGCCACAGGGCACCAGCCTGGTGCCTGGTACACCCCAGCTGCCACATTGTTATTTGTAGAGAGTCGCCTACAAAGAGCCTGTGACTGAAGCACAGCACATGGTCTCACTTGCTTTGATTCCTCATGGGAAGGGCTACTTCAGTCTCTGCCTCCCTGTGTTTTGTTGCTGGCCGGCACACAGCCTCTTGGCTCTGGGTCTACGGAGGAGGTTTGGCTGTTTGCCAGGCTGCGAGGAGGATTCCCCCCTTAGGGACTGTGTCACAGACACAGAGATGCTAATGAGAGCTCTGCTGAGCTAGGACTGTGAGCTCTCCTGGCAACTGGGGGAGGGCAGAAGCACCTTGCACAACAATTAGCTTTTCACAGCCATTAGCAGTTTCTAGTCATTAGCACTGCAGAAACGTTGCAAATGACACTCAGGAAACAAACACCACTGAGAGTCGGAACCAGGCTTCTGAGCAGCGTCAGTCCCCAGCAAGGCGGGGCTCTTAGCGGGTGAGACCCCCTGTCCCTCCCCACTCCAGCAGAAGGGACCTGTGACCCAAAGCTCCTCTGTCCCCTCTCATCATATCTTTGAAAAGGGCTTCATCGAGCCTATTATTTGTTTCAGTGAAATGTAAGTCTTTCTGAAGGACAGTTCAGAAGACATAGTGCATACGAAAGTGACTGGATTCCTTCACAGACCAAGAAACTTCCTAAACTGGGCATGAGTGATTGAAGTGCAAATCGAATGAAACCCCAGAGCAGTGAAATGATTTAGCCCCAAAGCTATTCATAGCAACACTGCTAAATACTGGGACCATCTATATCTCTAATGGAAGTGAAGTGAAAGTTGCTCAGTCACTCGTGTCTGACTCTGCGACCCCATGGACTATACACTCCATGGCGTTCTCTAGGCCAGAATACTGGAGTGGGTAGCCTTTCCCTTCTCCAGGGGATCTTCCCAACCCAGGGATTGAACCCAGGTCTCCCACGTTGGTAAAGAAACCCAGGCAGATTCTTTACCAGCTGAGCCACAAGGGAAGCCCTCTCTAATGGAAAGGATAGGTTAAATAATTGTGTTATTCCCATTCAGTGGAATATAACACAACCTTTTAAAATAATATACTGGAATTTGTAGACAGATTATATTTAAAAGGTTATGAAATAGTATTAACCTCTGACTTCATTTTTTGTGAAAATGGTAACTTCTAAAATTTCAGCCTTGGTTGTTCCTGAATGCTAGGAATGGAAATAATTTTTAGTTTTCATTCTTTTGCTGCCCTGCTTCATATTATTTTTCCAAAATGACTATACATGCCTAATTCTTGTGAATCTGAGAGAGAAAAAGAGAGCAGAGAAGTAAGCTGTCTGGCTAACTGGATTTAATACAAATGCAACATTTTCAAGTAAATATTTTATTGAAATAATAACCTAATTGCAGAAAAAGACACAAATAATAAGTACACAGTTGGATGACTTTTCACTAAGTGCATAAACCCAGACCCAGAATCAGTCTTAAATACAGCAATGGGTCGTCTTGTGGTTACACAACCAGGAGTCTGGACAGTGAGCAATAACTGTAGGGGTTCAGCAAGAGGCACTCAGTGAACCAGACTGGCAAATTGAAAGCCCTTAATGGTAACTTTGGGGCTTCCCAGGTCACACTAGTGGTAAAGAACCTGCCCGCTAATGCAGGAGACATAAGAGATGTGAGTTCAATCCCTGGGTCAGGAAGATCCCCCTGGAAGAGGGAATGGCAACCCACTCCAGTATTCTTGCCTGGAGAATCCCATGGACAGAGGAGCCTGGCAGGCTACAGTCCAAGGGGTTGCACAGAGTCGGCCCTGACTGAAGTGACTAAGCACAGCACACACTCAGTGCTAACTCTGGAAAGAAAGGTGGTAAATATCTTATAGATGTAGTAACTAGAACAAAGGGAGTAGGAGTAACTGGAATCCCACCGCTACTCAACAGGGAAGCTAAGATTCCTTCTCAAGCAGTCAGGCTCTGGGATCAATGCCTCTCCAAGAGGGAGAAATACAGCTGCAGCAACCAGCAGAAGGCCAGGGCAATCCCTTAGGGCTTGATGACTGGACATCAGAGGAGGGGGAGAAGATGAATGAGAGAGGGCAGGAAGGCTTATGTTTGGGAAGAGGGAGAGAAAAACCAGTTCCCGGCAATTCTACTAAAAGTGACCACTGGTGAAAGCAGTAACTCCTGGTTTGTTAGCTTTGTGCACTTCAGAAACACTGGGCTGGATGAAGCACAAGCTGGAATCAAGATTGCTGGGAGAAATATCAATAACCTCAGATATGCAGATGACACCACCCTTATGGCAGAAAGTGAAGAACTAAAGAGCCTCTTGATGAAAGTGAAAGTGGAGAGTGAAAAAGTTGGCTTAAAGCTCAACATTCAGAAAACTAAGATCATGGCATCCAGTCCCATCACTTCATGGCAAATAGATGAGGAAACAATGGAAACAGTGTCAGACTTTATTTTTTTGGGCTCCAAAATCACTGCAGATGGTGACTGCAGCCATGAAATTAAAAGACATTTACTTCTTGGAGGAAAAGTCATGACCAACCTAGATAGCATATTCAAAAGCAGAGACATTACTTTGCCAAGAAAGGTTCATCTAGTCAAGGCTATGGTTTTTCCAGTGGTCATGTATGAATGTGAGAATTGGACTATAAAGAAAGATCAGTGCCGAAGAACTGATGCTCTTGAACTGTGGTGTTGGAGAAAACTCTTGAATCTCTTGGACTGCAAGGTGATCAAACCAGTCCATCCTAAAAGAAATCAACCCTGAATATTCATTGGAAGGATTGATGTTGAAGCTGAAACTCCAATACTTTGGCCACCTGATGCGAAGAGCTGATTCATTTGAAAAGATGCTGATGCTGGGAAAGATTGAAGGCGGGAGGAGAAGGGGACAACAGAGGATGAGATGGTTGGATGGCATCACCGACTCAATGGGCATGAGTTTGAGTAAACTCTGGGAGTTGGCAATGGACAGGGAGGCCTGGCGTGCTGCAGTCCATGGGGTCGCAAAGAGTCGTAAACAACTGAGCAACTGAACTGAACTGAACTCCATGTAGGACTGAAGATGCCCTTGAGGCTGCTGGTCCAGGGATGCTGAGCTTGAGAGCTCAGTCCTTTTTCAGAAGTCACAGTCAGCTCAGGAAGAGGACAAAAATCTGATTTCTTTTTTTAGAATTTGCTGATTCAAAAGGAAGCAAGACACTACTCATAATCCCCCCACTTTAAACATGGTGCCTCAAATCATCACCCAGTTATCAAATGTGTTTGGTGCTTGAAATAACTGCTGTGAGTGAACCACACAGAGAGTGCACGTTGGGCAAGGGATGACTTTGGAGAATAGGGGGTAATGTTGAGGATCTTGAGTGATGACTGCAGAAAGTTGCCTCCCAAAATAAACTCTGCTGGGGAGGACTGAGCTTGGGAAGCTTTCATGGACACCATCTGTCAAAGATACGTGCCTGGGAATGTGGTTTTCTTAATTAACTCAGTGGTAGTACTATGCTAAGAGGGCTAGATATGATCGCTTGTCAATACCTCTATTCATGTTGTAACATTCTGTTTTGTCACTGTAAGCTTTTCAAGGGTAAGGGCCATGTTGTGCATCTCTACATTTCCAATGCATCATAAAGTGCCTGGTAGATAAGAGATGTTAAATAAATGCTTACTAAATGTATCAAACACACACCCTAGATTTTCCAGGGGAATACCAATTTAAATGTTCTGTTGATTATGTACTCCAATTTAAGTTTAGAAACATTGATCACCAGAGAGTTAGGTCTAAATGTGGCTGATGGGAAGTGCTAGGAATTCTCAGGAGCTATTTCTCAGCAGTAGCTGCAATATCTATCGTTTTTCAAAGTCTTAATCATTCTTTGGCCCCAGAAAAGGTAGGATCATACAGAAATGAAAAAGTTCCTGGCAGGGAGGAAATCAAGACTTTTATAAAACTTAAAATTGAATCCTAATCTTCATGCCTCAGCAACTGGAGTTTTTTTTTTTATCTTTATATACCTTTGCAAAGGCATTTTTTTAAAATATTACTAAATGTCAGGATAATATTCTGGAGAAGGCAATGGCACCCTACTTCAGTATTCTTGCCTGGAAAATCCCATGGATGGAAGAGCCTGGTAGGCTGCAGTCCATGGGGTTGCTGCGAGTTGGACACGACTGAGCAACTTCACTTTCACTTTTCACTTTCATGCATTGGAGAAGGAAATGGCAACCCACTCCAGTGTTCTTGCCTGGAGAATCCCAGTGACAGGGGAGCCTGGTGGGCTGCCATCTATGGGGTCGCACAGAGTCGGACATGACTGAAGCTACTTAGCAGCAGCAGCAGCAGAATAATATTCAATGATAATAATAGATGAAAATTAATAAGAAACAGTTCAGACACAAAATAAATTACAACATGAATTGGGTAGTGTTTGTATCAATAATATATGTTTGGCTACAAGAAGAAGAAATGAAATAATGGTTAAAACAAAATAAAATTTTAATCATCTCACAAATTATCAAAGTCT
This sequence comes from Bison bison bison, assembly GCF_000754665.1. NCBI lineage: Eukaryota > Metazoa > Chordata > Mammalia > Artiodactyla > Bovidae > Bison > Bison bison. Next base: position 5,951,432 of record NW_011495030.1, read on the forward strand.
AGAAGAAAATGTTTCCAGACTAGATTTTTTTTCCAACTATATTGTCAAAACCCTTGTTGTGTCTTTTCCCTGTTTTATCCTGTACCCATTGACTTGTTGCCTCATGGTCACAAAACAGTTGCTGTCACCCCAAGTGCCATGTTCTCACATCATTGCATTCAAGGCAGGCAGGAAGGAACGTTCTCTTTGTAACAGACAATAAAAATCTTCTGAGAAGATCCCTTCAACAAATTACCCCTTTGGTCTCAACGTTCAGAACTGGGTCACAGGCCCACTCCCAAGCCTGTTGTGGAGAGGAAGAGGATTGCCACATTTGGTGTACGCCAATTATGCCTTAGTTTCTCAGGCTAGGGGAAGGTTTTTGCTTCCCTTGAGCACACTGCCAGATGCAGGATTGGGGATCCTATAATCCAAAGAAAAAGATGGAAGGAGAAGGCAATCAACTATGCTTGCCACCTGGTTAAGCATAGAGTTGTGCCAGTCCAGGTACTTATCTTCTCTTATTGGTAACATGTTCAGCTCCACATGCCTTCCTAGCATAAGGCCAAAAGCCCTGCTGCTGCTGCTAAGTCGCTTCAGTCGTGGGCTACTAGAAAACGTGGCCTTTCAGTGACCATGCCCTGGCCTTGACTGCCCCAATCTGAGCTCAGCTGTGGCGCTAATCTTGAGCTCCCATAATCTTAAGCTTTCACAGTTCTAACCAACTTCACAAATTGTAGCTTGTTGATGTGAGTGAGAGTTAGGAATGCTGCAGGGGAGGATGAGAGTCAGGTCAACATTGGAAGTGGATTTCCTTCCTCATACAGGGGTCTCTTGTCAGGACCCTGAACTCCAATGGCTTCTCCCAAGTGGACTGGCCCAGCTTCAGGTGTCACTGAATGTTATTTAAGAGGAAGAACCAGTAGTTCTTCTTTTCTCCCTGAACAACACTGGTTATTGATTTTAGGATGTAGGTGAGAGAGAAATACAAAGTGGTTTGAGTCTGCAGTGGAGTGGGAAAGGTGGTTGGAAGAGATCTCTTTGGGGAATGTGACTTTGGTCAACACACTCATTGGCACTGGTTTTACAAGGCCACATTCTACACCACTGCTATGTATAATGTGATGTGAGAAGACTCTTGAGAGTCCCTTGAACTGCAAGGAGATCCAGCCAGTCCATTCTGAAGGAGATCAGTCCTGGGTGTTCTTTGGAAAGAATGATGCTAAAGCTGAAACTCCAGTACTCTGGCCACCTCATGCTAAGAGTTGACTCATTGGAAGACTCTGATGCTGGGAGGGATTGAGGGCAGGAGGAGAAGGGGACGACAGAGGGTGAGATGGCTGGATGGCATCATCAACTTGATGGACATGAGTTTGAGTGAACTCCAGGAGATGGTGATGGACAGGAGACCTGGCATGCTGCGATTCATGGGGTCGCGAAGAGTAGGACATGACTTAGCGACTGAACTGAAGATACAATACTGTATGTATATAGTATGATGTAATGTAATACAATATAACCTAACAGAGTAACTCAAATATATTGAACATTCACTGTGATGGACAGCATATGAAGTACTTTCTTTGTCTGATTACTTAGAATCACATTCATGGTGGAAGTTTCATTATTATCCAGAGATTGGTAACTTGCCCAAAGCTACTCCATTAGACGGTAGAGGCCAGGACTCAGGACTATCTGCCTCAAGAACCCCCATCCCACCCTCCGTTCTCCACTTTGTTGTCTGCTTCCACTTTGCCTTTTCCTCACTAGCGTGTGAAGGAATACTGTGGCGAGAAGGCCAGGTGTTGGCAAAAGACAGAAGATTTAAATGAAAAAATAGCTCATTTGGACTCCGGATTGGGAACAAATGTTCAACTGGTTAACAAAATAAAAGAAATAGCAGCAACAAGTTATTTTAATCCTGCCCAAATGTTTAGAGAACAAAAGAGCAAAGTTAAATGTTTCTTTTTCTACAGAGTTCAGGAGAATACAGAACAGAAAAGGAAATGCCTTATTGATAGGAACTATATAAACAGATGAGCCTCTTTCTCCAGCATAGAATTTATGCAAATTTATGCATGCATTATCAAGGCCTTGCAGTTCCCTTGTGTTTCCACAATCATTCTCTACCTAGACACTTCATTTACTCGTTAACTCAAACACTCACTTATTCTTTCATTCATTCATTTATTTACCTAGTCATTTGTCAGATATTTATTTCATCTCTTCCATGAGCTGGGCCCCAAGGAGGATAGTGGAGGCTTAAGAATTAAAGAAAAAAAGAAAAAGAAAAAAAAAAGTGCTGTCTCTTGCATTAAATGGAATGGAATTTAAATATGTTCAAAAGAGAAGGTAGTTTTCCCCTTTGTATTTATTTTCTGCTCCTCACTGTCTATGAATGGCTCTCTGCTAAAGACAGACCCCCTTTAGTTCTCTGGCATGGCACTGCTGTCTTAGGGGGAGTTGACTGTCCCTAATTTAAAACTAGGATACTGTGAAGAATGGAAGACATTAGGTGTGTCTTCTGTTTATCTGCCTGATTGGAGCAAATCCTGGTTTAGGGACCTCCTGTGAGGTTCTGAGACATCAACATCCTGTGAAATTTTGAAGATATCAAAGCTTTCATGAACTGATCAACCCATGTTGGTACCTTTAAGATTTCCTTCCCACCTGTGGAGGGGCTAGGCTATGGGTACAGCAGGGCCTGCAGCAGTCTTCACCCAAGAGCTGCCCCAGCTGATGGCCATCCCCCTGGTCTGGCCTTTCAGCTTGACCCACAGATTCTAACAAAAGTCTCACCTCTCCAGTGCCTTTCTCGTACACCAAAAAAAACCAGTGATGAGCACCAATCCTGAAATAGTTCTAGAATTGTCCACACTTCTATATGGCCTCTTAGGCTTCCTGTTAAGAGAAGGCCCCCAAAGATTGGGATTTCAGCCCAGCCATGCCATTCTGAGGAGGTATTCCAGATCACTGAAGATGACCTGTATCAAAAATGTCTCCCCACAGTGATGGCAAATGTCCTAAGCAGTGTTCTGTGTCAGAGGTAGTTCATGTCCATAAGGGGAATCCGGTTGTAATAATGCTCCAGAAAGAACCCCACCCTCACCACAGCCTAGATATTTGCTTCTGCTCATGTCTATGCCCAGATTTTCTCCTCTACAAAATAGACAGTTCAGACTAACATGGGGCCTCAGGTCCTATTGAACTTGAACAGTCTATGACTTTTGAGTACTTGTATCTGCTTTAGCAGTTTGCAGCAAGAACTGGACTTCAGAGACATAGCAGGTCCTGATGTTCACTCTGGTGGGAAGTGAATTCAGCTTCCCTGGTACACGCATCCCAGGCATCTCTGGCATCTGCTGTGCAGGGGCCAGGCGTAGCTGGCATGCCCAGCCCGGTCCCGGGGAAGGGGGAATGCAGCAGCTACTCCGCTAAAGGACACTTTGGTCTCCACGGGAGCCAGTCTGTCTTCTTGGCAGAGGAGCCACATCCGTGTGTGCCACAGCCCGGGAACAATGCCCTGGGGGCCTGTGATCCTAAACACCCATGAATGGAGGCAGGGGAACAGCCAGTCCCCGCGTACCTGTGTCCTATTTGATCTTAGAAACTTGGAAGCCTTTAGGACCTGGAAGTGCTCATGCCCAGGGGCCATGCAGTGTGGTGGAAAGAGAACTGGCCTGGCGATTAGAAGTTCTGGTCTGAGTCTCAGCTCTGCCCTTGCTGGCTACGTGACTAGGAGCAGGTCTCCGCACCCTGCTGAGTGTGGGTTTTCTTGTCTGTCCAATGAGGAGAATTAGGTCTCCCCTGATGACCTCATAGGGCTGAGTTTTGTTGGTTACTTTTCCTGCACACAGTGTACAACAGCCCCCCCCGCCCCCGCCACAACCAGTAATGTCTTCATCACAGTCTAATGACAATGTTACACAGGAGATGATAAAATTCACATGAATTTTTGTAGCAAATAGAACAATAATTATTGCTACCAGCTGTTGAGCTCTTATTATGTACCAGACACTCTGCTAAGGACTAGAGAAACATTATTTCACTCGCCAAGGTCACATGGCTGGTAAATTTTATGGCATGACTCAACCCAGACATCCCTGACTGCAGAGCCAAGATCTTAATTTAACCCAATGCATGCTTCGCCTCCTTCCTCGTGACCAGACAGCCTGGTTTATTCAGGTCCTGGCTGGCAGAGAATGAGTGAGATGTGTGGACTTGTCTACTCACCTTGAAAAGCTAACTAAATTAGTGAAATGTTTTAAAACAGCCAAACACAGTAACTTTGGAATGTCATATGTTAAAAGATACTTAAGGTGCAGGGTTAAATAAACGCATGTATTTTTATAATGTGTGTTTTCACTAATAGTTAAGCAACACTGCCCACTGCCTTAGGTCAGACTTTTTCATAGGCTGGTACAGGGTGGCACGCATCCCAACCATACAACCCCCACCTCCAAATTCATCCTTTTAAGACCTATTTTCCAAGTGCCTACTCTGTGCTGAGCTCCCGAGAAGTGCTTGAATTCAATGATGAATGAGGTGGTTTTGTCCTCCAGGATCACGCTGGTGGAGACGCTGATAGGCATACAAGTAGAGCAGGACAGTTCCTGGGGTGCGAATTGGGGATATCCAGGATACTAAGGACAAACAGAACCTGAGAAGCGAATCCAATCTGAGTGCACCAGGGAAGCCTTCAAAATAAAGGTGACAAGTAAGTTGAGTGGGAGTCAAGCTGTTGGAAGGGAAGGGACAAGGAGATGATGGGGAGGAAGGAAAGGGGCAGGGCAATTCAGGAAGTCAGAATAGTCCTGTGCGATGGCTAAGAGGCAAGAGAGGTGTGACCCACTCAGGGACTCAGAAGGAGTTCAGAATGGTTGGAGAAGAGTCCAAAGATGGGAGAGAGAGCTGCCAAGGTGGGCGTATCATGCAGGGCCATACATCATGCAAAGATTGGACTTTATTGTAATGACATTGAGAATTAATTAATTAATTAATTAATTAAAAGCATTCAAACTGGATGTTAGGGAGGTGGGTCTAATCTGATTTGTGTGTTAGAAAGAAGATTCTGGCCCCAGTATGGAAAATAGATTAATGAGGGGTAGGGGAGGATAGAGTTTCCCGGGTAGCTCAACTGGTAAAGAATACGCCTGTAATGGAGGAGACCCCAGTTCAATTCCTGGGTCAGGAAGATCCCCTGGAGAAGGGATAGGTTACCCACTCCAGTATTCTTGGGCTTCCCTGGTGGCTCAGATGGTAAAGAATACTCCCTCAACGTGGGAGACCTGGGTTCGATCCGTGGGTTGGGAAGATCCCCTGGAGGAAGGCATGGCAACCCACTCCAGTATTCTTGCCTGGGAAATCCCATGGACAGAGGATCCTGGTGGGCTAGAGTCCATGGGGTCACACAGAGTCGGACACAACTGAGCAATCAAGCACAGCACGGGGGAGGATGGCAGCTAACAGAAGATAGAACTAGTTGTATCCTGGAGCAATTCAACCAGAAGATGAAGATGACTCAGCCTGGTGTGCTGGCAATGGGAATGGAGAGAGGCAGATACTATGAAGAATGTTTAGTGAGGTGACATGATTTAGTGATTGAATGAAGTCGGGGGGTAGGGCATGGTACAGGAGTGCTGTGTTGTGCCAGCCCCCCACCTTTCACTTCAGTCCCTGAAAATAAGGGCTGGTCTCTTTTGTTCCAGGTTCTTTTCAGTTCAGATGAAATGGTTCTGTGTCTCCAAATTTCTGAATCTATCATCCTATGCTTTTTTGACATTTCATCTCTCCTTTGGCCCCACTGTTTCTTTCATGCTTCAGTATGATGACTAAGGCAATGTGAACTGCAGCATGAAACCCAGAACTCTCAGTGGCTTAGCACAATAAAAGTTTATTTCTTGCTTCTGCAACAACCTTCCCAGGTGAGCCGGTGGCTTTCCTCCATATATATGCAGGTGCAGGAAGCAGGCTTCCTTCTATCTTACAGCTTGGCCATTCTCTAGGGCCTTTGTGTTCCGATTTAGCAGAAGGAGCAAGACAGAGTGAAGAAAGTAACCTTGCTGTGTAGAGCTTCATTTATACACCCAATAGTGAGAACTCATTGAATGGGTGTCCCTGGATGTGTACTTTATATCAACATACCTACATGAAGGGGGGAGCACAAAGGTTTGCTAGACAGCCACCTCTGTCACACCAGAATGTCCAGGTCCTAACTCACTTTTTCCTTATTTTTATTTACCTGCTTCTTCTACTCGGAGAAGGCAATGGCACCCCACTCCAGTACTCTTGCCTGGAAAATCCCATGGATGGAGGAGCCTGGTAGGCTGCAGTCCATGGGGTCGCTAAGAGTCAGACACGACTGAGCGACTTCCCTTTCACTTTTCACTTTCATGCATTGGAGAAGGAAATGGCAACCCACTCCAGTGTTTTTGCCTGGAGAATCCCAGGGACAGGGGAGCCTGGTGGGCTGCCGTCTATGGGGTCGCACAGAGTCGGACACAACTGAAGCGACTTAGCAGCAGCAGCTTCTTCTACTAGTTGTCAGTTCCTAATTACAGGAATGAGGTGTTTCATTCCTCTGGTTTAGACACTGAAGGAGAATGACATTCTTCTAATGCACCCAAAACAAAGCAAACAGGAAAAGGGCCGTTTCCAAGCTGCCCATCTCAGGTAAACCCAGGACTGTTGTGCTGCCATTGTGCAAAGCACACCTGAGAAATGGGAGATCTGGATTCAAGTTCTGGCTCCCTCAATAATTTGCATCATCACTTAAGTCACTTTGTCTCTCTGGGCCCCAATTTTCTCATCAGTAAAAGAAATGGACTGAGCTACAGCACTGTTTCTCTAAGTGTGTAGTCAAGAACATTAGTTCCATGAAACAGTCTGTGAAAAACTCTTTTCTGAACAAAGAAGTTTGGGAAATTCTGTGAATCTTAAACCTTTCCTTAAGGATAGTTGGGGCTCATAGGTATATGAAAGCTTCTGAGAAACCCTATGCTAAGGAATATTGTTTTGTTGTCTTTAAATTGACATTTCCTAGTCTTGAGAGGTGGAATTTACATACCCAAGTACTAATATACATGGTTAATGTTTTACAACTAAACAGTGGATCAATGATACAGAGAGGCTTGGATTCAGGTTAACAGAATGAGTTCTCTCAGTAACTAAGATTCAATCAGGTGAAAAGGAAAAGCTGGGAACTATGGTAAGGAGGCACTGAGGCACTGTGAGGATGGTAACTGCACCATGCCAAAATGTTCCTTTTCTATCATTGCGATCCCCCACAAACTACCAAGGAGCAGTCCATGGACAGCTGGGCGTCTGCATAGGGGTGAGCCTTGTTGTTATCCCTGTTGCTGTTGTTCAGCCACTAAGTCGTTCCAACTCTTTGCGACTCATGGACTGCAGCACGCCAGGCTCCTCTGTTCTCCACTATCTGTTGGAGTTTGCTCCAATTACTGTCCATTGAATCAGTGATGCTATCCACCCATCTCATCCTCTGTCACCCCCTTCTCCTTTTGCCCTCAATCTTTCCCAGCATCAGGGTCTTTTCTGATGAGTCAGCTCTTCACATCAGGTGGCCAAAGTCCTGGGGCTTCAGCATCAGTCCTTCCAATGAATATTCAGGATTATCTCTGAATATTCCAGGGTTATCCCAGGAGACTCTGCCTAGACCCCTCCTCTGTTCCACATGCACCCATTTCCTGTAGACAAGCCACTAGTGAAAATACTAGATACTCATAAGCCCCACAGATCAATAAAGGACTTTGCCTTTTGAGGGATGATGATAATGAAGGGAAATTTGCCTCCAGATTAAGAGTGGGTCAGGAAGAGCCATCTGGAAATCCCTTCTTACGTGAGGGTGTAGGGGTGAAGATCCCATCCCATTATGTTTCTTTAATCACCAGACTGTGGTTGATGTTACTTTCCTACCCTGAAGCCCCACAACCCACCTAAGCTCATTTGCAGGGGTAGGACTAGTCCCAGAAAGCTAAAAGCTTCCCCCTCAAGCATCAGCATCTCCTTTTCTAACCCAAAGGATTTTTTATTTTTTCAACAGACACTTGTTCCATAGCAAGCAGACAGAGCCTTCAGACTAGTTCCCAACCGGGGGGAGATGTGATCTGGTAGATACATGCCTCAGTCTCCCTGAACTCCTGTGGGGCAATTTTGAGACATATTCTACTTTGTCTTTCCAGAGCATGGCCAGTGGCCTTGAGCCCTAATGGTCCACATGACATGAATGACCCATGCTTTATGATACATTTTATTGGCTTTTCTTCTTTCCATATCTGTCTTACCTGGGATAGCCACCTAAATAAGCTATCTGAACCCAAGTCCTTATGTCAGAGTTTGCTTTGGGAGAATCCACACCAAGACAAACACTTTCTCATGTGATATGTGTCAGGGGACCTCTAGAGTCCATGCTTGCTCTAATAAAATTCAGTGCTCACTTATTTGGCCACTTGAGGTAGCCAAGTCCTGAGCCAGTTCTCACTTTCCTAGAAACAGAGAGAGTGGAGAGGGGTTTGACCACATTCTGACTTTAGTTCTTCCTCTAATTACTGAAGTCTATACTGCCTTGAACGATTCTTCCAGAGAAGCCCAGAGTAGTAGGAAACTGAACTGAAACTGGTTTCTGCGACATTTTTATAACCTCAAAACAGGAGTGAACATACTTTATACAAATTAAACATTTTATAATTATCTTTTACTTTTATAGAGAGCTTTATTGATTTATAATTCATATTCCAGATGATTCACTGAGTTGGCCAAATGTTCCTTCAAGTTTTTCTATAAGATGTTACAGAAAATCCCAAACAAATTTTTTGGCCAACTCAGTATAAAATTAAATGATTTTTAGTATATTATTGGGAGAAGGAAATGGCACCCCACTCCAGTACTGTTGCCTGGAAAATCCCAAGGAGGGAGGAGCATGGTAGGCTGAAGTCCATGGGGTCGCTGAGAGTCGGACACAACTGAGCGACTTCACTTTCACTTTTCACTTTCATGCATTGGAGAAGGAAATGGCAACCCACTCCAGTGTTCTTGCCTGGAGAATCCCAGGGACGGGGGAGCCTGGTGGGCTGCCGTCTATGGGGTCGCACAGAGTCGGACACGACTGAAGCGACTTAGCAGTAGCAGTATATTATTACTTCCAAGGGCTTCCGTGGTGATACAGATGGTAAAAAATCTGCTTGCAATGCAGGAGACCCATTCAAATCTCTGGATCAGAACAATCCCCTGGAGAAGGGAATGGCAACCCACTCCAGGTTTCTTGCCTGGAGAATCCCATGAACAGAGGAGCCTGATGGGCTACAGTCATTGGGATTGCAGAGACACCACTTGCAGTGACTCTCACTTTTACTTCCAAAAGAAGCCTCATACTCATTAGCAGTCTCCTCATTTCATGCCTAAAAACTCAGCCCGAGGCAATCACAAAACTACTTTATATCTCTATAGATTTGCCTAAACTGGACATTTCATATAAATGGAATCATATGATATGTGGTCCTTTGTGATTGGCTTGCTTTACTTAGCATAATGTGTTCAAAGTTCATCCATGTTGAATCATATAGGCTATTTCATTCTTGTTTACAGTTGAATAGTATTCTGTTGTATAAATACACCACACTTTATTTATTCATCAGATGGGCATTTGGATTGCATCCACTTTTCAGCTATTATGAATAATAATGAGTTTCTATGAATATTCACATACAAGTTATTGTGCGCACGTTTGTTTTCATTTTTCTTGAATATATACCCAGAAGGTGAATTGCTGGGTAGAAGGATAACCTTAAGTTTAACCTCTTTAGAAACTGCCTGTTTTTCAAAATGACTGCACCATGTTACATTCCTATGAACAGTGAATGAGGGCTCCAATTTCATCAACATGTGTTTTTATTTGTCTTTTTTATTATAGCCATCTTAGTGCATGTAAAGTGGTATCTCATTGTAGTTTTGATTTTCATTTACCTAATAAGTAATGATGGCAAACATCTTTTCATGTGCTTATCGGCCATTTGTATGTCTTCTTAGGAAAAATGTCTATTCAGATTCTTTGCCTACTTTTTAATTGAGTTGTCCTTTTATTATTGCACTGTAAGAGCTCTTTATCCTTTATCAGATACATGATTTGCAAATATTTTCTCCTATTTTATGAACTGTGTTTGGAATTTCTTAGTGGTACTCTTTATTGTACAAAAGCTTTTAATTTTGATGATGTTCAGTTTATCTATTTTTCCTCTTGATGCTTGGCGTTTAGCTTACACCTAAGAAATCATTGTGTAATCCAAAGTCATGAAAATTTGGGGGCCTCTCAGGTGATGCTAGTGGTAAAGAATCCTCCTGCCAATGCAGGAGGCATAAGAGACACAGCTTTGATCTCTGGGTTGAGAAGATCCCCTGGAGTAGGAAATAGCAACCTGTTCCAGTATTCTTGCCTGGAAAATTCCAGGGACGGAGGAGCCTGACGAGCTACAGTCCGTGGGGGTTGCAGAGTCAGACATGACTGAACACACACATGCACACACATGAAAATGTATGCCTATGATTTTTTCAAAGTACCTTCTAATCTTAGATTTTATATTTAGGTTTTATACAGTATTGTATAGTATTTAGTGTGAGTTAATTTTTATATACAGTGTTATGGTATAGGGTCCAACTTCTTTCTCTGACTTGTGGAAATCCAGCTGTCCTGGCACTATTTGTTGAAAAGACTATTTTTTTCTTTATTGGGTTTTCTTATTATTGTTTCTTGTCATTGGATCACAAATGTGAAAATAAAATCAGGACTTTCATATCTGTTTTCTTGATCTGTACATCTAGATTTAGGCCAATGTCACAGGTCTTGATTGTTGTAAATTTATAGTAAGTTTTAAAATTAGGAAGTGTGAGTCTTCCAGTTTTGTTCTTTCTTTTGAAGATTGTTCTGGTATTCTGGGTCCCTTGAATTTCCAGATAAATTTTAAGGTCATCTTGTCAATTTCTGCAAAAAAGTTAATTTAGATTTAATAGGGATTGGGTTGAATCTATAGATCAATTTGAAGTGGTTTGCCATCTCAACAGTATTGTCTTGCAGTGCATGAACACAGGACGCTTTCCTTTTAATTAGGTCTTTAATTTTCATGCAGCAGTATTTTGTAGTTTTCTGAGTATAAGTTTTGCAGTTCTTTGTGAAGCCTATTTCCAATATTATATGCTTTTTGAAGTTATTGTAAATGAAATTATTTTCTTAATTGCATTTTTTGAATTATCCACTGCTCTTGTGTAGGCATACAGTTGATTCTATATATTGATATTATAGTCTGCAACCTGGCTGAATTCATTTATTAGTTTCAACAGCTTTTGATGGATTCCTTGGGATTTTTCTATACACATGTTCATGTCATCTACAGAGAGAGTTTTACTTCTTCCTTTACAATGAGAAACGCTGGACTGGAAGAAACACAAGCTGGAATTAAGATTGCAGGGAGAAATATCAATAACCTCAGATATGCAGATGACATCACCCTTATGGCAGAAAGTGAAGAGGAACTCAAAAGCCTCTTGATCAAAGTGAAAGTGGAGAGTGAAAAAGTTGGCTTAAAGTTCAACATTCAGAAAATGAAGATCATGGCATCTGGTCCCATCACTTCATGGGAAATAAATGGGGAAACAGTGGAAACAGTGTCAGACTTTATTTTTCTGGGCTCCAAAATCACTGCAGATGGTGACTGTAGCCATGAAATTAAAAGACGCTTACTCCTTGGAAGGAAAGTTATGACCAACCGAGATAGCATATTCAAAAGCAGAGACATTACTTTGCCAAGAAAGGTTCATCTAGTCAAGGCTATGGTTTTTCCAGTGGTCATGTACAGATGTGAGAGTTGGACTGAAAAGAAGGCTGAGCACCAAAGAATTGATGCTTTTGAACTGTGGTGTTGGAGAAGACTCTTGAGAGTCACTTGGACTGCAAGGAGATCCAACCAGTCCATTCTGAAGGAGATCAACCCTGGGATTTCTTTGGAAGGAATGATGCTGAAGCTGAAACTCCAGTACTTTGGCCACCTCATGCGAAGAGTTGACTCATTGGAAAAGATTCTGTTACTGGGAGTGATTGGGAGCAAGAGGAGAAAGGGACGGCAGAGGATGAGATAGCTGGATGGCATCACTGACTCAATGGACGTGAGTCTGGGTGAACTCTGGGAGTTGGTGACGGACAGGGAGGCCTGGCATGTTTCGATTCATGGGGTCGCAAAGAGTTGGACACGACTGAGCGACTGATCTGATCTGATCTTACAATCTGATGCCCTTCTCTTTTTTCAGTCTAATTTGCCCTGGCTGGAACCTCCAGTATACTGTTGAATAGAAGTGGTGACAGTAGTCATCCCTGTCTTGTTTCTGATTTTATTTTATTTTTGTAATTGTATTTATTCATTTATTTTTTATTTGTCTGGGTCTTCACTGTTGCAAGGGCTTTTCTTTAGTTGCAGTTCAGTTCAGATCAGTCGCTCAGTCATGTCCGATCCTTTGTGACCCCATGGACTGCAGCACACCAAGCCTCCCTGCTGCTGCTAAGTCGCTTCAGTCGTGTCTGACTCTGTGCGACCCCATAGACAGCAGCCCACCAGGCTCCTCTGTCCATGGGATTCTCCAGGCAAGAACACTGGAGTGGGTTGCCATTTCCTCCTCCAATGCATGAAAGTGAAAAGTCAAAGCGAAGTCGTTCAGTCATGTCCAACTCCTAGTGACCCCATGGACTGTAGCCTATCAGGCTCCTCTGTCCATGGGATTTTCCAGGCAAGAGTACTGGAGTGGGGTGCCATTGCCTTCTCTAAGCCTCCCTGTCCATCACCAACTCCCGGAGTTGACTCAAACTCATGTTCATTGAGTCGGTGATGCCATTCAACCATCTCATCCTCTGTCGTCCCCTTCTCCTCCTGCCTTCAATCTATCCCAGCATCAGGGTCTTTTCAAATGAGTTAACTCTTCGCATCAGGTGGCCAAAGTATTGGAGTTTCAGCTTAAGCATCAGGCCTTCCAATGAACACCCAGGACTGATCTCCTTTAGGATGGACTGCTTGGATCTCCTTGCAGTCCAAGGGACTCTCAAGAGTCTGCTCCAACACCACAGTTCAAAAGCATCAATTCTTTGGCACTCAGCTTTGTTTATAGTCCAACTCTCACATCCATACATGACTACTGGAAAAACCATAGCCTTCACTAGAAGGACCTTTGTTGGCAAAGTAATGTTTCTGCTTTTTACTATGCTGTCTAGGTTGGTCATAACTTTTCTTCCAAGGAGCAAGTGTCTTTTAATTTCATGGCTACAGTCACCATCTGCAGTGATTTTGGAGCCCCCAAAAATAAAGTCAGCCACTGTTTCCACTATTTCCCCATCCATTTGC